>NC_134269.1:25144091-25459885 GCF_031893055.1 Leptodactylus fuscus | reverse complement strand
TCTGAGAGACTAGCAAAAATTGCCAAAGCTGACTATATTTCAAGTCATCAAGGCGGGGTATTGGGTTTAGTTTTCAATTAGCAATAATCACGCCTCGGTTACACCTCATGGGCCATGATATTGCCACTGCGCAAAGCTAAAGTTTCCAGGTGCCCATGAAATTGACCTTCGTTAGGAGGAGCCTAGTAAAGCGAAAGAAAACAGGCACCCCTCCCTTCTGCAAGGCATTCTGGGAGTGGAATAATTCAGGGCGGGGCTTCCCTGCCTGTTTCACCCCCGTGGGTGAATCGGCTCCGCTTTCCAAAGGTTTCTTCTAATGTTTGTACAAGAAATGAAGTCTCTGAGAGACTAGCAAAAATTGCCCAAAGCTGACTATATTTCAAGTCATCAAGGCGGGGTATTGGGTTTAGTTTTCAATTAGCAATAATAACGCCTCGGTTACACCTCATGGGCCATGATATTGCCACTGCGCAAAGCTAACGGTTTCCAGGTGCCCATGAAATTGACCCTCGTTAGGAGGAGCCTAGTAAAGCCATGGCGAAAGAAAACGGACCCCTCCCTTCTGCAAGGCATTCTGGGAGTGGAATAATTCAGGGCGGGGCTTCCCTGCCTGTTTCACCCCGTGGGCGAAGCGGCTCCGCTTTCCAAAGGTTTCTCTAATGTTTGTACAAGAAATGAAGTCTCCTGAGAGACTAGCAAAAATTGCCAAAGCTGACTATATTTCAAGTCATCAAGGCGGGGGTATTGGGTTTAGTTTTCAATTAGCAATAATCACGCCTCGGTTACACCTCATGGGCCATGATATTGCCACTGCGCAAAGCTAAAGGTTTCCAGGTGCCCATGAAATTGACCCTCGTTAGGAGGAGCCTAGTAAAGCCATGGCGAAAGAAAACGGACCCCTCCCTTCTGCAAGGCATTCTGGGAGTGGAATAATTCAGGGCGGGGCTTCCCTGCCTGTTTCACCCCCGTGGGCGAAGCGGCTCCGCTTTCCAAAGGTTTCTTCTAATGTTTGTACAAGAAATGAAGTCTCCTGAGAGACTAGCAAAAATTGCCAAAGCTGACTATATTTCAAGTCATCAAGGCGGGGTATTGGGTTTAGTTTTCAATTAGCAATAATCACGCCTCGGTTACACCTCATGGGCCATGATATTGCCACTGCGCAAAGCTAAAGGTTTCCAGGTGCCCATGAAATTGACCCTCGTTAGGAGGAGCCTAGTAAAGCCATGGCGAAAGAAAACGGACCCCTCCCTTCTGCAAGGCATTCTGGGAGTGGAATAATTCAGGGCGGGGCTTCCCTGCCTGTTTCACCCCCGTGGGCGAAGCGGCTCCGCTTTCCAAAGGTTTCTTCTAATGTTTGTACAAGAAATGAAGTCTCCTGAGAGACTAGCAAAATTGCCAAAGCTGACTATATTTCAAGTCATCAAGGCGGGGTATTGGGTTTAGTTTTCAATTAGCAATAATCACGCCTCGGTTACACCTCATGGGCCATGATATTGCCACTGCGCAAAGCTAAAGGTTTCCAGGTGCCCATGTTATTGACCCTCGTTAGGAGGAGCCTAGTAAAGCCATGGCGAAAGAAAACGGACCCCTCCCTTCTGCAAGGCATTCTGGGAGTGGAATAATTCAGGGCGGGGCTTCCCTGCCTGTTTCACCCCCGTGGGCGAAGCGGCTCCGCTTTCCAAAGGTTTCTTCTAATGTTTGTACAAGAAATGAAGTCTCCTGAGAGACTAGCAAAAATTGCCAAAGCTGACTATATTTCAAGTCATCAAGGCGGGGTATTGGGTTTAGTTTTCAATTAGCAATAATCACGCCTCGGTTACACCTCATGGGCCATGATATTGCCACTGCGCAAAGCTAAAGGTTTCCAGGTGCCCATGTTATTGACCCTCGTTAGGAGGAGCCTAGTAAAGCCATGGCGAAAGAAAACGGACCCCTCCCTTCTGCAAGGCATTCTGGGAGTGGAATAATTCAGGGCGGGGCTTCCCTGCCTGTTTCACCCCCTGTGGGCGAAGCGGCTCCGCTTTCAAAGGGTTTCTTCTAATGTTTGTACAAGAAATGAAGTCTCCTGAGAGACTAGCAAAAATTGCCAAAGCTGACTATATTTCAAGTCATCAAGGCGGGGTATTGGGTTTAGTTTTCAATTAGCAATAATCACGCCTCGGTTACACCTCATGGGCCATGATATTGCCACTGCGCAAAGCTAAAGGTTTCCAGGTGCCCATGAAATTGACCCTCGTTAGGAGGAGCCTAGTAAAGCCATGGCGAAAGAAAACGGACCCCTCCCTTCTGCAAGGCATTCTGGGAGTGGAATAATTCAGGGCGGGGCTTCCCTGCCTGTTTCACCCCCGTGGGCGAAGCGGCTCCGCTTTCCAAAGGTTTCTTCTAATGTTTGTACAAGAAATGAAGTCTCCTGAGAGACTAGCAAAAATTGCGAAAGCTGACTATATTTTCAAGTCATCAAGGCGGGGTATTGGGTTTAGTTTTCAATTAGCAATAATCACTGCCTCGGTTACACCTCATGGGCCATGATATTGCCACTGCGCAAAGCTAAAGGTTTCCAGGTGCCCATGAAATTGACCCTCGTTAGGAGGAGCCTAGTAAAGCCGAAAGAAAACAGACCCCTCCTTCTGCAAGGCATTCTGGGAGTGGAATAATTCAGGGCGGGGCTTCCCTGCCTGTTTCACCCCCGTGGGTCGAAGCGGCTCCGCTTTCCAAAGGTTTCTTCTAATGTTTGTACAAGAAATGAAGTCTCCTGAGAGACTAGCAAAAATTGCCAAAGCTGACTATATTTCAAGTCATCAAGGCGGGGTATTGGGTTTAGTTTTCAATTAGCAATAATCACGCCTCGGTTACACCTCATGGGCCATGATATTGCCACTGCGCAAAGCTAACGGTTTCCAGGTGCCCATGAAATTGACCCTCGTTAGGAGGAGCCTAGTAAAGCCAGGCGAAAGAAAACGGACCCCTCCCTTCTGCAAGGCATTCTGGGAGTGGAATAATTCAGGGCGGGGCTTCCCTGCCTGTTTCACCCCCGTGGGCGAAGCGGCTCCGCTTTCCAAAGGTTTCTTCTAATGTTTGTACAAGAAATGAAGTCTCCTGAGAGACTAGCAAAAATTGCCAAAGCTGACTATATTTCAAGTCATCAAGGCGGGGTATTGGGTTTAGTTTTCAATTAGCAATAATCACGCCTCGGTTACACCTCATGGGCCATGATATTGCCACTGCGCAAAGCTAAAGGTTTCCAGGTGCCCATGAAATTGACCCTCGTTAGGAGGAGCCTAGTAAAGCCATGGCGAAAGAAAACGGACCCCTCCCTTCTGCAAGGCATTCTGGGAGTGGAATAATTCAGGGCGGGGCTTCCCTGCCTGTTTCACCCCCGTGGGCGAAGCGGCTCCGCTTTCCAAAGGTTTCTTCTAATGTTTGTACAAGAAATGAAGTCTCCTGAGAGACTAGCAAAAATTGCCAAAGCTGACTATATTTCAAGTCATCAAGGCGGGGTATTGGGTTTAGTTTTCAATTAGCAATAATCACGCCTCGGTTACACCTCATGGGCCATGATATTGCCACTGCGCAAAGCTAAGGTTTCCAGGTGCCCATGAAATTGACCCTCGTTAGGAGGAGCCTAGTAAACATGGCGAAAGAAAACGGACCCCTCCCTTCTGCAAGGCATTCTGGGAGTGGAATAATTCAGGGCGGGGCTTCCCTGCCTGTTTCACCCGCGTGGGAGAAGCGGCTCCGCTTTCCAAAGGTTTCTTCTAATGTTTGTACAAGAAATGAAGTCTCCTGAGAGACTAGCAAAAATTGCCAAAGCTGACTATATTTCAAGTCATCAAGGCGGGGTATTGGGTTTAGTTTTCAATTAGCAATAATCACGCCTCGGTTACACCTCATGGGCCATGATATTGCCACTGCGCAAAGCTAAAGGTTTCCAGGTGCCCATGTTATTGACCCTCGTTAGGAGGAGCCTAGTAAAGCCATGGCGAAAGAAAACGGACCCCTCCCTTCTGCAAGGCATTCTGGGAGTGGAATAATTCAGGGCGGGGCTTCCTGCCTGTTTCACCCCCGTGGGCGAAGCGGCTCCGCTTTCCAAAGGTTTCTTCTAATGTTTGTACAAGAAATGAAGTCTCCTGAGAGACTAGCAAAAATTGCCAAAGCTGACTATATTTCAAGTCATCAAGGCGGGGTATTGGGTTTAGTTTTCAATTAGCAATAATCACGCCTCGGTTACACCTCATGGGCCATGATATTGCCACTGCGCAAAGCTAAAGGTTTCCAGGTGCCCATGTTATTGACCCTCGTTAGGAGGAGCCTAGTAAAGCCATGGCGAAAGAAAACGGACCCCTCCCTTCTGCAAGGCATTCTGGGAGTGGAATAATTCAGGGCGGGGCTTCCCTGCCTGTTTCACCCCCGTGGGCGAAGCGGCTCCGCTTTCCAAAGGTTTCTTCTAATGTTTGTACAAGAAATGAAGTCTCCTGAGAGACTAGCAAAAATTGCCAAAGCTGACTATATTTCAAGTCATCAAGGCGGGGTATTGGGTTTAGTTTTTCAATTAGCAATAATCACGCCTCGGTACACCTCATGGGCCATGATATTGCCACTGCGCAAAGCTAAAGGTTTCCAGGTGCCCATGAAATTGACCCTCGTTAGGAGGAGCCTAGTAAAGCCATGGCGAAAGAAAACGGACCCCTCCCTTCTGCAAGGCATTCTGGGAGTGGAATAATTCAGGGCGGGGCTTCCCTGCCTGTTTCACCCCCGTGGGCGAAGCGGCTCCGCTTTCCAAAGTTTCTTCTAATGTTTGTACAAGAAATGAAGTCTCCTGAGAGACTAGCAAAAATTGCCAAAGCTGACTATATTTCAAGTCATCAAGGCGGGGTATTGGGTTTAGTTTTCAATTAGCAATAATCACGCCTCGGTTACACCTCATGGGCCATGATATTGCCACTGCGCAAAGCTAAAGGTTTCCAGGTGCCCATGAAATTGACCCTCGTTAGGAGGAGCCTAGTAAAGCCATGGCGAAAGAAAACGGACCCCTCCCTTCTGCAAGGCATTCTGGGAGTGGAATAATTCAGGGCGGGCTTCCCTGCCTGTTTCACCCGCGTGGGCGAAGCGGCTCCGCTTTCCAAACGTTTCTTCTAATGTTTGTACAAGAAATGAAGTCTCCTGAGAGACTAGCAAAAATTGCCAAAGCTGACTATATTTCAAGTCATCAAGGCGGGGTATTGGGTTTAGTTTTCAATTAGCAATAATCACGCCTCGGTTACACCTCATGGGCCATGATATTGCCACTGCGCAAAGCTAAAGGTTTCCAGGTGCCCATGTTATTGACCCTCTTAGGAGGAGCCTAGTAAAGCCATGGCGAAAGAAAACGGACCCCTCCCTTCTGCAAGGCATTCTGGGAGTGGAATAATTCAGGGCGGGGCTTCCCTGCCTGTTTCACCCCCGTGAGCGAAGCGGCTCTGCTTTCCAAAGGTTCTTCTAATGTTTGTACAAGAAATGAAGTCTCCTGAGAGACTAGCAAAAATTGCCAAAGCTGACTATATTTCAAGTCATCAAGGCGGGGTATTGGGTTTAGTTTTCAATTAGCAATAATCACGCCTCGGTTACACCTCATGGGCCATGATATTGCCACTGCGCAAAGCTAAAGGTTTCCAGGTGCCCATGAAATTGACCCTCGTTAGGAGGAGCCTAGTAAAGCGAAAGAAAACGGACCCCTCCCTTCTGCAAGGCATTCTGGGAGTGGAATAATTCAGGGCGGGGCTTCCCTGCCTGTTTCACCCCCGGGGTGAAGCGGCTCCGCTTTCCAAAGGTTTCTTCTAATGTTTGTACAAGAAATGAAGTCTCCTGAGAGACTAGCAAAAATTGCCAAAGCTGACTATATTTCAAGTCATCAAGGCGGGGTATTGGGTTTAGTTTTCAATTAGCAATAATCACGCCTCGGTTACACCTCATGGGCCATGATATTGCCACTGCGCAAAGCTAAAGGTTTCCAGGTGCCCATGAAATTGACCCTCGTTAGGAGGAGCCTAGTAAAGCCATGGCGAAAGAAAACGGACCCCTCCCTTCTGCAAGGCATTCTGGGAGTGGAATAATTCAGGGCGGGGCTTCCCTGCCTGTTTCACCCCCGTGGGCGAAGCGGCTCCGCTTTCCAAAGGTTTCTTCTAATGTTTGTACAAGAAATGAAGTCTCCTGAGAGACTAGCAAAAATTGCCAAAGCTGACTATATTTCAAGTCATCAAGGCGGGGTATTGGGTTTAGTTTTCAATTAGCAATAATCACGCCTCGTTACACCTCATGGGCCATGATATTGCCACTGCGCAAAGCTAAAGGTTTCCAGGTGCCCATGAAATTGACCCTCGTTAGGAGGAGCCTAGTAAAGCCATGGCGAAAGAAAACGGACCCCTCCCTTCTGCAAGGCATTCTGGGAGTGGAATAATTCAGGGCGGGGCTTCCCTGCCTGTTTCACCCCCGTGGGCGAAGCGGCTCCGCTTTCCAAAGGTTTCTTCTAATGTTTGTACAAGAAATGAAGTCTCCTGAGAGACTAGCAAAAATTGCCAAAGCTGACTATATTTCAAGTCATCAAGGCGGGGTATTGGGTTTAGTTTCAATTAGCAATAATCACGCCTCGGTTACACCTCATGGGCCATGATATTGCCACTGCGCAAAGCTAAAGGTTTCCAGGTGCCCATGTTATTGACCCTCGTTAGGAGGAGCCTAGTAAAGCCATGGCGAAAGAAAACGGACCCCTCCCTTCTGCAAGGCATTCTGGGAGTGGAATAATTCAGGGCGGGGCTTCCCTGCCTGTTTCACCCCCGTGGGCGAAGCGGCTCCGCTTTCCAAAGGTTTCTTCTAATGTTTGTACAAGAAATGAAGTCTCCTGAGAGACTAGCAAAAATTGCCAAAGCTGACTATATTTCAAGTCATCAAGGCGGGGTATTGGGTTTAGTTTTCAATTAGCAATAATCACGCCTCGGTTACACCTCATGGGCCATGATATTGCCACTGCGCAAAGCTAAAGGTTTCCAGGTGCCCATGAATTGACCCTCGTTAGGAGGAGCCTAGTAAAGCCATGGCGAAAGAAAACGGACCCCTCCCTTCTGCAAGGCATTCTGGGAGTGAATAATTCAGGGCGGGGCTTCCCTGCCTGTTTCACCCCCGTGGGCGAAGCGGCTCCGCTTTCCAAACGTTTCTTCTAATGTTTGTACAAGAAATGAAGTCTCCTGAGAGACTAGCAAAAATTGCCAAAGCTGACTATATTTCAAGTCATCAAGGCGGGGTATTGGGTTTAGTTTTCAATTAGCATAATCACGCCTCGGTTACACCTCATGGGCCATGATATTGCCACTGCGCAAAGCTAAAGGTTTCCAGGTGCCCATGTTATTGACCCTCGTTAGGAGGAGCCTAGTAAAGCCATGGCGAAAGAAAACGGACCCCTCCCTTCTGCAAGGCATTCTGGGAGTGGAATAATTCAGGGCGGGGCTTCCCTGCCTGTTTCACCCCCGTGGGCGAAGCGGCTCCGCTTTCCAAAGGTTTCTTCTAATGTTTGTACAAGAAATGAAGTCTCCTGAGAGACTAGCAAAAATTGCCAAAGCTGACTATATTTCAAGTCATCAAGGCGGGGTATTGGGTTTAGTTTTCAATTAGCAATAATCACGCCTCGGTTACACCTCATGGGCCATGATATTGCCACTGCGCAAAGCTAAAGGTTTCCAGGTGCCCATGAAATTGACCCTCGTTAGGAGGAGCCTAGTAAAGCCATGGCGAAAGAAACGGACCCTCCCTTCTGCAAGGCATTCTGGGAGTGGAATAATTCAGGGCGGGGCTTCCCTGCCTGTTTCACCCCCGTGGGCGAAGCGGCTCCGCTTTCCAAAGGTTTCTTCTAATGTTTGTACAAGAAATGAAGTCTCCTGAGAGACTAGCAAAAATTGCCAAAGCTGACTATATTTCAAGTCATCAAGGCGGGGTTTTGGGTTTAGTTTTCAATTAGCAATAATCACGCCTCGGTTACACCTCATGGGCCATGATATTGCCACTGCGCAAAGCTAAAGGTTTCCAGGTGCCCATGTTATTGACCCTCGTTAGGAGGAGCCTAGTAAAGCCATGGCGAAAGAAAACGGACCCCTCCCTTCTGCAAGGCATTCTGGGAGTGGAATAATTCAGGGCGGGGCTTCCCTGCCTGTTTCACCCCCGTGGGCGAAGCGGCTCCGCTTTCCAAAGGTTTCTTCTAATGTTTGTACAAGAAATGAAGTCTCCTGAGAGACTAGCAAAAATTGCCAAAGCTGACTATATTTCAAGTCATCAAGGCGGGGTATTGGGTTTAGTTTTCAATTAGCAATAATCACGCCTCGGTTACACCTCATGGGCCATGATATTGCCACTGCGCAAAGCTAAAGGTTCCAGGTGCCCATGTTATTGACCCTCGTTAGGAGGAGCCTAGTAAAAGCCATGGCGAAAGAAAACGGACCCCTCCCTTCTGCAAGGCATTCTGGGAGTGGAATAATTCAGGGCGGGGCTTCCTGTCTGTTTCACCCCCGTGGGCGAAGCGGCTCCGCTTTCCAAAGGTTTCTTCTAATGTTTGTACAAGAAATGAAGTCTCCTGAGAGACTAGCAAAAATTGCCAAAGCTGACTATATTTCAAGTCATCAAGGCGGGGTATTGGGTTTAGTTTTCAATTAGCAATAATCACGCCTCGGTTACACCTCATGGGCCATGATATTGCCACTGCGCAAAGCTAAAGGTTTCCAGGTGCCCATGAAATTGACCCTCGTTAGGAGGAGCCTAGTAAAGCCATGGCGAAAGAAAACGGACCCCTCCCTTCTGCAAGGCATTCTGGGAGTGGAATAATTCAGGGCGGGGCTTCCCTGCCTGTTTCACCCGCGTGGGAGAAGCGGCTCCGCTTTCCAAACGTTTCTTCTAATGTTTGTACAAGAAATGAAGTCTCCTGAGAGACTAGCAAAAATTGCCAAAGCTGACTATATTTCAAGTCATCAAGGCGGGGTATTGGGTTTAGTTTTCAATTAGCAATAATCACGCCTCGGTTACACCTCATGGGCCATGATATTGCCACTGCGCAAAGCTAAAGGTTTCCAGGTGCCCATGTTATTGACCCTCATTAGGAGGAGCCTAGTAAAGCCATGGCGAAAGAAAACGGACCCCTCCCTTCTGCAAGGCATTCTGGGAGTGGAATAATTCAGGGCGGGGCTTCCCTGCCTGTTTCACCCCCGTGGGCGAAGCGGCTCCGCTTTCCAAACGTTTCTTCTAATGTTTGTACAAGAAATGAAGTCTCCTGAGAGACTAGCAAAAATTGCCAAAGCTGACTATATTTCAAGTCATCAAGGCGGGGTATTGGGTTTAGTTTTCATTTAGCAATAATCATGCCTCGGTTACACCTCATGGGCCATGATATTGCCACTGCGCAAAGCTAAAGGTTTCCAGGTGCCCATGAAATTGACCTTCGTTAGGAGGAGCCTAGTAAAGCGAAAGAAAACAGACCCCTCCCTTCTGCAAGGCATTCTGGGAGTGGAATAATTCAGGGCGGGGCTTCCCTGCCTGTTTCACCCCCGCGGGTGAAGCGGCTCCGCTTTCCAAAGGTTTTTTCTAATGTTTGTACAAGAAATGAAGTCTCCTGAGAGACTAGCAAAAATTGCCAAAGCTGACTATATTTCAAGTCATCAAGGCGGGGTATTGGGTTTAGTTTTCAATTAGCAATAATCACGCCTCGGTTACTCCTCATGGGCCATGATATTGCCACTGCGCAAAGCTAACGGTTTCCAGGTGCCCATGAAATTGACCCTCGTTAGGAGGAGCCTAGTAAAGCCATGGCGAAAGAAAACGGACCCCTCCCTTCTGCAAGGCATTCTGGGAGTGGAATAATTCAGGGCGGGGCTTCCCTGCCTGTTTCACCCCCGTGGGCGAAGCGGCTCCGCTTTCCAAAGGTTTCTTCTAATGTTTGTACAAGAAATGAAGTCTCCTGAGAGACTAGCAAAAATTGCCAAAGCTGACTATATTTCAAGTCATCAAGGCGGGGTATTGGGTTTAGTTTTCAATTAGCAATAATCACGCCTCGGTTACACCTCATGGGCCATGATATTGCCACTGCGCAAAGCTAAAGGTTTCCAGGTGCCCATGAAATTGACCCTCGTTAGGAGGAGCCTAGTAAAGCCATGGCGAAAGAAAACGGACCCCTCCCTTCTGCAAGGCATTCTGAGAGTGGAATAATTCAGGGCGGGGCATCCCTGCCTGTTTCACCCCCGTGGGCGAAGCGGCTCCGCTTTCCAAAGGTTTATTCTAATGTTTGTACAAGAAATGAAGTCTCCTGAGAGACTAGCAAAAATTGCCAAAGCTAACTATATTTCAAGTCATCAAGGCGGGGTATTGGGTTTAGTTTTCAATTAGCAATAATCACGCATCGGTTACACCTCATGGGCCATGATATTGCCACTGCGCAAAGCTAAAGGTTTCCAGGTGCCCATGTTATTGACCCTCGTTAGGAGGAGCCTAGTAAAGCCATGGCGAAAGAAAACGGACCCCTCCCTTCTGCAAGGCATTCTGGGAGTGGAATAATTCAGGGGGGGGGGCTTCCCTGCCTGTTTCACCCCCGTGGGCGAAGCGGCTCCGCTTTCCAAAGGTTTCTTCTAATGTTTGTACAAGAAATCAAGTCTCCTGAGAGACTAGCAAAAATTGCCAAAGCTGACTATATTTCAAGTCATCAAGGCGGGGTATTGGGTTTAGTTTTCAATTAGCAATAATCACGCCTCGGTTACACCTCATGGGCCATGATATTGCCACTGCGCAAAGCTAAAGGTTTCCAGGTGCTTAGTTATTGACCATCGTTAGGAGGAGCCTAGTAAAGCCATGGCGAAAGAAAACGGACCCCTCCCTTCTGCAAGGCATTCTGGGAGTGGAATAATTCAGGGCGGGGCTTCCCTGCCTGTTTCACCCCCGTGGGCGAAGCGACTCCGCTTTCCAAACGTTTCTTCTAATGTTTGTACAAGAAATGAAGTCTCCTGAGAGACTAGCAAAAATTGCCAAAGCTGACTATATTTCAAGTCATCAAGGCGGGGTATTGGGTTTAGTTTTCAATTAGCAATAATCACGCCTCGGTTACACCTCATGGGCCATGATATTGCCACTGCGCAAAGCTAAAGGTTTCCAGGTGCCCATGAAATTGACCCTCGTTAGGAGGAGCCTAGTAAAGCCATGGCGAAAGAAAACGGACCCCTCCCTTCTGCAAGGCATTCTGGGAGTGGAATAATTCAGAGCGGGGCTTCCCTGCCTGTTTCACCCCCGTGGGCGAAGCGGCTCCGCTTTCCAAAGGTTTCTTCTAATGTTTGTACAAGAAATGAAGTCTCCTGAGAGACTAGCAAAAATTGCCAAAGCTGACTATATTTCAAGTCATCAAGGCGGGGTATTGGGTTTAGTTTTCAATTAGCAATAATCACGCCTCGGTTACACCTCATGGGCCATGATATTGCCACTGCGCAAAGCTAAAGGTTTCCAGGTGCCCATGTTATTGACCCTCGTTAGGAGGAGCCTAGTAAAGCCATGGCGAAAGAAAACGGACCCCTCCCTTCTGCAAGGCATTCTGGGAGTGGAATAATTCAGGGCGGGGCTTCCCTGCCTGTTTCACCCCCGTGAGCGAAGCGGCTCCGCTTTCCAAAGGTTTCTTCTAATGTTTGTACAAGAAATGAAGTCTCCTGAGAGACTAGCAAAAATTGCCAAAGCTGACTATATTTCAAGTCATCAAGGCGGGGTTTTGGGTTTAGTTTTCAATTAGCAATAATCACGCCTCGGTTACACCTCATGGGCCATGATATTGCCACTGCGCAAAGCTAAAGGTTTCCAGGTGCCCATGAAATTGACCCTCGTTAGGAGGAGCCTAGTAAAGCCATGGCGAAAGAAAACGGACCCCTCCCTTCTGCAAGGCATTCTGGGAGTGGAATAATTCAGGGCGGGGCTTCCCTGCCTGTTTCACCCCCGTGGGCGAAGCGGCTCCGCTTTCCAAAGGTTTCTTCTAATGTTTGTACAAGAAATGAAGTCTCCTGAGAGACTAGCAAAAATTGCCAAAGCTGACTATATTTCAAGTCATCAAGGCGGGGTATTGGGTTTAGTTTTCAATTAGCAATAATCACGCCTCGGTTACACCTCATGGGCCATGATATTGCCACTGCGCAAAGCTAAAGGTTTCCAGGTGCCCATGAAATTGACCCTCGTTAGGAGGAGCCTAGTAAAGCCATGGCGAAAGAAAACGGACCCCTCCCTTCTGCAAGGCATTCTGGGAGTGGAATAATTCAGGGCGGGGCTTCCCTGCCTGTTTCACCCCCGTGGGCGAAGCGGCTCCGCTTTCCAAAGGTTTCTTCTAATGTTTGTACAAGAAATGAAGTCTCCTGAGAGACTAGCAAAAATTGCCAAAGCTGACTATATTTCAAGTCATCAAGGCGGGGTATTGGGTTTAGTTTTCAATTAGCAATAATCACGCCTCGGTTACACCTCATGGGCCATGATATTGCCACTGCGCAAAGCTAAAGGTTTCCAGGTGCCCATGAAATTGACCTTCGTTAGGAGGAGCCTAGTAAAGCGAAAGAAAACAGACCCCTCCCTTCTGCAAGGCATTCTGGGAGTGGAATAATTCAGGGCGGGGCTTCCCTGCCTGTTTCACCCCCGTGGGTGAAGCGGCTCCGCTTTCCAAAGGTTTCTTCTAATGTTTGTACAAGAAATGAAGTCTCCTGAGAGACTAGCAAAAATTGCCAAAGCTGACTATATTTCAAGTCATCAAGGCGGGGTATTGGGTTTAGTTTTCAATTAGCAATAATAACGCCTCGGTTACTCCTCATGGGCCATGATATTGCCACTGCGCAAAGCTAACGGTTTCCAGGTGCCCATGAAATTGACCCTCGTTAGGAGGAGCCTAGTAAAGCCATGGCGAAAGAAAACGGACCCCTCCCTTCTGCAAGGCATTCTGGGAGTGGAATAATTCAGGGCGGGGCTTCCCTGCCTGTTTCACCCCCGTGGGCGAAGCGGCTCCGCTTTCCAAAGGTTTCTCCTAATGTTTGTACAAGAAATGAAGTCTCCTGAGAGACTAGCAAAAATTGCCAAAGCTGACTATATTTCAAGTCATCAAGGCGGGGTATTGGGTTTAGTTTTCAATTAGCAATAATCACGCCTCGGTTACACCTCATGGGCCATGATATTGCCACTGCGCAAAGCTAAAGGTTTCCAGGTGCCCATGAAATTGACCCTCGTTAGGAGGAGCCTAGTAAAGCCATGGCGAAAGAAAACGGACCCCTCCCTTCTGCAAGGCATTCTGGGAGTGGAATAATTCAGGGCGGGGCTTCCCTGCCTGTTTCACCCCCGTGGGCGAAGCGGCTCCGCTTTCCAAAGGTTTCTTCTAATGTTTGTACAAGAAATGAAGTCTCCTGAGAGGCTAGCAAAAATTGCCAAAGCTGACTATATTTCAAGTCATCAAGGCAGGGTATTGGATTTAGTTTTCAATTAGCAATAATCACGCCTCGGTTACACCTCATGGGCCATGATATTGCCACTGCGCAAAGCTAAAGGTTTCCAGGTGCCCATGAAATTGACCCTCGTTAGGAGGAGCCTAGTAAAGCCATGGCGAAAGAAAACGGACCCCTCCCTTCTGCAAGGCATTCTGGGAGTGGAATAATTCAGGGCGGGGCTTCCCTGCCTGTTTCACCCCCGTGGGCGAAGCGGCTCCGCTTTCCAAAGGTTTCTTCTAATGTTTGTACAAGAAATGAAGTCTCCTGAGAGACTAGCAAAAATTGCCAAAGCTGACTATATTTCAAGTCATCAAGGCGGGGTATTGGGTTTAGTTTTCAATTAGCAATAATCACGCCTCGGTTACACCTCATGGGCCATGATATTGCCACTGCGCAAAGCTAAAGGTTTCCAGGTGCCCATGAAATTGACCCTCGTTAGGAGGAGCCTAGTAAAGCCATGGCGAAAGAAAACGGACCCCTCCCTTCTGCAAGGCATTCTGGGAGTGGAATAATTCAGGGCGGGGCTTCCCTGCCTGTTTCACCCCCGTGGGCGAAGCGGCTCCGCTTTCCAAAGGTTTCTTCTAATGTTTGTACAAGAAATGAAGTCTCCTGAGAGACTAGCAAAAATTGCCAAAGCTGACTATATTTCAAGTCATCAAGGCGGGGTATTGGGTTTAGTTTTCAATTAGCAATAATCACGCCTCGGTTACACCTCATGGGCCATGATATTGCCACTGCGCAAAGCTAAAGGTTTCCAGGTGCCCATGTTATTGACCCTCGTTAGGAGGAGCCTAGTAAAGCCATGGCGAAAGAAAACGGACCCCTCCCTTCTGCAAGGCATTCTGGGAGTGGAATAATTCAGGGCGGGGCTTCCCTGCCTGTTTCACCCCCGTGGGCGAAGCGGCTCCGCTTTCCAAAGGTTTCTTCTAATGTTTGTACAAGAAATGAAGTCTCCTGAGAGACTAGCAAAAATTGCCAAAGCTGACTATATTTCAAGTCATCAAGGCGGGGTATTGGGTTTAGTTTTCAATTAGCAATAATCACGCCTCGGTTACACCTCATGGGCCATGATATTGCCACTGCGCAAAGCTAAAGGTTTCCAGGTGCCCATGTTATTGACCCTCGTTAGGAGGAGCCTAGTAAAGCCATGGCGAAAGAAAACGGACCCCTCCCTTCTGCAAGGCATTCTGGGAGTGGAATAATTCAGGGCGGGGCTTCCCTGCCTGTTTCACCCCCGTGAGCGAAGCGGCTCCGCTTTCAAAGGGTTTCTTCTAATGTTTGTACAAGAAATGAAGTCTCCTGAGAGACTAGCAAAAATTGCCAAAGCTGACTATATTTCAAGTCATCAAGGCGGGGTTTTGGGTTTAGTTTTCAATTAGCAATAATCACGCCTCGGTTACACCTCATGGGCCATGATATTGCCACTGCGCAAAGCTAAAGGTTTCCAGGTGCCCATGAAATTGACCCTCGTTAGGAGGAGCCTAGTAAAGCCATGGCGAAAGAAAACGGACCCCTCCCTTCTGCAAGGCATTCTGGGAGTGGAATAATTCAGGGCGGGGCTTCCCTGCCTGTTTCACCCCCGTGGGCGAAGCGGCTCCGCTTTCCAAAGGTTTCTTCTAATGTTTGTACAAGAAATGAAGTCTCCTGAGAGACTAGCAAAAATTGCGAAAGCTGACTATATTTCAAGTCATCAAGGTGGGGTATTGGGTTTAGTTTTCATTTAGCAATAATCATGCCTCGGTTACACCTCATGGGCCATGATATTGCCACTGCGCAAAGCTAAAGGTTTCCAGGTGCCCATGAAATTGACCTTCGTTAGGAGGAGCCTAGTAAAGCGAAAGAAAACAGACCCCTCCCTTCTGCAAGGCATTCTGGGAGTGGAATAATTCAGGGCGGGGCTTCCCTGCCTGTTTCACCCCCGCGGGTGAAGCGGCTCCGCTTTCCAAAGGTTTCTTCTAATGTTTGTACAAGAAATGAAGTCTCCTGAGAGACTAGCAAAAATTGCCAAAGCTGACTATATTTCAAGTCATCAAGGCGGGGTATTGGGTTTAGTTTTCAATTAGCAATAATCACGCCTCGGTTACTCCTCATGGGCCATGATATTGCCACTGCGCAAAGCTAACGGTTTCCAGGTGCCCATGAAATTGACCCTCGTTAGGAGGAGCCTAGTAAAGCCATGGCGAAAGAAAACGGACCCCTCCCTTCTGCAAGGCATTCTGGGAGTGGAATAATTCAGGGCGGGGCTTCCCTGCCTGTTTCACCCCCGTGGGCGAAGCGGCTCCGCTTTCCAAAGGTTTCTTCTAATGTTTGTACAAGAAATGAAGTCTCCTGAGAGACTAGCAAAAATTGCCAAAGCTGACTATATTTCAAGTCATCAAGGCGGGGTATTGGGTTTAGTTTTCAATTAGCAATAATCACGCCTCGGTTACACCTCATGGGCCATGATATTGCCACTGCGCAAAGCTAAAGGTTTCCAGGTGCCCATGAAATTGACCCTCGTTAGGAGGAGCCTAGTAAAGCCATGGCGAAAGAAAACGGACCCCTCCCTTCTGCAAGGCATTCTGAGAGTGGAATAATTCAGGGCGGGGCTTCCCTGCCTGTTTCACCCCCGTGGGCGAAGCGGCTCCGCTTTCCAAAGGTTTCTTCTAATGTTTGTACAAGAAATGAAGTCTCCTGAGAGACTAGCAAAAATTGCCAAAGCTGACTATATTTCAAGTCATCAAGGCGGGGTATTGGGTTTAGTTTTCAATTAGCAATAATCACGCCTTGGTTACACCTCATGGGCCATGATATTGCCACTGCGCAAAGCTAAAGGTTTCCAGGTGCCCATGTTATTGACCCTCGTTAGGAGGAGCCTAGTAAAACAATGGCGAAAGAAAACGGACCCCTCCCTTCTGCAAGGCATTCTGGGAGTGGAATAATTCAGGGCGGGGCTTCCCTGCCTGTTTCACCCGCGTGGGAGAAGCGGCTCCGCTTTCCAAACGTTTCTTCTAATGTTTGTACAAGAAATGAAGTCTCCTGAGAGACTAGCAAAAATTGCCAAAGCTGACTATATTTCAAGTCATCAAGGCGGGGTATTGGGTTTAGTTTTCAATTAGCAATAATCACGCCTCGGTTACACCTCATGGGCCATGATATTGCCACTGCGCAAAGCTAAAGGTTTCCAGGTGCCCATGTTATTGACCCTCGTTAGGAGGAGCCTAGTAAAGCCATGGCGAAAGAAAACGGACCCCTCCCTTCTGCAAGGCATTCTGGGAGTGGAATAATTCAGGGCGGGGCTTCCCTGCCTGTTTCACCCCCGTGGGCGAAGTGGCTCCGCTTTCCAAAGGTTTCTTCTAATGTTTGTACAAGAAATGAAGTCTCCTGAGAGACTAGCAAAAATTGCCAAAGCTGACTATATTTCAAGTCATCAAGGCGGGGTATTGGGTTTAGTTTTCAATTAGCAATAATCACGCCTCAGTTACACCTCATGGGCCATGATATTGCCACTGCGCAAAGCTAAAGGTTTCCAGGTGCCCATGTTATTGACCCTCGTTAGGAGGAGCCTAGTAAAGCCATGGCGAAAGAAAACGGACCCCTCCCTTCTGCAAGGCATTCTGGGAGTGGAATAATTCAGGGCGGGGCTTCCCTGCCTGTTTCACCCCCGTGAGCGAAGCGGCTCCGCTTTCCAAAGGTTTCTTCTAATGTTTGTACAAGAAATGAAGTCTCCTGAGAGACTAGCAAAAATTGCCAAAGCTGACTATATTTCAAGTCATCAAGGCGGGGTTTTGGGTTTAGTTTTCAATTAGCAATAATCACGCCTCGGTTACACCTCATGGGCCATGATATTGCCACTGCGCAAAGCTAAAGGTTTCCAGGTGCCCATGAAATTGACCCTCGTTAGGAGGAGCCTAGTAAAGCCATGGCGAAAGAAAACGGACCCCTCCCTTCTGCAAGGCATTCTGGGAGTGGAATAATTCAGGGCGGGGCTTCCCTGCCTGTTTCACCCCCGTGGGCGAAGCGGCTCCGCTTTCCAAACGTTTCTTCTAATGTTTGTACAAGAAATGAAGTCTCCTGAGAGACTAGCAAAAATTGCCAAAGCTGACTATATTTCAAGTCATCAAGGCGGGGTATTGGGTTTAGTTTTCAATTAGCAATAATCACGCCTCGGTTACACCTCATGGGCCATGATATTGCCACTGCGCAAAGCTAAAGGTTTCCAGGTGCCCATGAAATTGACCCTCGTTAGGAGGAGCCTAGTAAAGCCATGGCGAAAGAAAACGGACCCCTCCCTTCTGCAAGGCATTCTGGGAGTGGAATAATTCAGGGCGGGGCTTCCCTGCCTGTTTCACCCGCGTGGGAGAAGCGGCTCCGCTTTCCAAACGTTTCTTCTAATGTTTGTACAAGAAATGAAGTCTCCTGAGAGACTAGCAAAAATTGCCAAAGCTGACTATATTTCAAGTCATCAAGGCGGGGTATTGGGTTTAGTTTTCAATTAGCAATAATCACGCCTCGGTTACACCTCATGGGCCATGATATTGCCACTGCGCAAAGCTAAAGGTTTCCAGGTGCCCATGTTATTGACCCTCATTAGGAGGAGCCTAGTAAAGCCATGGCGAAAGAAAACGGACCCCTCCCTTCTGCAAGGCATTCTGGGAGTGGAATAATTCAGGGCGGGGCTTCCCTGCCTGTTTCACCCCCGTGGGCGAAGCGGCTCTGCTTTCCAAAGGTTTCTTCTAATGTTTGTACAAGAAATGAAGTCTCCTGAGAGACTAGCAAAAATTGCCAAAGCTGACTATATTTCAAGTCATCAAGGCGGGGTATTGGGTTTAGTTTTCATTTAGCAATAATCATGCCTCGGTTACACCTCATGGGCCATGATATTGCCACTGCGCAAAGCTAAAGGTTTCCAGGTGCCCATGAAATTGACCTTCGTTAGGAGGAGCCTAGTAAAGCGAAAGAAAACAGACCCCTCCCTTCTGCAAGGCATTCTGGGAGTGGAATAATTCAGGGCGGGGCTTCCCTGCCTGTTTCACCCCCGCGGGTGAAGCGGCTCCGCTTTCCAAAGGTTTCTTCTAATGTTTGTACAAGAAATGAAGTCTCCTGAGAGACTAGCAAAAATTGCCAAAGCTGACTATATTTCAAGTCATCAAGGCGGGGTATTGGGTTTAGTTTTCAATTAGCAATAATCACGCCTCGGTTACACCTCATGGGCCATGATATTGCCACTGCGCAAAGCTAAAGGTTTCCAGGTGCCCATGAAATTGACCCTCGTTAGGAGGAGCCTAGTAAAGCCATGGCGAAAGAAAACGGACCCCTCCCTTCTGCAAGGCATTCTGGGAGTGGAATAATTCAGGGCGGGGCTTCCCTGCCTGTTTCACCCCCGTGGGCGAAGCGGCTCCGCTTTCCAAAGGTTTCTTCTAATGTTTGTACAAGAAATGAAGTCTCCTGAGAGACTAGCAAAAATTGCCAAAGCTGACTATATTTCAAGTCATCAAGGCGGGGTATTGGGTTTAGTTTTCAATTAGCAATAATCACGCCTCGGTTACACCTCATGGGCCATGATATTGCCACTGCGCAAAGCTAAAGGTTTCCAGGTGCCCATGAAATTGACCCTCGTTCGGAGGAGCCTAGTAAAGCCATGGCGAAAGAAAACGGACCCCTCCCTTCTGCAAGGCATTCTGAGAGTGGAATAATTCAGGGCGGGGCTTCCCTGCCTGTTTCACCCCCGTGGGCGAAGCGGCTCCGCTTTCCAAAGGTTTCTTCTAATGTTTGTACAAGAAATGAAGTCTCCTGAGAGACTAGCAAAAATTGCCAAAGCTAACTATATTTCAAGTCATCAAGGCGGGGTATTGGGTTTAGTTTTCAATTAGCAATAATCACGCATCGGTTACACCTCATGGGCCATGATATTGCCACTGCGCAAAGCTAAAGGTTTCCAGGTGCCCATGTTATTGACCCTCGTTAGGAGGAGCCTAGTAAAGCCATGGCGAAAGAAAACGGACCCCTCCCTTCTGCAAGGCATTCTGGGAGTGGATTAATTCAGGGGGGGGGGCTTCCCTGCCTGTTTCACCCCCGTGGGCGAAGCGGCTCCGCTTTCCAAAGGTTTCTTCTAATGTTTGTACAAGAAATCAAGTCTCCTGAGAGACTAGCAAAAATTGCCAAAGCTGACTATATTTCAAGTCATCAAGGCGGGGTATTGGGTTTAGTTTTCAATTAGCAATAATCACGCCTCGGTTACACCTCATGGGCCATGATATTGCCACTGCGCAAAGCTAAAGGTTTCCAGGTGCTTAGTTATTGACCATCGTTAGGAGGAGCCTAGTAAAGCCATGGCGAAAGAAAACGGACCCCTCCCTTCTGCAAGGCATTCTGGGAGTGGAATAATTCAGGGCGGGGCTTCCCTGCCTGTTTCACCCCCGTGGGCGAAGCGACTCCGCTTTCCAAACGTTTCTTCTAATGTTTGTACAAGAAATGAAGTCTCCTGAGAGACTAGCAAAAATTGCCAAAGCTGACTATATTTCAAGTCATCAAGGCGGGGTATTGGGTTTAGTTTTCAATTAGCAATAATCACGCCTCGGTTACACCTCATGGGCCATGATATTGCCACTGCGCAAAGCTAAAGGTTTCCAGGTGCCCATGTTATTGACCCTCATTAGGAGGAGCCTAGTAAAGCCATGGCGAAAGAAAACGGACCCCTCCCTTCTGCAAGGCATTCTGGGAGTGGAATAATTCAGGGCGGGGCTTCCCTGCCTGTTTCACCCCCGTGGGCGAAGCGGCTCCGCTTTCCAAACGTTTCTTCTAATGTTTGTACAAGAAATGAAGTCTCCTGAGAGACTAGCAAAAATTGCCAAAGCTGACTATATTTCAAGTCATCAAGGCGGGGTATTGGGTTTAGTTTTCAATTAGCAATAATCACGCCTCGGTTACACCTCATGGGCCATGATATTGCCAATGCGCAAAGCTAAAGGTTTCCAGGTGCTTAGTTATTGACCCTCGTT
The DNA here is from genome assembly GCF_031893055.1 of Leptodactylus fuscus. NCBI lineage: Eukaryota > Metazoa > Chordata > Amphibia > Anura > Leptodactylidae > Leptodactylus > Leptodactylus fuscus. The sequence continues at coordinate 25,439,412 of NC_134269.1, read as the reverse complement.
AGGAGGAGCCTAGTAAAGCCATGGCGAAAGAAAACGGACCCCTCCCTTCTGCAAGGCATTCTGGGAGTGGAATAATTCAGAGCGGGGCTTCCCTGCCTGTTTCACCCCCGTGGGCGAAGCGGCTCCGCTTTCCAAAGGTTTCTTCTAATGTTTGTACAAGAAATGAAGTCTCCTGAGAGACTAGCAAAAATTGCCAAAGCTGACTATATTTCAAGTCATCAAGGCGGGGTATTGGGTTTAATTTTCAATTAGCAATAATCACGCCTCGGTTACACCTCATGGGCCATGATATTGCCACTGCGCAAAGCTAAAGGTTTCCAGGTGCCCATGTTATTGACCCTCGTTAGGAGGAGCCTAGTAAAGCCATGGCGAAAGAAAACGGACCCCTCCCTTCTGCAAGGCATTCTGGGAGTGGAATAATTCAGGGCGGGGCTTCCCTGCCTGTTTCACCCCCGTGAGCGAAGCGGCTCCGCTTTCCAAAGGTTTCTTCTAATGTTTGTACAAGAAATGAAGTCTCCTGAGAGACTAGCAAAAATTGCCAAAGCTGACTATATTTCAAGTCATCAAGGCGGGGTTTTGGGTTTAGTTTTCAATTAGCAATAATCACGCCTCGGTTACACCTCATGGGCCATGATATTGCCACTGCGCAAAGCTAAAGGTTTCCAGGTGCCCATGAAATTGACCCTCGTTAGGAGGAGCCTAGTAAAGCCATGGCGAAAGAAAACGGACCCCTCCCTTCTGCAAGGCATTCTGGGAGTGGAATAATTCAGGGCGGGGCTTCCCTGCCTGTTTCACCCCCGTGGGCGAAGCGGCTCCGCTTTCCAAAGGTTTCTTCTAATGTTTGTACAAGAAATGAAGTCTCCTGAGAGACTAGCAAAAATTGCCAAAGCTGACTATATTTCAAGTCATCAAGGCGGGGTATTGGGTTTAGTTTTCAATTAGCAATAATCACGCCTCGGTTACACCTCATGGGCCATGATATTGCCACTGCGCAAAGCTAAAGGTTTCCAGGTGCCCATGAAATTGACCCTCGTTAGGAGGAGCCTAGTAAAGCCATGGCGAAAGAAAACGGACCCCTCCCTTCTGCAAGGCATTCTGGGAGTGGAATAATTCAGGGCGGGGCTTCCCTGCCTGTTTCACCCCCGTGGGCGAAGCGGCTCCGCTTTCCAAAGGTTTCTTCTAATGTTTGTACAAGAAATGAAGTCTCCTGAGAGACTAGCAAAAATTGCCAAAGCTGACTATATTTCAAGTCATCAAGGCGGGGTATTGGGTTTAGTTTTCAATTAGCAATAATCACGCCTCGGTTACACCTCATGGGCCATGATATTGCCACTGCGCAAAGCTAAAGGTTTCCAGGTGCCCATGAAATTGACCTTCGTTAGGAGGAGCCTAGTAAAGCGAAAGAAAACAGACCCCTCCCTTCTGCAAGGCATTCTGGGAGTGGAATAATTCAGGGCGGGGCTTCCCTGCCTGTTTCACCCCCGTGGGTGAAGCGGCTCCGCTTTCCAAAGGTTTCTTCTAATGTTTGTACAAGAAATGAAGTCTCCTGAGAGACTAGCAAAAATTGCCAAAGCTGACTATATTTCAAGTCATCAAGGCGGGGTATTGGGTTTAGTTTTCAATTAGCAATAATAACGCCTCGGTTACTCCTCATGGGCCATGATATTGCCACTGCGCAAAGCTAACGGTTTCCAGGTGCCCATGAAATTGACCCTCGTTAGGAGGAGCCTAGTAAAGCCATGGCGAAAGAAAACGGACCCCTCCCTTCTGCAAGGCATTCTGGGAGTGGAATAATTCAGGGCGGGGCTTCCCTGCCTGTTTCACCCCCGTGGGCGAAGCGGCTCCGCTTTCCAAAGGTTTCTCCTAATGTTTGTACAAGAAATGAAGTCTCCTGAGAGACTAGCAAAAATTGCCAAAGCTGACTATATTTCAAGTCATCAAGGCGGGGTATTGGGTTTAGTTTTCAATTAGCAATAATCACGCCTCGGTTACACCTCATGGGCCATGATATTGCCACTGCGCAAAGCTAAAGGTTTCCAGGTGCCCATGAAATTGACCCTCGTTAGGAGGAGCCTAGTAAAGCCATGGCGAAAGAAAACGGACCCCTCCCTTCTGCAAGGCATTCTGGGAGTGGAATAATTCAGGGCGGGGCTTCCCTGCCTGTTTCACCCCCGTGGGCGAAGCGGCTCCGCTTTCCAAAGGTTTCTTCTAATGTTTGTACAAGAAATGAAGTCTCCTGAGAGGCTAGCAAAAATTGCCAAAGCTGACTATATTTCAAGTCATCAAGGCGGGGTATTGGGTTTAGTTTTCAATTAGCAATAATCACGCCTCGGTTACACCTCATGGGCCATGATATTGCCACTGCGCAAAGCTAAAGGTTTCCAGGTGCCCATGAAATTGACCCTCGTTAGGAGGAGCCTAGTAAAGCCATGGCGAAAGAAAACGGACCCCTCCCTTCTGCAAGGCATTCTGGGAGTGGAATAATTCAGGGCGGGGCTTCCCTGCCTGTTTCACCCCCGTGGGCGAAGCGGCTCCGCTTTCCAAAGGTTTCTTCTAATGTTTGTACAAGAAATGAAGTCTCCTGAGAGACTAGCAAAAATTGCCAAAGCTGACTATATTTCAAGTCATCAAGGCGGGGTATTGGGTTTAGTTTTCAATTAGCAATAATCACGCCTCGGTTACACCTCATGGGCCATGATATTGCCACTGCGCAAAGCTAAAGGTTTCCAGGTGCCCATGAAATTGACCCTCGTTAGGAGGAGCCTAGTAAAGCCATGGCGAAAGAAAACGGACCCCTCCCTTCTGCAAGGCATTCTGGGAGTGGAATAATTCAGGGCGGGGCTTCCCTGCCTGTTTCACCCCCGTGGGCGAAGCGGCTCCGCTTTCCAAAGGTTTCTTCTAATGTTTGTACAAGAAATGAAGTCTCCTGAGAGACTAGCAAAAATTGCCAAAGCTGACTATATTTCAAGTCATCAAGGCGGGGTATTGGGTTTAGTTTTCAATTAGCAATAATCACGCCTCGGTTACACCTCATGGGCCATGATATTGCCACTGCGCAAAGCTAAAGGTTTCCAGGTGCCCATGTTATTGACCCTCGTTAGGAGGAGCCTAGTAAAGCCATGGCGAAAGAAAACGGACCCCTCCCTTCTGCAAGGCATTCTGGGAGTGGAATAATTCAGGGCGGGGCTTCCCTGCCTGTTTCACCCCCGTGGGCGAAGCGGCTCCGCTTTCCAAAGGTTTCTTCTAATGTTTGTACAAGAAATGAAGTCTCCTGAGAGACTAGCAAAAATTGCCAAAGCTGACTATATTTCAAGTCATCAAGGCGGGGTATTGGGTTTAGTTTTCAATTAGCAATAATCACGCCTCGGTTACACCTCATGGGCCATGATATTGCCACTGCGCAAAGCTAAAGGTTTCCAGGTGCCCATGAAATTGACCCTCGTTAGGAGGAGCCTAGTAAAGCCATGGCGAAAGAAAACGGACCCCTCCCTTCTGCAAGGCATTCTGGGAGTGGAATAATTCAGGGCGGGGCTTCCCTGCCTGTTTCACCCGCGTGGGAGAAGCGGCTCCGCTTTCCAAACGTTTCTTCTAATGTTTGTACAAGAAATGAAGTCTCCTGAGAGACTAGCAAAAATTGCCAAAGCTGACTATATTTCAAGTCATCAAGGCGGGGTATTGGGTTTAGTTTTCAATTAGCAATAATCACGCCTCGGTTACACCTCATGGGCCATGATATTGCCACTGCGCAAAGCTAAAGGTTTCCAGGTGCCCATGTTATTGACCCTCGTTAGGAGGAGCCTAGTAAAGCCATGGCGAAAGAAAACGGACCCCTCCCTTCTGCAAGGCATTCTGGGAGTGGAATAATTCAGGGCGGGGCTTCCCTGCCTGTTTCACCCCCGTGGGCGAAGCGGCTCCGCTTTCCAAAGGTTTCTTCTAATGTTTGTACAAGAAATGAAGTCTCCTGAGAGACTAGCAAAAATTGCCAAAGCTGACTATATTTCAAGTCATCAAGGCGGGGTATTGGGTTTAGTTTTCAATTAGCAATAATCACGCCTCGGTTACACCTCATGGGCCATGATATTGCCACTGCGCAAAGCTAAAGGTTTCCAGGTGCCCATGAAATTGACCCTCGTTAGGAGGAGCCTAGTAAAGCCATGGCGAAAGAAAACGGACCCCTCCCTTCTGCAAGGCATTCTGGGAGTGGAATAATTCAGGGCGGGGCTTCCCTGCCTGTTTCACCCCCGTGGGCGAAGCGGCTCCGCTTTCCAAAGGTTTCTTCTAATGTTTGTACAAGAAATGAAGTCTCCTGAGAGACTAGCAAAAATTGCCAAAGCTGACTATATTTCAAGTCATCAAGGCGGGGTTTTGGGTTTAGTTTTCAATTAGCAATAATCACGCCTCGGTTACACCTCATGGGCCATGATATTGCCACTGCGCAAAGCTAAAGGTTTCCAGGTGCCCATGTTATTGACCCTCGTTAGGAGGAGCCTAGTAAAGCCATGGCGAAAGAAAACGGACCCCTCCCTTCTGCAAGGCATTCTGGGAGTGGAATAATTCAGGGCGGGGCTTCCCTGCCTGTTTCACCCCCGTGGGCGAAGCGGCTCCGCTTTCCAAAGGTTTCTTCTAATGTTTGTACAAGAAATGAAGTCTCCTGAGAGACTAGCAAAAATTGCCAAAGCTGACTATATTTCAAGTCATCAAGGCGGGGTATTGGGTTTAGTTTTCAATTAGCAATAATCACGCCTCGGTTACACCTCATGGGCCATGATATTGCCACTGCGCAAAGCTAAAGGTTTCCAGGTGCCCATGAAATTGACCCTCGTTAGGAGGAGCCTAGTAAAGCCATGGCGAAAGAAAACGGACCCCTCCCTTCTGCAAGGCATTCTGGGAGTGGAATAATTCAGGGCGGGGCTTCCCTGCCTGTTTCACCCCCGTGGGCGAAGCGGCTCCGCTTTCCAAAGGTTTCTTCTAATGTTTGTACAAGAAATGAAGTCTCCTGAGAGACTAGCAAAAATTGCCAAAGCTGACTATATTTCAAGTCATCAAGGCGGGGTTTTGGGTTTAGTTTTCAATTAGCAATAATCACGCCTCGGTTACACCTCATGGGCCATGATATTGCCACTGCGCAAAGCTAAAGGTTTCCAGGTGCCCATGTTATTGACCCTCGTTAGGAGGAGCCTAGTAAAGCCATGGCGAAAGAAAACGGACCCCTCCCTTCTGCAAGGCATTCTGGGAGTGGAATAATTCAGGGCGGGGCTTCCCTGCCTGTTTCACCCCCGTGAGCGAAGCGGCTCCGCTTTCCAAAGGTTTCTTCTAATGTTTGTACAAGAAATGAAGTCTCCTGAGAGACTAGCAAAAATTGCCAAAGCTGACTATATTTCAAGTCATCAAGGCGGGGTATTGGGTTTAGTTTTCAATTAGCAATAATCACGCCTCGGTTACACCTCATGGGCCATGATATTGCCACTGCGCAAAGCTAAAGGTTTCCAGGTGCCCATGTTATTGACCCTCGTTAGGAGGAGCCTAGTAAAGCCATGGCGAAAGAAAACGGACCCCTCCCTTCTGCAAGGCATTCTGGGAGTGGAATAATTCAGGGCGGGGCTTCCCTGTCTGTTTCACCCCCGTGGGCGAAGCGGCTCCGCTTTCCAAAGGTTTCTTCTAATGTTTGTACAAGAAATGAAGTCTCCTGAGAGACTAGCAAAAATTGCCAAAGCTGACTATATTTCAAGTCATCAAGGCGGGGTATTGGGTTTAGTTTTCAATTAGCAATAATCACGCCTCGGTTACACCTCATGGGCCATGATATTGCCACTGCGCAAAGCTAAAGGTTTCCAGGTGCCCATGAAATTGACCCTCGTTAGGAGGAGCCTAGTAAAGCCATGGCGAAAGAAAACGGACCCCTCCCTTCTGCAAGGCATTCTGGGAGTGGAATAATTCAGGGCGGGGCTTCCCTGCCTGTTTCACCCGCGTGGGAGAAGCGGCTCCGCTTTCCAAACGTTTCTTCTAATGTTTGTACAAGAAATGAAGTCTCCTGAGAGACTAGCAAAAATTGCCAAAGCTGACTATATTTCAAGTCATCAAGGCGGGGTATTGGGTTTAGTTTTCAATTAGCAATAATCACGCCTCGGTTACACCTCATGGGCCATGATATTGCCACTGCGCAAAGCTAAAGGTTTCCAGGTGCCCATGTTATTGACCCTCATTAGGAGGAGCCTAGTAAAGCCATGGCGAAAGAAAACGGACCCCTCCCTTCTGCAAGGCATTCTGGGAGTGGAATAATTCAGGGCGGGGCTTCCCTGCCTGTTTCACCCCCGTGGGCGAAGCGGCTCCGCTTTCCAAACGTTTCTTCTAATGTTTGTACAAGAAATGAAGTCTCCTGAGAGACTAGCAAAAATTGCCAAAGCTGACTATATTTCAAGTCATCAAGGCGGGGTATTGGGTTTAGTTTTCATTTAGCAATAATCATGCCTCGGTTACACCTCATGGGCCATGATATTGCCACTGCGCAAAGCTAAAGGTTTCCAGGTGCCCATGAAATTGACCTTCGTTAGGAGGAGCCTAGTAAAGCGAAAGAAAACAGACCCCTCCCTTCTGCAAGGCATTCTGGGAGTGGAATAATTCAGGGCGGGGCTTCCCTGCCTGTTTCACCCCCGCGGGTGAAGCGGCTCCGCTTTCCAAAGGTTTTTTCTAATGTTTGTACAAGAAATGAAGTCTCCTGAGAGACTAGCAAAAATTGCCAAAGCTGACTATATTTCAAGTCATCAAGGCGGGGTATTGGGTTTAGTTTTCAATTAGCAATAATCACGCCTCGGTTACTCCTCATGGGCCATGATATTGCCACTGCGCAAAGCTAACGGTTTCCAGGTGCCCATGAAATTGACCCTCGTTAGGAGGAGCCTAGTAAAGCCATGGCGAAAGAAAACGGACCCCTCCCTTCTGCAAGGCATTCTGGGAGTGGAATAATTCAGGGCGGGGCTTCCCTGCCTGTTTCACCCCCGTGGGCGAAGCGGCTCCGCTTTCCAAAGGTTTCTTCTAATGTTTGTACAAGAAATGAAGTCTCCTGAGAGACTAGCAAAAATTGCCAAAGCTGACTATATTTCAAGTCATCAAGGCGGGGTATTGGGTTTAGTTTTCAATTAGCAATAATCACGCCTCGGTTACACCTCATGGGCCATGATATTGCCACTGCGCAAAGCTAAAGGTTTCCAGGTGCCCATGAAATTGACCCTCGTTAGGAGGAGCCTAGTAAAGCCATGGCGAAAGAAAACGGACCCCTCCCTTCTGCAAGGCATTCTGAGAGTGGAATAATTCAGGGCGGGGCATCCCTGCCTGTTTCACCCCCGTGGGCGAAGCGGCTCCGCTTTCCAAAGGTTTATTCTAATGTTTGTACAAGAAATGAAGTCTCCTGAGAGACTAGCAAAAATTGCCAAAGCTAACTATATTTCAAGTCATCAAGGCGGGGTATTGGGTTTAGTTTTCAATTAGCAATAATCACGCATCGGTTACACCTCATGGGCCATGATATTGCCACTGCGCAAAGCTAAAGGTTTCCAGGTGCCCATGTTATTGACCCTCGTTAGGAGGAGCCTAGTAAAGCCATGGCGAAAGAAAACGGACCCCTCCCTTCTGCAAGGCATTCTGGGAGTGGAATAATTCAGGGGGGGGGGCTTCCCTGCCTGTTTCACCCCCGTGGGCGAAGCGGCTCCGCTTTCCAAAGGTTTCTTCTAATGTTTGTACAAGAAATCAAGCGTCCTGAGAGACTAGCAAAAATTGCCAAAGCTGACTATATTTCAAGTCATCAAGGCGGGGTATTGGGTTTAGTTTTCAATTAGCAATAATCACGCCTCGGTTACACCTCATGGGCCATGATATTGCCACTGCGCAAAGCTAAAGGTTTCCAGGTGCTTAGTTATTGACCATCGTTAGGAGGAGCCTAGTAAAGCCATGGCGAAAGAAAACGGACCCCTCCCTTCTGCAAGGCATTCTGGGAGTGGAATAATTCAGGGCGGGGCTTCCCTGCCTGTTTCACCCCCGTGGGCGAAGCGACTCCGCTTTCCAAACGTTTCTTCTAATGTTTGTACAAGAAATGAAGTCTCCTGAGAGACTAGCAAAAATTGCCAAAGCTGACTATATTTCAAGTCATCAAGGCGGGGTATTGGGTTTAGTTTTCAATTAGCAATAATCACGCCTCGGTTACACCTCATGGGCCATGATATTGCCACTGCGCAAAGCTAAAGGTTTCCAGGTGCCCATGAAATTGACCCTCGTTAGGAGGAGCCTAGTAAAGCCATGGCGAAAGAAAACGGACCCCTCCCTTCTGCAAGGCATTCTGGGAGTGGAATAATTCAGAGCGGGGCTTCCCTGCCTGTTTCACCCCCGTGGGCGAAGCGGCTCCGCTTTCCAAAGGTTTCTTCTAATGTTTGTACAAGAAATGAAGTCTCCTGAGAGACTAGCAAAAATTGCCAAAGCTGACTATATTTCAAGTCATCAAGGCGGGGTATTGGGTTTAGTTTTCAATTAGCAATAATCACGCCTCGGTTACACCTCATGGGCCATGATATTGCCACTGCGCAAAGCTAAAGGTTTCCAGGTGCCCATGTTATTGACCCTCGTTAGGAGGAGCCTAGTAAAGCCATGGCGAAAGAAAACGGACCCCTCCCTTCTGCAAGGCATTCTGGGAGTGGAATAATTCAGGGCGGGGCTTCCCTGCCTGTTTCACCCCCGTGAGCGAAGCGGCTCCGCTTTCCAAAGGTTTCTTCTAATGTTTGTACAAGAAATGAAGTCTCCTGAGAGACTAGCAAAAATTGCCAAAGCTGACTATATTTCAAGTCATCAAGGCGGGGTTTTGGGTTTAGTTTTCAATTAGCAATAATCACGCCTCGGTTACACCTCATGGGCCATGATATTGCCACTGCGCAAAGCTAAAGGTTTCCAGGTGCCCATGAAATTGACCCTCGTTAGGAGGAGCCTAGTAAAGCCATGGCGAAAGAAAACGGACCCCTCCCTTCTGCAAGGCATTCTGGGAGTGGAATAATTCAGGGCGGGGCTTCCCTGCCTGTTTCACCCCCGTGGGCGAAGCGGCTCCGCTTTCCAAAGGTTTCTTCTAATGTTTGTACAAGAAATGAAGTCTCCTGAGAGACTAGCAAAAATTGCCAAAGCTGACTATATTTCAAGTCATCAAGGCGGGGTATTGGGTTTAGTTTTCAATTAGCAATAATCACGCCTCGGTTACACCTCATGGGCCATGATATTGCCACTGCGCAAAGCTAAAGGTTTCCAGGTGCCCATGAAATTGACCCTCGTTAGGAGGAGCCTAGTAAAGCCATGGCGAAAGAAAACGGACCCCTCCCTTCTGCAAGGCATTCTGGGAGTGGAATAATTCAGGGCGGGGCTTCCCTGCCTGTTTCACCCCCGTGGGCGAAGCGGCTCCGCTTTCCAAAGGTTTCTTCTAATGTTTGTACAAGAAATGAAGTCTCCTGAGAGACTAGCAAAAATTGCCAAAGCTGACTATATTTCAAGTCATCAAGGCGGGGTATTGGGTTTAGTTTTCAATTAGCAATAATCACGCCTCGGTTACACCTCATGGGCCATGATATTGCCACTGCGCAAAGCTAAAGGTTTCCAGGTGCCCATGAAATTGACCTTCGTTAGGAGGAGCCTAGTAAAGCGAAAGAAAACAGACCCCTCCCTTCTGCAAGGCATTCTGGGAGTGGAATAATTCAGGGCGGGGCTTCCCTGCCTGTTTCACCCCCGTGGGTGAAGCGGCTCCGCTTTCCAAAGGTTTCTTCTAATGTTTGTACAAGAAATGAAGTCTCCTGAGAGACTAGCAAAAATTGCCAAAGCTGACTATATTTCAAGTCATCAAGGCGGGGTATTGGGTTTAGTTTTCAATTAGCAATAATAACGCCTCGGTTACTCCTCATGGGCCATGATATTGCCACTGCGCAAAGCTAACGGTTTCCAGGTGCCCATGAAATTGACCCTCGTTAGGAGGAGCCTAGTAAAGCCATGGCGAAAGAAAACGGACCCCTCCCTTCTGCAAGGCATTCTGGGAGTGGAATAATTCAGGGCGGGGCTTCCCTGCCTGTTTCACCCCCGTGGGCGAAGCGGCTCCGCTTTCCAAAGGTTTCTCCTAATGTTTGTACAAGAAATGAAGTCTCCTGAGAGACTAGCAAAAATTGCCAAAGCTGACTATATTTCAAGTCATCAAGGCGGGGTATTGGGTTTAGTTTTCAATTAGCAATAATCACGCCTCGGTTACACCTCATGGGCCATGATATTGCCACTGCGCAAAGCTAAAGGTTTCCAGGTGCCCATGAAATTGACCCTCGTTAGGAGGAGCCTAGTAAAGCCATGGCGAAAGAAAACGGACCCCTCCCTTCTGCAAGGCATTCTGGGAGTGGAATAATTCAGGGCGGGGCTTCCCTGCCTGTTTCACCCCCGTGGGCGAAGCGGCTCCGCTTTCCAAAGGTTTCTTCTAATGTTTGTACAAGAAATGAAGTCTCCTGAGAGGCTAGCAAAAATTGCCAAAGCTGACTATATTTCAAGTCATCAAGGCGGGGTATTGGGTTTAGTTTTCAATTAGCAATAATCACGCCTCGGTTACACCTCATGGGCCATGATATTGCCACTGCGCAAAGCTAAAGGTTTCCAGGTGCCCATGAAATTGACCCTCGTTAGGAGGAGCCTAGTAAAGCCATGGCGAAAGAAAACGGACCCCTCCCTTCTGCAAGGCATTCTGGGAGTGGAATAATTCAGGGCGGGGCTTCCCTGCCTGTTTCACCCCCGTGGGCGAAGCGGCTCCGCTTTCCAAAGGTTTCTTCTAATGTTTGTACAAGAAATGAAGTCTCCTGAGAGACTAGCAAAAATTGCCAAAGCTGACTATATTTCAAGTCATCATGGCGGGGTATTGGGTTTAGTTTTCAATTAGCAATAATCACGCCTCGGTTACACCTCATAGGCCATGATATTGCCACTGCGCAAAGCTAAAGGTTTCCAGGTGCCCATGAAATTGACCCTCGTTAGGAGGAGCCTAGTAAAGCCATGGCGAAAGAAAACGGACCCCTCCCTTCTGCAAGGCATTCTGGGAGTGGAATAATTCAGGGCGGGGCTTCCCTGCCTGTTTCACCCCCGTGGGCGAAGCGGCTCCGCTTTCCAAAGGTTTCTTCTAATGTTTGTACAAGAAATGAAGTCTCCTGAGAGACTAGCAAAAATTGCCAAAGCTGACTATATTTCAAGTCATCAAGGCGGGGTATTGGGTTTAGTTTTCAATTAGCAATAATCACGCCTCGGTTACACCTCATGGGCCATGATATTGCCACTGCGCAAAGCTAAAGGTTTCCAGGTGCCCATGAAATTGACCCTCGTTAGGAGGAGCCTAGTAAAGCCATGGCGAAAGAAAACGGACCCCTCCCTTCTGCAACGCATTCTGGGAGTGGAATAATTCAGGGTGGGGCTTCCCTGCCTGTTTCACCCCCGTGGGCGAAGCGGCTCCGCTTTCCAAAGGTTTCTTCTAATGTTTGTACAAGAAATGAAGTCTCCTGAGAGACTAGCAAAAATTGCCAAAGCTGACTATATTTCAAGTCATCAAGGCGGGGTATTGGGTTTAGTTTTCAATTAGCAATAATCACGCCTCGGTTACACCTCATGGGCCATGATATTGCCACTGCGCAAAGCTAAAGGTTTCCAGGTGCCCATGAAATTGACCCTCGTTAGGAGGAGCCTAGTAAAGCCATGGCGAAAGAAAACGGACCCCTCCCTTCTGCAAGGCATTCTGGGAGTGGAATAATTCAGGGCGGGGCTTCCCTGCCTGTTTCACCCCCGTGGGCGAAGCGGCTCCGCTTTCCAAAGGTTTCTTCTAATGTTTGTACAAGAAATGAAGTCTCCTGAGAGACTAGCAAAAATTGCCAAAGCTGACTATATTTCAAGTCATCAAGGCGGGGTATTGGGTTTAGTTTTCAATTAGCAATAATCACGCCTCGGTTACACCTCATGGGCCATGATATTGCCACTGCGCAAAGCTAAAGGTTTCCAGGTGCCCATGTTATTGACCCTCGTTAGGAGGAGCCTAGTAAAGCCATGGCGAAAGAAAACGGACCCCTCTCTTCTGCAAGGCATTCTGGGAGTGGAATAATTCAGGGTGGGGCTTCCCTGCCTATTTCACCCCCGTGGGCGAAGCGGCTCCGCTTTCCAAAAGTTTCTTCTAATGTTTGTACAAGAAATGAAGTTTCCTGAGAGACTAGCAAAAATTGCCAAAGCTGACTATATTTCAAGTCATCAAGGCGGGGTATTGGGTTTAGTTTTCAATTAGCAATAATCACGCCTCGGTTACACCTCATGGGCCATGATATTGCCACTGCGCAAAGCTAAAGGTTTCCAGGTGCCCATGAAATTGACCCTCGTTAGGAGGAGCCTAGTAAAGCCATGGCGAAAGAAAACGGACCCCTCCCTTCTGCAAGGCATTCTGGGAGTGGAATAATTCAGGGCGGGGCTTCCCTGCCTGTTTCACCCCCGTGGGCGAAGCGGCTCCGCTTTCCAAAGGTTTCTTCTAATGTTTGTACAAGAAATGAAGTCTCCTGAGAGACTAGCAAAAATTGCCAAAGCTGACTATATTTCAAGTCATCAAGGCGGGGTATTGGGTTTAGTTTTCAATTAGCAATAATCACGCCTCGGTTACACCTCATGGGCCATGATATTGCCACTGCGCAAAGCTAATGGTTTCCAGGTGCCCATGAAATTGACCCTCGTTAGGAGGAGCCTAGTAAAGCCATGGCGAAAGAAAACGGACCCCTCCCTTCTGCAAGGCATTCTGGGAGTGGAATAATTCAGGGCGGGGCTTCCCTGCCTGTTTCACCCCCGTGGGCGAAGCGGCTCCGCTTTCCAAAGGTTTCTTCTAATGTTTGTACAAGAAATGAAGTCTCCTGAGAGACTAGCAAAAATTGCCAAAGCTGACTATATTTCAAGTCATCATGGCGGGGTATTGGGTTTAGTTTTCAATTAGCAATAATCACGCCTCGGTTACACCTCATAGGCCATGATATTGCCACTGCGCAAAGCTAACGGTTTCCAGGTGCCCATGAAATTGACCCTCGTTAGGAGGAGCCTAGTAAAGCCATGGCGAAAGAAAACGGACCCCTCCCTTCTGCAAGGCATTCTGGGAGTGGAATAATTCAGGGCGGGGCTTCCCTGCCTGTTTCACCCCCGTGGGCGAAGCGGCTCCGCTTTCCAAAGGTTTCTTCTAATGTTTGTACAAGAAATGAAGTCTCCTGAGAGACTAGCAAAAATTGCCAAAGCTGACTATATTTCAAGTCATCAAGGCGGGGTATTGGGTTTAGTTTTCAATTAGCAATAATCACGCCTCGGTTACACCTCATGGGCCATGATATTGCCACTGCGCAAAGCTAAAGGTTTCCAGGTGCCCATGAAATTGACCCTCGTTAGGAGGAGCCTAGTAAAGCCATGGCGAAAGAAAACGGACCCCTCCCTTCTGCAACGCATTCTGGGAGTGGAATAATTCAGGGTGGGGCTTCCCTGCCTGTTTCACCCCCGTGGGCGAAGCGGCTCCGCTTTCCAAAGGTTTCTTCTAATGTTTGTACAAGAAATGAAGTCTCCTGAGAGACTAGCAAAAATTGCCAAAGCTGACTATATTTCAAGTCATCAAGGCGGGGTATTGGGTTTAGTTCTCAATTAGCAATAATCACGCCTCGTTTACACCTCATGGGCCATGATATTGCCACTGCGCAAAGCTAAAGGTTTCCAGGTGCCCATGAAATTGACCCTCGTTAGGAGGAGCCTAGTAAAGCCATGGCGATAGAAAACGGACCCCCTCCCTTCTGCAAGGCATTCTGGGAGTGGAATAATTCAGGGCGGGGCTTCCCTGCCTGTTTCACCCCCGTGGGCGAAGCGGCTCCGCTTTCCAAAGGTTTCTTCTAACGTTTGTACTAGAAATGAAGTCTCCTGAGAGACTAGCAAAAATTGCCAAAGCTGACTATATTTCAAGTCATCAAGGCGGGGTATTGGGTTTAGTTTTCAATTAGCAATAATCACGCCTCGGTTACACCTCATGGGCCATGATATTGCCACTGAGCAAAGCTAACGGTTTCCAGGTGCCCATGAAATTGACCCTCGTTAGGAGGAGCCTAGTAAAGCCATGGCGAAAGAAAACGGACCCCTCCCATCTGCAAGGCATTCTGGGAGTGGAATAATTCAGGGCGGGGCTTCCCTGCCTGTTTCACCCCCGTGGGCGAAGCGGCTCCGCTTTCCAAACGTTTCTTCTAATGTTTGTACAAGAAATGAAGTCTCCTGAGAGACTAGCAAAAATTGCCAAAGCTGACTATATTTCAAGTCATCAAGGCGGGGTATTGGGTTTAGTTTTCAATTAGCAATAATCAAGCCTCGGTTACACCTCATGGGCCATGATATTGCCACTGCGCAAAGCTAAAGGTTTCCAGGTGCCCATGAAATTGACCCTCGTTAGGAGGAGCCTAGTAAAGCCATGGCGAAAGAAAACGGACCCCTCCCTTCTGCAAGGCATTCTGGGAGTGGAATAATTCAGGGCGGGGCTTCCCTGCCTGTTTCACCCCCGTGGGCGAAGCGGCTCCGCTTTCCAAAGGTTTCTTCTAATGTTTGTACAAGAAATGAAGTCTCCTGAGAGACTAGCAAAAATTGCCAAAGCTGACTATATTTCAAGTCATCAAGGCGGGGTATTGGGTTTAGTTTTCAATTAGCAATAATCACGCCTCGGTTACTCCTCATGGGCCATGATATTGCCACTGCGCAAAGCTAAAGGTTTCCAGGTGCCCATGAAATTGACCTTCGTTAGGAGGAGCCTAGTAAAGCGAAAGAAAACAGACCCCTCCCTTCTGCAAGGCATTCTGGGAGTGGAATAATTCAGGGCGGGGCTTCCCTGCCTGTTTCACCCCCGTGGGTGAAGCGGCTCCGTTTTCCAAAGGTTTCTTCTAATGTTTGTACAAGAAATGAAGTCTCCTGAGAGACTAGCAAAAATTGCCAAAGCTGACTATATTTCAAGTCATCAAGGCGTGGTATTGGGTTTAGTTTTCAATTAGCAATAATCACGCCTCGGTTACTCCTCATGGGCCATGATATTGCCACTGCGCAAAGCTAACGGTTTCCAGGTGCCCATGAAATTGACCCTCGTTAGGAGGAGCCTAGTAAAGCCATGGCGAAAGAAAACGGACCCCTCCCTTCTGCAAGGCATTCTGGGAGTGGAATAATTCAGGGCGGGGCTTCCCTGCCTGTTTCACCCCCGTGGGCGAAGCGGCTCCGCTTTCCAAAGGTTTCTTCTAATGTTTGTACAAGAAATGAAGTCTCCTGAGAGACTAGCAAAAATTGCCAAAGCTGACTATATTTCAAGTCATCAAGGCGGGGTATTGGGTTTAGTTTTCAATTAGCAATAATCACGCCTCGGTTACACCTCATGGGCCATGATATTGCCACTGCGCAAAGCTAAAGGTTTCCAGGTGCCCATGAAATTGACCCTCGTTAGGAGGAGCCTAGTAAAGCCATGGCGAAAGAAAACGGACCCCTCCCTTCTGCAACGCATTCTGGGAGTGGAATAATTCAGGGTGGGGCTTCCCTGCCTGTTTCACCCCCGTGGGCGAAGCGGCTCCGCTTTCCAAAGGTTTCTTCTAATGTTTGTACAAGAAATGAAGTCTCCTGAGAGACTAGCAAAAATTGCCAAAGCTGACTATATTTCAAGTCATCAAGGCGGGGTATTGGGTTTAGTTCTCAATTAGCAATAATCACGCCTCGGTTACACCTCATGGGCCATGATATTGCCACTGCGCAAAGCTAAAGGTTTCCAGGTGCCCATGAAATTGACCCTCGTTAGGAGGAGCCTAGTAAAGCCATGGCGATAGAAAACGGACCCCCTCCCTTCTGCAAGGCATTCTGGGAGTGGAATAATTCAGGGCGGGGCTTCCCTGCCTGTTTCACCCCCGTGGGCGAAGCGGCTCCGCTTTCCAAAGGTTTCTTCTAACGTTTGTACTAGAAATGAAGTCTCCTGAGAGACTAGCAAAAATTGCCAAAGCTGACTATATTTCAAGTCATCAAGGCGGGGTATTGGGTTTAGTTTTCAATTAGCAATAATCACGCCTCGGTTACACCTCATGGGCCATGATATTGCCACTGCGCAAAGCTAACGGTTTCCAGGTGCCCATGAAATTGACCCTCGTTAGGAGGAGCCTAGTAAAGCCATGGCGAAAGAAAACGGACCCCTCCCATCTGCAAGGCATTCTGGGAGTGGAATAATTCAGGGCGGGGCTTCCCTGCCTGTTTCACCCCCGTGGGCGAAGCGGCTCCGCTTTCCAAACGTTTCTTCTAATGTTTGTACAAGAAATGAAGTCTCCTGAGAGACTAGCAAAAATTGCCAAAGCTGACTATATTTCAAGTCATCAAGGCGGGGTATTGGGTTTAGTTTTCAATTAGCAATAATCAAGCCTCGGTTACACCTCATGGGCCATGATATTGCCACTGCGCAAAGCTAAAGGTTTCCAGGTGCCCATGAAATTGACCCTCGTTAGGAGGAGCCTAGTAAAGCCATGGCGAAAGAAAACGGACCCCTCCCTTCTGCAAGGCATTCTGGGAGTGGAATAATTCAGGGCGGGGCTTCCCTGCCTGTTTCACCCCCGTGGGCGAAGCGGCTCCGCTTTCCAAAGGTTTCTTCTAATGTTTGTACAAGAAATGAAGTCTCCTGAGAGACTAGCAAAAATTGCCAAAGCTGACTATATTTCAAGTCATCAAGGCGGGGTATTGGGTTTAGTTTTCAATTAGCAATAATCACGCCTCGGTTACTCCTCATGGGCCATGATATTGCCACTGCGCAAAGCTAAAGGTTTCCAGGTGCCCATGAAATTGACCTTCGTTAGGAGGAGCCTAGTAAAGCGAAAGAAAACAGACCCCTCCCTTCTGCAAGGCATTCTGGGAGTGGAATAATTCAGGGCGGGGCTTCCCTGCCTGTTTCACCCCCGTGGGTGAAGCGGCTCCGTTTTCCAAAGGTTTCTTCTAATGTTTGTACAAGAAATGAAGTCTCCTGAGAGACTAGCAAAAATTGCCAAAGCTGACTATATTTCAAGTCATCAAGGCGTGGTATTGGGTTTAGTTTTCAATTAGCAATAATCACGCCTCGGTTACTCCTCATGGGCCATGATATTGCCACTGCGCAAAGCTAACGGTTTCCAGGTGCCCATGAAATTGACCCTCGTTAGGAGGAGCCTAGTAAAGCCATGGCGAAAGAAAACGGACCCCTCCCTTCTGCAAGGCATTCTGGGAGTGGAATAATTCAGGGCGGGGCTTCCCTGCCTGTTTCACCCCCGTGGGCGAAGCGGCTCCGCTTTCCAAAGGTTTCTTCTAATGTTTGTACAAGAAATGAAGTCTCCTGAGAGACTAGCAAAAATTGCCAAAGCTGACTATATTTCAAGTCATCAAGGCGGGGTATTGGGTTTAGTTTTCAATTAGCAATAATCACGCCTTGGTTACACCTCATGGGCCATGATATTGCCACTGCGCAAAGCTAAAGGTTTCCAGGTGCCCATGAAATTGACCCTCGTTAGGAGGAGCCTAGTAAAGCCATGGCGAAAGAAAACGGACCCCTCCCTTCTGCAAGGCATTCTGGGAGTGGAATAATTCAGGGCGGGGCTTCCCTGCCTGTTTCACCCCCGTGGGCGAAGCGGCTCCGCTTTCCAAAGGTTTCTTCTAATGTTTGTACAAGAAATGAAGTCTCCTGAGAGACTAGCAAAAATTGCCAAAGCTGACTATATTTCAAGTCATCAAGGCGGGGTATTGGGTTTAGTTTTCAATTAGCAATAATCACGCCTCGGTTACACCTCATGGGCCATGATATTGCCACTGCGCAAAGCTAAAGGTTTCCAGGTGCCCATGAAATTGACCCTCGTTAGGAGGAGCCTAGTAAAGCCATGGCGAAAGAAAACGGACCCCTCCCTTCTGCAACGCATTCTGGGAGTGGAATAATTCAGGGTGGGGCTTCCCTGCCTGTTTCACCCCCGTGGGCGAAGCGGCTCCGCTTTCCAAAGGTTTCTTCTAATGTTTGTACAAGAAATGAAGTCTCCTGAGAGACTAGCAAAAATTGCCAAAGCTGACTATATTTCAAGTCATCAAGGCGGGGTATTGGGTTTAGTTCTCAATTAGCAATAATCACGCCTCGGTTACACCTCATGGGCCATGATATTGCCACTGCGCAAAGCTAAAGGTTTCCAGGTGCCCATGAAATTGACCCTCGTTAGGAGGAGCCTAGTAAAGCCATGGCGATAGAAAACGGACCCCCTCCCTTCTGCAAGGCATTCTGGGAGTGGAATAATTCAGGGCGGGGCTTCCCTGCCTGTTTCACCCCCGTGGGCGAAGCGGCTCCGCTTTCCAAAGGTTTCTTCTAACGTTTGTACTAGAAATGAAGTCTCCTGAGAGACTAGCAAAAATTGCCAAAGCTGACTATATTTCAAGTCATCAAGGCGGGGTATTGGGTTTAGTTTTCAATTAGCAATAATCACGCCTCGGTTACACCTCATGGGCCATGATATTGCCACTGCGCAAAGCTAACGGTTTCCAGGTGCCCATGAAATTGACCCTCGTTAGGAGGAGCCTAGTAAAGCCATGGCGAAAGAAAACGGACCCCTCCCATCTGCAAGGCATTCTGGGAGTGGAATAATTCAGGGCGGGGCTTCCCTGCCTGTTTCACCCCCGTGGGCGAAGCGGCTCCGCTTTCCAAACGTTTCTTCTAATGTTTGTACAAGAAATGAAGTCTCCTGAGAGACTAGCAAAAATTGCCAAAGCTGACTATATTTCAAGTCATCAAGGCGGGGTATTGGGTTTAGTTTTCAATTAGCAATAATCAAGCCTCGGTTACACCTCATGGGCCATGATATTGCCACTGCGCAAAGCTAAAGGTTTCCAGGTGCCCATGAAATTGACCCTCGTTAGGAGGAGCCTAGTAAAGCCATGGCGAAAGAAAACGGACCCCTCCCTTCTGCAAGGCATTCTGGGAGTGGAATAATTCAGGGCGGGGCTTCCCTGCCTGTTTCACCCCCGTGGGCGAAGCGGCTCCGCTTTCCAAAGGTTTCTTCTAATGTTTGTACAAGAAATGAAGTCTCCTGAGAGACTAGCAAAAATTGCCAAAGCTGACTATATTTCAAGTCATCAAGGCGGGGTATTGGGTTTAGTTTTCAATTAGCAATAATCACGCCTCGGTTACTCCTCATGGGCCATGATATTGCCACTGCGCAAAGCTAAAGGTTTCCAGGTGCCCATGAAATTGACCTTCGTTAGGAGGAGCCTAGTAAAGCGAAAGAAAACAGACCCCTCCCTTCTGCAAGGCATTCTGGGAGTGGAATAATTCAGGGCGGGGCTTCCCTGCCTGTTTCACCCCCGTGGGTGAAGCGGCTCCGTTTTCCAAAGGTTTCTTCTAATGTTTGTACAAGAAATGAAGTCTCCTGAGAGACTAGCAAAAATTGCCAAAGCTGACTATATTTCAAGTCATCAAGGCGTGGTATTGGGTTTAGTTTTCAATTAGCAATAATCACGCCTCGGTTACTCCTCATGGGCCATGATATTGCCACTGCGCAAAGCTAACGGTTTCCAGGTGCCCATGAAATTGACCCTCGTTAGGAGGAGCCTAGTAAAGCCATGGCGAAAGAAAACGGACCCCTCCCTTCTGCAAGGCATTCTGGGAGTGGAATAATTCAGGGCGGGGCTTCCCTGCCTGTTTCACCCCCGTGGGCGAAGCGGCTCCGCTTTCCAAAGGTTTCTTCTAATGTTTGTACAAGAAATGAAGTCTCCTGAGAGACTAGCAAAAATTGCCAAAGCTGACTATATTTCAAGTCATCAAGGCGGGGTATTGGGTTTAGTTTTCAATTAGCAATAATCACGCCTCGGTTACACCTCATGGGCCATGATATTGCCACTGCGCAAAGCTAAAGGTTTCCAGGTGCCCATGTTATTGACCCTCGTTAGGAGGAGCCTAGTAAAGCCATGGCGAAAGAAAACGGACCCCTCCCTTCTGCAAGGCATTCTAGGAGTGGAATAATTCAGGGCGGGGCTTCCCTGCCTGTTTCACCCCCGTGGGCGAAGCGGCTCCGCTTTCCAAAGGTTTCTTCTAATGTTTGTACAAGAAATGAAGTCTCCTGAGAGACTAGCAAAAATTGCCAAAGCTGACTATATTTCAAGTCATCAAGGCGGGGTATTGGGTTTAGTTTTCAATTAGCAATAATCACGCCTCGGTTACACCTCATGGGCCATGATATTGCCACTGCGCAAAGCTAAAGGTTTCCAGGTGCCCATGAAATTGACCCTCGTTAGGAGGAGCCTAGTAAAGCCATGGCGAAAGAAAACGGACCCCTCCCTTCTGCAAGGCATTCTGGGAGTGGAATAATTCAGGGCGGGGCTTCCCTGCCTGTTTCACCCCCGTGGGCGAAGCGGCTCCGCTTTCCAAAGGTTTCTTCTAATGTTTGTACAAGAAATGAAGTCTCCTGAGAGACTAGCAAAAATTGCCAAAGCTGACTATATTTCAAGTCATCAAGGCGGGGTATTGGGTTTAGTTTTCAATTAGCAATAATCACGCCTCGGTTACACCTCATGGGCCATGATATTGCCACTGCGCAAAGCTAATGGTTTCCAGGTGCCCATGAAATTGACCCTCGTTAGGAGGAGCCTAGTAAAGCCATGGCGAAAGAAAACGGACCCCTCCCTTCTGCAAGGCATTCTGGGAGTGGAATAATTCAGGGCGGGGCTTCCCTGCCTTTTTCACCCCCGTGGGCGAAGCGGCTCCGCTTTCCAAAGGTTTCTTCTAATGTTTGTACAAGAAATGAAGTCTCCTGAGAGACTAGCAAAAATTGCCAAAGCTGACTATATTTCAAGTCATCATGGCGGGGTATTGGGTTTAGTTTTCAATTAGCAATAATCACGCCTCGGTTACACCTCATAGGCCATGATATTGCCACTGCGCAAAGCTAACGGTTTCCAGGTGCCCATGAAATTGACCCTCGTTAGGAGGAGCCTAGTAAAGCCATGGCGAAAGAAAACGGACCCCTCCCTTCTGCAAGGCATTCTGGGAGTGGAATAATTCAGGGCGGGGCTTCCCTGCCTGTTTCACCCCCGTGGGCGAAGCGGCTCCGCTTTCCAAAGGTTTCTTCTAATGTTTGTACAAGAAATGAAGTCTCCTGAGAGACTAGCAAAAATTGCCAAAGCTGACTATATTTCAAGTCATCAAGGCGGGGTATTGGGTTTAGTTTTCAATTAGCAATAATCACGCCTCGGTTACACCTCATGGGCCATGATATTGCCACTGCGCAAAGCTAAAGGTTTCCAGGTGCCCATGAAATTGACCCTCGTTAGGAGGAGCCTAGTAAAGCCATGGCGAAAGAAAACGGACCCCTCCCTTCTGCAACGCATTCTGGGAGTGGAATAATTCAGGGTGGGGCTTCCCTGCCTGTTTCACCCCCGTGGGCGAAGCGGCTCCGCTTTCCAAAGGTTTCTTCTAATGTTTGTACAAGAAATGAAGTCTCCTGAGAGACTAGCAAAAATTGCCAAAGCTGACTATATTTCAAGTCATCAAGGCGGGGTATTGGGTTTAGTTCTCAATTAGCAATAATCAAGCCTCGGTTACACCTCATGGGCCATGATATTGCCACTGCGCAAAGCTAAAGGTTTCCAGGTGCCCATGAAATTGACCCTCGTTAGGAGGAGCCTAGTAAAGCCATGGCGATAGAAAACGGACCCCCTCCCTTCTGCAAGGCATTCTGGGAGTGGAATAATTCAGGGCGGGGCTTCCCTGCCTGTTTCACCCCCGTGGGCGAAGCGGCTCCGCTTTCCAAAGGTTTCTTCTAACGTTTGTACTAGAAATGAAGTCTCCTGAGAGACTAGCAAAAATTGCCAAAGCTGACTATATTTCAAGTCATCAAGGCGGGGTATTGGGTTTAGTTTTCAATTAGCAATAATCACGCCTCGGTTACACCTCATGGGCCATGATATTGCCACTGCGCAAAGCTAACGGTTTCCAGGTGCCCATGAAATTGACCCTCGTTAGGAGGAGCCTAGTAAAGCCATGGCGAAAGAAAACGGACCCCTCCCATCTGCAAGGCATTCTGGGAGTGGAATAATTCAGGGCGGGGCTTCCCTGCCTGTTTCACCCCCGTGGGCGAAGCGGCTCCGCTTTCCAAACGTTTCTTCTAATGTTTGTACAAGAAATGAAGTCTCCTGAGAGACTAGCAAAAATTGCCAAAGCTGACTATATTTCAAGTCATCAAGGCGGGGTATTGGGTTTAGTTTTCAATTAGCAATAATCACGCCTCGGTTACACCTCATGGGCCATGATATTGCCACTGCGCAAAGCTAAAGGTTTCCAGGTGCCCATGTTATTGACCCTCGTTAGGAGGAGCCTAGTAAAGCCATGGCGAAAGAAAACGGACCCCTCCCTTCTGCAAGGCATTCTGGGAGTGGAATAATTCAGGGCGGGGCTTCCCTGCCTGTTTCACCCCCGTGGGCGAAGCGGCTCCGCTTTCCAAAGGTTTCTTCTAATGTTTGTACAAGAAATGAAGTCTCCTGAGAGACTAGCAAAAATTGCCAAAGCTGACTATATTTCAAGTCATCAAGGCGGGGTATTGGGTTTAGTTTTCAATTAGCAATAATCACGCCTCGGTTACACCTCATGGGCCATGATATTGCCACTGCGCAAAGCTAAAGGTTTCCAGGTGCCCATGAAATTGACCCTCGTTAGGAGGAGCCTAGTAAAGCCATGGCGAAAGAAAACGGACCCCTCCCTTCTGCAAGGCATTCTGGGAGTGGAATAATTCAGGGCGGGGCTTCCCTGCCTGTTTCACCCGCGTGGGAGAAGCGGCTCCGCTTTCCAAACGTTTCTTCTAATGTTTGTACAAGAAATGAAGTCTCCTGACAGACTAGCAAAAATTGCCAAAGCTGACTATATTTCAAGTCATCAAGGCGGGGTATTGGGTTTAGTTTTCAATTAGCAATAATCACGCCTCGGTTACACCTCATGGGCCATGATATTGCCAATGCGCAAAGCTAAAGGTTTCCAGGTGCCCATGTTATTGACCCTCGTTAGGAGGAGCCTAGTAAAGCCATGGCGAAAGAAAACGGACCCCTCCCTTCTGCAAGGCATTCTGGGAGTGGAATAATTCAGGGCGGGGCTTCCCTGCCTGTTTCACCCCCGTGGGCGAAGCGGCTCCGCTTTCCAAAGGTTTCTTCTAATGTTTGTACAAGAAATGAAGTCTCCTGAGAGACTAGCAAAAATTGCCAAAGCTGACTATATTTCAAGTCATCAAGGCGGGGTATTGGGTTTAGTTTTCAATTAGCAATAATCACGCCTCGGTTACACCTCATGGGCCATGATATTGCCACTGCGCAAAGCTAAAGGTTTCCAGGTGCCCATGAAATTGACCCTCGTTAGGAGGAGCCTAGTAAAGCCATGGCGAAAGAAAACGGACCCCTCCCTTCTGCAAGGCATTCTGGGAGTGGAATAATTCAGGGCGGGGCTTCCCTGCCTGTTTCACCCCCGTGGGCGAAGCGGCTCCGCTTTCCAAAGGTTTCTTCTAATGTTTGTACAAGAAATGAAGTCTCCTGAGAGACTAGCAAAAATTGCCAAAGCTGACTATATTTCAAGTCATCAAGGCGGGGTATTGGGTTTAGTTTTCAATTAGCAATAATCACGCCTCGGTTACACCTCATGGGCCATGATATTGCCACTGCGCAAAGCTAAAGGTTTCCAGGTGCCCATGAAATTGACCCTCGTTAGGAGGAGCCTAGTAAAGCCATGGCGAAAGAAAACGGACCCCTCCCTTCTGCAAGGCATTCTGGGAGTGGAATAATTCAGGGCGGGGCTTCCCTGCCTGTTTCACCTGCGTGGGAGAAGCGGCTCCGCTTTCCAAACGTTTCTTCTAATGTTTGTACAAGAAATGAAGTCTCCTGAGAGACTAGCAAAAATTGCCAAAGCTGACTATATTTCAAGTCATCAAGGCGGGGTATTGGGTTTAGTTTTCAATTAGCAATAATCACGCCTCGGTTACACCTCATGGGCCATGATATTGCCACTGCGCAAAGCTAAAGGTTTCCAGGTGCCCATGTTATTGACCCTCATTAGGAGGAGCCTAGTAAAGCCATGGCGAAAGAAAACGGACCCCTCCCTTCTGCAAGGCATTCTGGGAGTGGAATAATTCAGGGCGGGGCTTCCCTGCCTGTTTCACCCCCGTGGGCGAAGCGGCTCCGCTTTCCAAACGTTTCTTCTAATGTTTGTACAAGAAATGAAGTCTCCTGAGAGACTAGCAAAAATTGCCAAAGCTGACTATATTTCAAGTCATCAAGGCGGGGTATTGGGTTTAGTTTTCATTTAGCAATAATCATGCCTCGGTTACACCTCATGGGCCATGATATTGCCACTGCGCAAAGCTAAAGGTTTCCAGGTGCCCATGAAATTGACCTTCGTTAGGAGGAGCCTAGTAAAGCGAAAGAAAACAGACCCCTCCCTTCTGCAAGGCATTCTGGGAGTGGAATAATTCAGGGCGGGGCTTCCCTGCCTGTTTCACCCCCGCGGGTGAAGCGGCTCCGCTTTCCAAAGGTTTTTTCTAATGTTTGTACAAGAAATGAAGTCTCCTGAGAGACTAGCAAAAATTGCCAAAGCTGACTATATTTCAAGTCATCAAGGCGGGGTATTGGGTTTAGTTTTCAATTAGCAATAATCACGCCTCGGTTACTCCTCATGGGCCATGATATTGCCACTGCGCAAAGCTAACGGTTTCCAGGTGCCCATGAAATTGACCCTCGTTAGGAGGAGCCTAGTAAAGCCATGGCGAAAGAAAACGGACCCCTCCCTTCTGCAAGGCATTCTGGGAGTGGAATAATTCAGGGCGGGGCTTCCCTGCCTGTTTCACCCCCGTGGGCGAAGCGGCTCCGCTTTCCAAAGGTTTCTTCTAATGTTTGTACAAGAAATGAAGTCTCCTGAGAGACTAGCAAAAATTGCCAAAGCTGACTATATTTCAAGTCATCAAGGCGGGGTATTGGGTTTAGTTTTCAATTAGCAATAATCACGCCTCGGTTACACCTCATGGGCCATGATATTGCCACTGCGCAAAGCTAAAGGTTTCCAGGTGCCCATGAAATTGACCCTCGTTAGGAGGAGCCTAGTAAAGCCATGGCGAAAGAAAACGGACCCCTCCCTTCTGCAAGGCATTCTGAGAGTGGAATAATTCAGGGCGGGGCATCCCTGCCTGTTTCACCCCCGTGGGCGAAGCGGCTCCGCTTTCCAAAGGTTTATTCTAATGTTTGTACAAGAAATGAAGTCTCCTGAGAGACTAGCAAAAATTGCCAAAGCTAACTATATTTCAAGTCATCAAGGCGGGGTATTGGGTTTAGTTTTCAATTAGCAATAATCACGCATCGGTTACACCTCATGGGCCATGATATTGCCACTGCGCAAAGCTAAAGGTTTCCAGGTGCCCATGTTATTGACCCTCGTTAGGAGGAGCCTAGTAAAGCCATGGCGAAAGAAAACGGACCCCTCCCTTCTGCAAGGCATTCTGGGAGTGGAATAATTCAGGGCGGGGCTTCCCTGCCTGTTTCACCCCCGTGGGCGAAGCGGCTCCGCTTTCCAAAGGTTTCTTCTAATGTTTGTACAAGAAATCAAGTCTCCTGAGAGACTAGCAAAAATTGCCAAAGCTGACTATATTTCAAGTCATCAAGGCGGGGTATTGGGTTTAGTTTTCAATTAGCAATAATCACGCCTCGGTTACACCTCATGGGCCATGATATTGCCACTGCGCAAAGCTAAAGGTTTCCAGGTGCTTAGTTATTGACCATCGTTAGGAGGAGCCTAGTAAAGCCATGGCGAAAGAAAACGGACCCCTCCCTTCTGCAAGGCATTCTGGGAGTGGAATAATTCAGGGCGGGGCTTCCCTGCCTGTTTCACCCCCGTGGGCGAAGCGACTCCGCTTTCCAAACGTTTCTTCTAATGTTTGTACAAGAAATGAAGTCTCCTGAGAGACTAGCAAAAATTGCCAAAGCTGACTATATTTCAAGTCATCAAGGCGGGGTATTGGGTTTAGTTTTCAATTAGCAATAATCACGCCTCGGTTACACCTCATGGGCCATGATATTGCCACTGCGCAAAGCTAAAGGTTTCCAGGTGCCCATGTTATTGACCCTCGTTAGGAGGAGCCTAGTAAAGCCATGGCGAAAGAAAACGGACCCCTCCCTTCTGCAAGGCATTCTGGGAGTGGAATAATTCAGGGCGGGGCTTCCCTGCCTGTTTCACCCCCGTGTGCGAAGCGGCTCCGCTTTCCAAAGGTTTCTTCTAATGTTTGTACAAGAAATGAAGTCTCCTGAGAGACTAGCAAAAATTGCCAAAGCTGACTATATTTCAAGTCATCAAGGCGGGGTTTTGGGTTTAGTTTTCAATTAGCAATAATCACGCCTCGGTTACACCTCATGGGCCATGATATTGCCACTGCGCAAAGCTAAAGGTTTCCAGGTGCCCATGAAATTGACCCTCGTTAGGAGGAGCCTAGTAAAGCCATGGCGAAAGAAAACGGACCCCTCCCTTCTGCAAGGCATTCTGGGAGTGGAATAATTCAGGGCGGGGCTTCCCTGCCTGTTTCACCCCCGTGGGCGAAGCGGCTCCGCTTTCCAAAGGTTTCTTCTAATGTTTGTACAAGAAATGAAGTCTCCTGAGAGACTAGCAAAAATTGCCAAAGCTGACTATATTTCAAGTCATCAAGGCGGGGTATTGGGTTTAGTTTTCAATTAGCAATAATCACGCCTCGGTTACACCTCATGGGCCATGATATTGCCACTGCGCAAAGCTAAAGGTTTCCAGGTGCCCATGAAATTGACCCTCGTTAGGAGGAGCCTAGTAAAGCCATGGCGAAAGAAAACGGACCCCTCCCTTCTGCAAGGCATTCTGGGAGTGGAATAATTCAGGGCGGGGCTTCCCTGCCTGTTTCACCCCCGTGGGCGAAGCGGCTCCGCTTTCCAAACGTTTCTTCTAATGTTTGTACAAGAAATGAAGTCTCCTGAGAGACTAGCAAAAATTGCCAAAGCTGACTATATTTCAAGTCATCAAGGCGGGGTATTGGGTTTAGTTTTCAATTAGCAATAATCACGCCTCGGTTACACCTCATGGGCCATGATATTGCCACTGCGCAAAGCTAAAGGTTTCCAGGTGCCCATGAAATTGACCTTCGTTAGGAGGAGCCTAGTAAAGCGAAAGAAAACAGACCCCTCCCTTCTGCAAGGCATTCTGGGAGTGGAATAATTCAGGGCGGGGCTTCCCTGCCTGTTTCACCCCCGTGGGTGAAGCGGCTCCGCTTTCCAAAGGTTTCTTCTAATGTTTGTACAAGAAATGAAGTCTCCTGAGAGACTAGCAAAAATTGCCAAAGCTGACTATATTTCAAGTCATCAAGGCGGGGTATTGGGTTTAGTTTTCAATTAGCAATAATAACGCCTCGGTTACTCCTCATGGGCCATGATATTGCCACTGCGCAAAGCTAAAGGTTTCCAGGTGCCCATGAAATTGACCCTCGTTAGGAGGAGCCTAGTAAAGCCATGGCGAAAGAAAACGGACCCCTCCCTTCTGCAAGGCATTCTGGGAGTGGAATAATTCAGGGCGGGGCTTCCCTGCCTGTTTCACCCCCGTGGGCGAAGCGGCTCCGCTTTCCAAAGGTTTCTTCTAATGTTTGTACAAGAAATGAAGTCTCCTGAGAGACTAGCAAAAATTGCCAAAGCTGACTATATTTCAAGTCATCAAGGCGGGGTATTGGGTTTAGTTTTCAATTAGCAATAATCACGCCTCGGTTACACCTCATGGGCCATGATATTGCCACTGCGCAAAGCTAAAGGTTTCCAGGTGCCCATGAAATTGACCCTCGTTAGGAGGAGCCTAGTAAAGCCATGGCGAAAGAAAACGGACCCCTCCCTTCTGCAAGGCATTCTGGGAGTGGAATAATTCAGGGCGGGGCTTCCCTGCCTGTTTCACCCCCGTGGGCGAAGCGGCTCCGCTTTCCAAAGGTTTCTTCTAATGTTTGTACAAGAAATGAAGTCTCCTGAGAGACTAGCAAAAATTGCCAAAGCTGACTATATTTCAAGTCATCAAGGCGGGGTTTTGGGTTTAGTTTTCAATTAGCAATAATCACGCCTCGGTTACACCTCATGGGCCATGATATTGCCACTGCGCAAAGCTAAAGGTTTCCAGGTGCCCATGTTATTGACCCTCGTTAGGAGGAGCCTAGTAAAGCCATGGCGAAAGAAAACGGACCCCTCCCTTCTGCAAGGCATTCTGGGAGTGGAATAATTCAGGGCGGGGCTTCCCTGCCTGTTTCACCCCCGTGGGCGAAGCGGCTCCGCTTTCCAAAGGTTTCTTCTAATGTTTGTACAAGAAATGAAGTCTCCTGAGAGACTAGCAAAAATTGCCAAAGCTGACTATATTTCAAGTCATCAAGGCGGGGTATTGGGTTTAGTTTTCAATTAGCAATAATCACGCCTCGGTTACACCTCATGGGCCATGATATTGCCACTGCGCAAAGCTAAAGGTTTCCAGGTGCCCATGAAATTGACCCTCGTTAGGAGGAGCCTAGTAAAGCCATGGCGAAAGAAAACGGACCCCTCCCTTCTGCAAGGCATTCTGGGAGTGGAATAATTCAGGGCGGGGCTTCCCTGCCTGTTTCACCCCCGTG
Organism: Leptodactylus fuscus; assembly: GCF_031893055.1. Classification (NCBI taxonomy): domain Eukaryota; kingdom Metazoa; phylum Chordata; class Amphibia; order Anura; family Leptodactylidae; genus Leptodactylus; species Leptodactylus fuscus. Next base: position 25,410,709 of record NC_134269.1, on the reverse strand, counting down.
GGCGAAGCGGCTCCGCTTTCCAAAGGTTTCTTCTAATGTTTGTACAAGAAATGAAGTCTCCTGAGAGACTAGCAAAAATTGCCAAAGCTGACTATATTTCAAGTCATCAAGGCGGGGTATTGGGTTTAGTTTTCAATTAGCAATAATCACGCCTCGGTTACACCTCATGGGCCATGATATTGCCACTGCGCAAAGCTAAAGGTTTCCAGGTGCCCATGAAATTGACCCTCGTTAGGAGGAGCCTAGTAAAGCCATGGCGAAAGAAAACGGACCCCTCCCTTCTGCAAGGCATTCTGGGAGTGGAATAATTCAGGGCGGGGCTTCCCTGCCTGTTTCACCCGCGTGGGAGAAGCGGCTCCGCTTTCCAAACGTTTCTTCTAATGTTTGTACAAGAAATGAAGTCTCCTGAGAGACTAGCAAAAATTGCCAAAGCTGACTATATTTCAAGTCATCAAGGCGGGGTATTGGGTTTAGTTTTCAATTAGCAATAATCACGCCTCGGTTACACCTCATGGGCCATGATATTGCCACTGCGCAAAGCTAAAGGTTTCCAGGTGCCCATGTTATTGACCCTCATTAGGAGGAGCCTAGTAAAGCCATGGCGAAAGAAAACGGACCCCTCCCTTCTGCAAGGCATTCTGGGAGTGGAATAATTCAGGGCGGGGCTTCCCTGCCTGTTTCACCCCCGTGGGCGAAGTGGCTCCGCTTTCCAAACGTTTCTTCTAATGTTTGTACAAGAAATGAAGTCTCCTGAGAGACTAGCAAAAATTGCCAAAGCTGACTATATTTCAAGTCATCAAGGCGGGGTATTGGGTTTAGTTTTCATTTAGCAATAATCATGCCTCGGTTACACCTCATGGGCCATGATATTGCCACTGCGCAAAGCTAAAGGTTTCCAGGTGCCCATGAAATTGACCTTCGTTAGGAGGAGCCTAGTAAAGCGAAAGAAAACAGACCCCTCCCTTCTGCAAGGCATTCTGGGAGTGGAATAATTCAGGGCGGGGCTTCCCTGCCTGTTTCACCCCCGCGGGTGAAGCGGCTCCGCTTTCCAAAGGTTTTTTCTAATGTTTGTACAAGAAATGAAGTCTCCTGAGAGACTAGCAAAAATTGCCAAAGCTGACTATATTTCAAGTCATCAAGGCGGGGTATTGGGTTTAGTTTTCAATTAGCAATAATCACGCCTCGGTTACTCCTCATGGGCCATGATATTGCCACTGCGCAAAGCTAACGGTTTCCAGGTGCCCATGAAATTGACCCTCGTTAGGAGGAGCCTAGTAAAGCCATGGCGAAAGAAAACGGACCCCTCCCTTCTGCAAGGCATTCTGGGAGTGGAATAATTCAGGGCGGGGCTTCCCTGCCTGTTTCACCCCCGTGGGCGAAGCGGCTCCGCTTTCCAAAGGTTTCTTCTAATGTTTGTACAAGAAATGAAGTCTCCTGAGAGACTAGCAAAAATTGCCAAAGCTGACTATATTTCAAGTCATCAAGGCGGGGTATTGGGTTTAGTTTTCAATTAGCAATAATCACGCCTCGGTTACACCTCATGGGCCATGATATTGCCACTGCGCAAAGCTAAAGGTTTCCAGGTGCCCATGAAATTGACCCTCGTTAGGAGGAGCCTAGTAAAGCCATGGCGAAAGAAAACGGACCCCTCCCTTCTGCAAGGCATTCTGAGAGTGGAATAATTCAGGGCGGGGCATCCCTGCCTGTTTCACCCCCGTGGGCGAAGCGGCTCCGCTTTCCAAAGGTTTATTCTAATGTTTGTACAAGAAATGAAGTCTCCTGAGAGACTAGCAAAAATTGCCAAAGCTAACTATATTTCAAGTCATCAAGGCGGGGTATTGGGTTTAGTTTTCAATTAGCAATAATCACGCATCGGTTACACCTCATGGGCCATGATATTGCCACTGCGCAAAGCTAAAGGTTTCCAGGTGCCCATGTTATTGACCCTCGTTAGGAGGAGCCTAGTAAAGCCATGGCGAAAGAAAACGGACCCCTCCCTTCTGCAAGGCATTCTGGGAGTGGAATAATTCAGGGCGGGGCTTCCCTGCCTGTTTCACCCCCGTGGGCGAAGCGGCTCCGCTTTCCAAAGGTTTCTTCTAATGTTTGTACAAGAAATCAAGTCTCCTGAGAGACTAGCAAAAATTGCCAAAGCTGACTATATTTCAAGTCATCAAGGCGGGGTATTGGGTTTAGTTTTCAATTAGCAATAATCACGCCTCGGTTACACCTCATGGGCCATGATATTGCCACTGCGCAAAGCTAAAGGTTTCCAGGTGCTTAGTTATTGACCATCGTTAGGAGGAGCCTAGTAAAGCCATGGCGAAAGAAAACGGACCCCTCCCTTCTGCAAGGCATTCTGGGAGTGGAATAATTCAGGGCGGGGCTTCCCTGCCTGTTTCACCCCCGTGGGCGAAGCGACTCCGCTTTCCAAACGTTTCTTCTAATGTTTGTACAAGAAATGAAGTCTCCTGAGAGACTAGCAAAAATTGCCAAAGCTGACTATATTTCAAGTCATCAAGGCGGGGTATTGGGTTTAGTTTTCAATTAGCAATAATCACGCCTCGGTTACACCTCATGGGCCATGATATTGCCACTGCGCAAAGCTAAAGGTTTCCAGGTGCCCATGAAATTGACCCTCGTTAGGAGGAGCCTAGTAAAGCCATGGCGAAAGAAAACGGACCCCTCCCTTCTGCAAGGCATTCTGGGAGTGGAATAATTCAGAGCGGGGCTTCCCTGCCTGTTTCACCCCCGTGGGCGAAGCGGCTCCGCTTTCCAAAGGTTTCTTCTAATGTTTGTACAAGAAATGAAGTCTCCTGAGAGACTAGCAAAAATTGCCAAAGCTGACTATATTTCAAGTCATCAAGGCGGGGTATTGGGTTTAGTTTTCAATTAGCAATAATCACGCCTCGGTTACACCTCATGGGCCATGATATTGCCACTGCGCAAAGCTAAAGGTTTCCAGGTGCCCATGTTATTGACCCTTGTTAGGAGGAGCCTAGTAAAGCCATGGCGAAAGAAAACGGACCCCTCCCTTCTGCAAGGCATTCTGGGAGTGGAATAATTCAGGGCGGGGCTTCCCTGCCTGTTTCACCCCCGTGTGCGAAGCGGCTCCGCTTTCCAAAGGTTTCTTCTAATGTTTGTACAAGAAATGAAGTCTCCTGAGAGACTAGCAAAAATTGCCAAAGCTGACTATATTTCAAGTCATCAAGGCGGGGTTTTGGGTTTAGTTTTCAATTAGCAATAATCACGCCTCGGTTACACCTCATGGGCCATGATATTGCCACTGCGCAAAGCTAAAGGTTTCCAGGTGCCCATGAAATTGACCCTCGTTAGGAGGAGCCTAGTAAAGCCATGGCGAAAGAAAACGGACCCCTCCCTTCTGCAAGGCATTCTGGGAGTGGAATAATTCAGGGCGGGGCTTCCCTGCCTGTTTCACCCCCGTGGGCGAAGCGGCTCCGCTTTCCAAAGGTTTCTTCTAATGTTTGTACAAGAAATGAAGTCTCCTGAGAGACTAGCAAAAATTGCCAAAGCTGACTATATTTCAAGTCATCAAGGCGGGGTATTGGGTTTAGTTTTCAATTAGCAATAATCACGCCTCGGTTACACCTCATGGGCCATGATATTGCCACTGCGCAAAGCTAAAGGTTTCCAGGTGCCCATGAAATTGACCTTCGTTAGGAGGAGCCTAGTAAAGCGAAAGAAAACAGACCCCTCCCTTCTGCAAGGCATTCTGGGAGTGGAATAATTCAGGGCGGGGCTTCCCTGCCTGTTTCACCCCCGTGGGTGAAGCGGCTCCGCTTTCCAAAGGTTTCTTCTAATGTTTGTACAAGAAATGAAGTCTCCTGAGAGACTAGCAAAAATTGCCAAAGCTGACTATATTTCAAGTCATCAAGGCGGGGTATTGGGTTTAGTTTTCAATTAGCAATAATAACGCCTCGGTTACTCCTCATGGGCCATGATATTGCCACTGCGCAAAGCTAAAGGTTTCCAGGTGCCCATGAAATTGACCCTCGTTAGGAGGAGCCTAGTAAAGCCATGGCGAAAGAAAACGGACCCCTCCCTTCTGCAAGGCATTCTGGGAGTGGAATAATTCAGGGCGGGGCTTCCCTGCCTGTTTCACCCCCGTGGGCGAAGCGGCTCCGCTTTCCAAAGGTTTCTCCTAATGTTTGTACAAGAAATGAAGTCTCCTGAGAGACTAGCAAAAATTGCCAAAGCTGACTATATTTCAAGTCATCAAGGCGGGGTATTGGGTTTAGTTTTCAATTAGCAATAATCACGCCTCGGTTACACCTCATGGGCCATGATATTGCCACTGCGCAAAGCTAAAGGTTTCCAGGTGCCCATGAAATTGACCCTCGTTAGGAGGAGCCTAGTAAAGCCATGGCGAAAGAAAACGGACCCCTCCCTTCTGCAAGGCATTCTGGGAGTGGAATAATTCAGGGCGGGGCTTCCCTGCCTGTTTCACCCCCGTGGGCGAAGCGGCTCCGCTTTCCAAAGGTTTCTTCTAATGTTTGTACAAGAAATGAAGTCTCCTGAGAGACTAGCAAAAATTGCCAAAGCTGACTATATTTCAAGTCATCAAGGCGGGGTATTGGGTTTAGTTTTCAATTAGCAATAATCACGCCTCGGTTACACCTCATGGGCCATGATATTGCCACTGCGCAAAGCTAAAGGTTTCCAGGTGCCCATGAAATTGACCCTCGTTAGGAGGAGCCTAGTAAAGCCATGGCGAAAGAAAACGGACCCCTCTCTTCTGCAAGGCATTCTGGGAGTGGAATAATTCAGGGTGGGGCTTCCCTGCCTATTTCACCCCCGTGGGCGAAGCGGCTCCGCTTTCCAAAAGTTTCTTCTAATGTTTGTACAAGAAATGAAGTTTCCTGAGAGACTAGCAAAAATTGCCAAAGCTGACTATATTTCAAGTCATCAAGGCGGGGTATTGGGTTTAGTTTTCAATTAGCAATAATCACGCCTCGGTTACACCTCATGGGCCATGATATTGCCACTGCGCAAAGCTAAAGGTTTCCAGGTGCCCATGAAATTGACCCTCGTTAGGAGGAGCCTAGTAAAGCCATGGCGAAAGAAAACGGACCCCTCCCTTCTGCAAGGCATTCTGGGAGTGGAATAATTCAGGGCGGGGCTTCCCTGCCTGTTTCACCCCCGTGGGCGAAGCGGCTCCGCTTTCCAAAGGTTTCTTCTAATGTTTGTACAAGAAATGAAGTCTCCTGAGAGACTAGCAAAAATTGCCAAAGCTGACTATATTTCAAGTCATCAAGGCGGGGTATTGGGTTTAGTTTTCAATTAGCAATAATCACGCCTCGGTTACACCTCATGGGCCATGATATTGCCACTGCGCAAAGCTAATGGTTTCCAGGTGCCCATGAAATTGACCCTCGTTAGGAGGAGCCTAGTAAAGCCATGGCGAAAGAAAACGGACCCCTCCCTTCTGCAAGGCATTCTGGGAGTGGAATAATTCAGGGCGGGGCTTCCCTGCCTTTTTCACCCCCGTGGGCGAAGCGGCTCCGCTTTCCAAACGTTTCTTCTAATGTTTGTACAAGAAATGAAGTCTCCTGAGAGACTAGCAAAAATTGCCAAAGCTGACTATATTTCAAGTCATCAAGGCGGGGTATTGGGTTTAGTTTTCAATTAGCAATAATCACGCCTCGGTTACACCTCATGGGCCATGATATTGCCACTGCGCAAAGCTAAAGGTTTCCAGGTGCCCATGAAATTGACCTTCGTTAGGAGGAGCCTAGTAAAGCGAAAGAAAACAGACCCCTCCCTTCTGCAAGGCATTCTGGGAGTGGAATAATTCAGGGCGGGGCTTCCCTGCCTGTTTCACCCCCGTGGGTGAAGCGGCTCCGCTTTCCAAAGGTTTCTTCTAATGTTTGTACAAGAAATGAAGTCTCCTGAGAGACTAGCAAAAATTGCCAAAGCTGACTATATTTCAAGTCATCAAGGCGGGGTATTGGGTTTAGTTTTCAATTAGCAATAATAACGCCTCGGTTACTCCTCATGGGCCATGATATTGCCACTGCGCAAAGCTAAAGGTTTCCAGGTGCCCATGAAATTGACCCTCGTTAGGAGGAGCCTAGTAAAGCCATGGCGAAAGAAAACGGACCCCTCCCTTCTGCAAGGCATTCTGGGAGTGGAATAATTCAGGGCGGGGCTTCCCTGCCTGTTTCACCCCCGTGGGCGAAGCGGCTCCGCTTTCCAAAGGTTTCTTCTAATGTTTGTACAAGAAATGAAGTCTCCTGAGAGACTAGCAAAAATTGCCAAAGCTGACTATATTTCAAGTCATCAAGGCGGGGTATTGGGTTTAGTTTTCAATTAGCAATAATCACGCCTCGGTTACACCTCATGGGCCATGATATTGCCACTGCGCAAAGCTAAAGGTTTCCAGGTGCCCATGAAATTGACCCTCGTTAGGAGGAGCCTAGTAAAGCCATGGCGAAAGAAAACGGACCCCTCCCTTCTGCAAGGCATTCTGGGAGTGGAATAATTCAGGGCGGGGCTTCCCTGCCTGTTTCACCCCCGTGGGCGAAGCGGCTCCGCTTTCCAAAGGTTTCTTCTAATGTTTGTACAAGAAATGAAGTCTCCTGAGAGACTAGCAAAAATTGCCAAAGCTGACTATATTTCAAGTCATCAAGGCGGGGTTTTGGGTTTAGTTTTCAATTAGCAATAATCACGCCTCGGTTACACCTCATGGGCCATGATATTGCCACTGCGCAAAGCTAAAGGTTTCCAGGTGCCCATGTTATTGACCCTCGTTAGGAGGAGCCTAGTAAAGCCATGGCGAAAGAAAACGGACCCCTCCCTTCTGCAAGGCATTCTGGGAGTGGAATAATTCAGGGCGGGGCTTCCCTGCCTGTTTCACCCCCGTGGGCGAAGCGGCTCCGCTTTCCAAAGGTTTCTTCTAATGTTTGTACAAGAAATGAAGTCTCCTGAGAGACTAGCAAAAATTGCCAAAGCTGACTATATTTCAAGTCATCAAGGCGGGGTATTGGGTTTAGTTTTCAATTAGCAATAATCACGCCTCGGTTACACCTCATGGGCCATGATATTGCCACTGCGCAAAGCTAAAGGTTTCCAGGTGCCCATGAAATTGACCCTCGTTAGGAGGAGCCTAGTAAAGCCATGGCGAAAGAAAACGGACCCCTCCCTTCTGCAAGGCATTCTGGGAGTGGAATAATTCAGGGCGGGGCTTCCCTGCCTGTTTCACCCCCGTGGGCGAAGCGGCTCCGCTTTCCAAAGGTTTCTTCTAATGTTTGTACAAGAAATGAAGTCTCCTGAGAGACTAGCAAAAATTGCCAAAGCTGACTATATTTCAAGTCATCAAGGCGGGGTATTGGGTTTAGTTTTCAATTAGCAATAATCACGCCTCGGTTACACCTCATGGGCCATGATATTGCCACTGCGCAAAGCTAAAGGTTTCCAGGTGCCCATGAAATTGACCCTCGTTAGGAGGAGCCTAGTAAAGCCATGGCGAAAGAAAACGGACCCCTCCCTTCTGCAAGGCATTCTGGGAGTGGAATAATTCAGGGCGGGGCTTCCCTGCCTGTTTCACCCGCGTGGGAGAAGCGGCTCCGCTTTCCAAACGTTTCTTCTAATGTTTGTACAAGAAATGAAGTCTCCTGAGAGACTAGCAAAAATTGCCAAAGCTGACTATATTTCAAGTCATCAAGGCGGGGTATTGGGTTTAGTTTTCAATTAGCAATAATCACGCCTCGGTTACACCTCATGGGCCATGATATTGCCACTGCGCAAAGCTAAAGGTTTCCAGGTGCCCATGTTATTGACCCTCATTAGGAGGAGCCTAGTAAAGCCATGGCGAAAGAAAACGGACCCCTCCCTTCTGCAAGGCATTCTGGGAGTGGAATAATTCAGGGCGGGGCTTCCCTGCCTGTTTCACCCCCGTGGGCGAAGCGGCTCCGCTTTCCAAACGTTTCTTCTAATGTTTGTACAAGAAATGAAGTCTCCTGAGAGACTAGCAAAAATTGCCAAAGCTGACTATATTTCAAGTCATCAAGGCGGGGTATTGGGTTTAGTTTTCATTTAGCAATAATCATGCCTCGGTTACACCTCATGGGCCATGATATTGCCACTGCGCAAAGCTAAAGGTTTCCAGGTGCCCATGAAATTGACCTTCGTTAGGAGGAGCCTAGTAAAGCGAAAGAAAACAGACCCCTCCCTTCTGCAAGGCATTCTGGGAGTGGAATAATTCAGGGCGGGGCTTCCCTGCCTGTTTCACCCCCGCGGGTGAAGCGGCTCCGCTTTCCAAAGGTTTTTTCTAATGTTTGTACAAGAAATGAAGTCTCCTGAGAGACTAGCAAAAATTGCCAAAGCTGACTATATTTCAAGTCATCAAGGCGGGGTATTGGGTTTAGTTTTCAATTAGCAATAATCACGCCTCGGTTACTCCTCATGGGCCATGATATTGCCACTGCGCAAAGCTAACGGTTTCCAGGTGCCCATGAAATTGACCCTCGTTAGGAGGAGCCTAGTAAAGCCATGGCGAAAGAAAACGGACCCCTCCCTTCTGCAAGGCATTCTGGGAGTGGAATAATTCAGGGCGGGGCTTCCCTGCCTGTTTCACCCCCGTGGGCGAAGCGGCTCCGCTTTCCAAAGGTTTCTTCTAATGTTTGTACAAGAAATGAAGTCTCCTGAGAGACTAGCAAAAATTGCCAAAGCTGACTATATTTCAAGTCATCAAGGCGGGGTATTGGGTTTAGTTTTCAATTAGCAATAATCACGCCTCGGTTACACCTCATGGGCCATGATATTGCCACTGCGCAAAGCTAAAGGTTTCCAGGTGCCCATGAAATTGACCCTCGTTAGGAGGAGCCTAGTAAAGCCATGGCGAAAGAAAACGGACCCCTCCCTTCTGCAAGGCATTCTGAGAGTGGAATAATTCAGGGCGGGGCATCCCTGCCTGTTTCACCCCCGTGGGCGAAGCGGCTCCGCTTTCCAAAGGTTTATTCTAATGTTTGTACAAGAAATGAAGTCTCCTGAGAGACTAGCAAAAATTGCCAAAGCTAACTATATTTCAAGTCATCAAGGCGGGGTATTGGGTTTAGTTTTCAATTAGCAATAATCACGCATCGGTTACACCTCATGGGCCATGATATTGCCACTGCGCAAAGCTAAAGGTTTCCAGGTGCCCATGTTATTGACCCTCGTTAGGAGGAGCCTAGTAAAGCCATGGCGAAAGAAAACGGACCCCTCCCTTCTGCAAGGCATTCTGGGAGTGGAATAATTCAGGGCGGGGCTTCCCTGCCTGTTTCACCCCCGTGGGCGAAGCGGCTCCGCTTTCCAAAGGTTTCTTCTAATGTTTGTACAAGAAATCAAGTCTCCTGAGAGACTAGCAAAAATTGCCAAAGCTGACTATATTTCAAGTCATCAAGGCGGGGTATTGGGTTTAGTTTTCAATTAGCAATAATCACGCCTCGGTTACACCTCATGGGCCATGATATTGCCACTGCGCAAAGCTAAAGGTTTCCAGGTGCTTAGTTATTGACCATCGTTAGGAGGAGCCTAGTAAAGCCATGGCGAAAGAAAACGGACCCCTCCCTTCTGCAAGGCATTCTGGGAGTGGAATAATTCAGGGCGGGGCTTCCCTGCCTGTTTCACCCCCGTGGGCGAAGCGACTCCGCTTTCCAAACGTTTCTTCTAATGTTTGTACAAGAAATGAAGTCTCCTGAGAGACTAGCAAAAATTGCCAAAGCTGACTATATTTCAAGTCATCAAGGCGGGGTATTGGGTTTAGTTTTCAATTAGCAATAATCACGCCTCGGTTACACCTCATGGGCCATGATATTGCCACTGCGCAAAGCTAAAGGTTTCCAGGTGCCCATGAAATTGACCCTCGTTAGGAGGAGCCTAGTAAAGCCATGGCGAAAGAAAACGGACCCCTCCCTTCTGCAAGGCATTCTGGGAGTGGAATAATTCAGAGCGGGGCTTCCCTGCCTGTTTCACCCCCGTGGGCGAAGCGGCTCCGCTTTCCAAAGGTTTCTTCTAATGTTTGTACAAGAAATGAAGTCTCCTGAGAGACTAGCAAAAATTGCCAAAGCTGACTATATTTCAAGTCATCAAGGCGGGGTATTGGGTTTAGTTTTCAATTAGCAATAATCACGCCTCGGTTACACCTCATGGGCCATGATATTGCCACTGCGCAAAGCTAAAGGTTTCCAGGTGCCCATGTTATTGACCCTTGTTAGGAGGAGCCTAGTAAAGCCATGGCGAAAGAAAACGGACCCCTCCCTTCTGCAAGGCATTCTGGGAGTGGAATAATTCAGGGCGGGGCTTCCCTGCCTGTTTCACCCCCGTGTGCGAAGCGGCTCCGCTTTCCAAAGGTTTCTTCTAATGTTTGTACAAGAAATGAAGTCTCCTGAGAGACTAGCAAAAATTGCCAAAGCTGACTATATTTCAAGTCATCAAGGCGGGGTTTTGGGTTTAGTTTTCAATTAGCAATAATCACGCCTCGGTTACACCTCATGGGCCATGATATTGCCACTGCGCAAAGCTAAAGGTTTCCAGGTGCCCATGAAATTGACCCTCGTTAGGAGGAGCCTAGTAAAGCCATGGCGAAAGAAAACGGACCCCTCCCTTCTGCAAGGCATTCTGGGAGTGGAATAATTCAGGGCGGGGCTTCCCTGCCTGTTTCACCCCCGTGGGCGAAGCGGCTCCGCTTTCCAAAGGTTTCTTCTAATGTTTGTACAAGAAATGAAGTCTCCTGAGAGACTAGCAAAAATTGCCAAAGCTGACTATATTTCAAGTCATCAAGGCGGGGTATTGGGTTTAGTTTTCAATTAGCAATAATCACGCCTCGGTTACACCTCATGGGCCATGATATTGCCACTGCGCAAAGCTAAAGGTTTCCAGGTGCCCATGAAATTGACCTTCGTTAGGAGGAGCCTAGTAAAGCGAAAGAAAACAGACCCCTCCCTTCTGCAAGGCATTCTGGGAGTGGAATAATTCAGGGCGGGGCTTCCCTGCCTGTTTCACCCCCGTGGGTGAAGCGGCTCCGCTTTCCAAAGGTTTCTTCTAATGTTTGTACAAGAAATGAAGTCTCCTGAGAGACTAGCAAAAATTGCCAAAGCTGACTATATTTCAAGTCATCAAGGCGGGGTATTGGGTTTAGTTTTCAATTAGCAATAATAACGCCTCGGTTACTCCTCATGGGCCATGATATTGCCACTGCGCAAAGCTAAAGGTTTCCAGGTGCCCATGAAATTGACCCTCGTTAGGAGGAGCCTAGTAAAGCCATGGCGAAAGAAAACGGACCCCTCCCTTCTGCAAGGCATTCTGGGAGTGGAATAATTCAGGGCGGGGCTTCCCTGCCTGTTTCACCCCCGTGGGCGAAGCGGCTCCGCTTTCCAAAGGTTTCTCCTAATGTTTGTACAAGAAATGAAGTCTCCTGAGAGACTAGCAAAAATTGCCAAAGCTGACTATATTTCAAGTCATCAAGGCGGGGTATTGGGTTTAGTTTTCAATTAGCAATAATCACGCCTCGGTTACACCTCATGGGCCATGATATTGCCACTGCGCAAAGCTAAAGGTTTCCAGGTGCCCATGAAATTGACCCTCGTTAGGAGGAGCCTAGTAAAGCCATGGCGAAAGAAAACGGACCCCTCCCTTCTGCAAGGCATTCTGGGAGTGGAATAATTCAGGGCGGGGCTTCCCTGCCTGTTTCACCCCCGTGGGCGAAGCGGCTCCGCTTTCCAAAGGTTTCTTCTAATGTTTGTACAAGAAATGAAGTCTCCTGAGAGACTAGCAAAAATTGCCAAAGCTGACTATATTTCAAGTCATCAAGGCGGGGTATTGGGTTTAGTTTTCAATTAGCAATAATCACGCCTCGGTTACACCTCATGGGCCATGATATTGCCACTGCGCAAAGCTAAAGGTTTCCAGGTGCCCATGAAATTGACCCTCGTTAGGAGGAGCCTAGTAAAGCCATGGCGAAAGAAAACGGACCCCTCTCTTCTGCAAGGCATTCTGGGAGTGGAATAATTCAGGGTGGGGCTTCCCTGCCTATTTCACCCCCGTGGGCGAAGCGGCTCCGCTTTCCAAAAGTTTCTTCTAATGTTTGTACAAGAAATGAAGTTTCCTGAGAGACTAGCAAAAATTGCCAAAGCTGACTATATTTCAAGTCATCAAGGCGGGGTATTGGGTTTAGTTTTCAATTAGCAATAATCACGCCTCGGTTACACCTCATGGGCCATGATATTGCCACTGCGCAAAGCTAAAGGTTTCCAGGTGCCCATGAAATTGACCCTCGTTAGGAGGAGCCTAGTAAAGCCATGGCGAAAGAAAACGGACCCCTCCCTTCTGCAAGGCATTCTGGGAGTGGAATAATTCAGGGCGGGGCTTCCCTGCCTGTTTCACCCCCGTGGGCGAAGCGGCTCCGCTTTCCAAAGGTTTCTTCTAATGTTTGTACAAGAAATGAAGTCTCCTGAGAGACTAGCAAAAATTGCCAAAGCTGACTATATTTCAAGTCATCAAGGCGGGGTATTGGGTTTAGTTTTCAATTAGCAATAATCACGCCTCGGTTACACCTCATGGGCCATGATATTGCCACTGCGCAAAGCTAATGGTTTCCAGGTGCCCATGAAATTGACCCTCGTTAGGAGGAGCCTAGTAAAGCCATGGCGAAAGAAAACGGACCCCTCCCTTCTGCAAGGCATTCTGGGAGTGGAATAATTCAGGGCGGGGCTTCCCTGCCTTTTTCACCCCCGTGGGCGAAGCGGCTCCGCTTTCCAAAGGTTTCTTCTAATGTTTGTACAAGAAATGAAGTCTCCTGAGAGACTAGCAAAAATTGCCAAAGCTGACTATATTTCAAGTCATCATGGCGGGGTAATGGGTTTAGTTTTCAATTAGCAATAATCACGCCTCGGTTACACCTCATAGGCCATAATATTGCCACTGCGCAAAGCTAACGGTTTCCAGGTGCCCATGAAATTGACCCTCGTTAGGAGGAGCCTAGTAAAGCCATGGCGAAAGAAAACGGACCCCTCCCTTCTGCAAGGCACTCTGGGAGTGGAATAATTCAGGGCGGGGCTTCCCTGCCTGTTTCACCCCCGTGAGCGAAGCGGCTCCGCTTTCCAAAGGTTTCTTCTAATGTTTGTACAAGAAATGAAGTCTCCTGAGAGACTAGCAAAAATTGCCAAAGCTGACTATATTTCAAGTCATCAAGGCGGGGTATTGGGTTTAGTTTTCAATTAGCAATAATCACGCCTCGGTTACACCTCATGGGCCATGATATTGCCACTGCGCAAAGCTAAAGGTTTCCAGGTGCCCATGAAATTGACCCTCGTTAGGAGGAGCCTAGTAAAGCCATGGCGAAAGAAAACGGACCCCTCCCTTCTGCAACGCATTCTGGGAGTGGAATAATTCAGGGTGGGGCTTCCCTGCCTGTTTCACCCCCGTGGGCGAAGCGGCTCCGCTTTCCAAAGGTTTCTTCTAATGTTTGTACAAGAAATGAAGTCTCCTGAGAGACTAGCAAAAATTGCCAAAGCTGACTATATTTCAAGTCATCAAGGCGGGGTATTGGGTTTAGTTCTCAATTAGCAATAATCACGCCTCGGTTACACCTCATGGGCCATGATATTGCCACTGCGCAAAGCTAAAGGTTTCCAGGTGCCCATGAAATTGACCCTCGTTAGGAGGAGCCTAGTAAAGCCATGGCGATAGAAAACGGACCCCCTCCCTTCTGCAAGGCATTCTGGGAGTGGAATAATTCAGGGCGGGGCTTCCCTGCCTGTTTCACCCCCGTGGGTGAAGCGGCTCCGTTTTCCAAAGGTTTCTTCTAATGTTTGTACAAGAAATGAAGTCTCCTGAGAGACTAGCAAAAATTGCCAAAGCTGACTATATTTCAAGTCATCAAGGCGTGGTATTGGGTTTAGTTTTCAATTAGCAATAATCACGCCTCGGTTACTCCTCATGGGCCATGATATTGCCACTGCGCAAAGCTAACGGTTTCCAGGTGCCCATGAAATTGACCCTCGTTAGGAGGAGCCTAGTAAAGCCATGGCGAAAGAAAACGGACCCCTCCCTTCTGCAAGGCATTCTGGGAGTGGAATAATTCAGGGCGGGGCTTCCCTGCCTGTTTCACCCCCGTGGGCGAAGCGGCTCCGCTTTCCAAACGTTTCTTCTAATGTTTGTACAAGAAATGAAGTCTCCTGAGAGACTAGCAAAAATTGCCAAAGCTGACTATATTTCAAGTCATCAAGGCGGGGTATTGGGTTTAGTTTTCAATTAGCAATAATCACGCCTCGGTTACACCTCATGGGCCATGATATTGCCACTGCGCAAAGCTAAAGGTTTCCAGGTGCCCATGAAATTGACCCTCGTTAGGAGGAGCCTAGTAAAGCCATGGCGAAAGAAAACGGACCCCTCCCTTCTGCAAGGCATTCTGGGAGTGGAATAATTCAGGGCGGGGCTTCCCTGCCTGTTTCACCCCCGTGGGCGAAGCGGCTCCGCTTTCCAAAGGTTTCTTCTAATGTTTGTACAAGAAATGAAGTCTCCTGAGAGACTAGCAAAAATTGCCAAAGCTGACTATATTTCAAGTCATCAAGGCGGGGTATTGGGTTTAGTTTTCAATTAGCAATAATCACGCCTCGGTTACACCTCATGGGCCATGATATTGCCACTGCGCAAAGCTAAAGGTTTCCAAGTGCCCATGTAATTGACCCTCGTGAGGAGGAGCCTAGTAAAGCCATGGCGAAAGAAAACGGACCCCTCCCTTCTGCAAGGCATTCTGGGAGTGGAATAATTCAGGGCGGGGCTTCCCTGCCTGTTTCACCCCCGTGGGCGAAGCGGCTCCGCTTTCCAAAGGTTTCTTCTAATGTTTGTACAAGAAATGAAGTCTCCTGAGAGACTAGCAAAAATTGCCAAAGCTGACTATATTTCAAGTCATCAAGGCGGGGTATTGGGTTTAGTTTTCAATTAGCAATAATCACGCCTCGGTTACACCTCATGGGCCATGATATTGCCACTGCGCAAAGCTAACGGTTTCCAGGTGCCCATGAAATTGACCCTCGTTAGGAGGAGCCTAGTAAAGCCATGGCGAAAGAAAACGGACCCCTCCCTTCCGCAAGGCATTCTGGGAGTGGAATAATTCAGGGCGGGGCTTCCCTGCCTGTTTCACCCCCGTGAGCGAAGCGGCTCCGCTTTCCAAAGGTTTCTTCTAATGTTTGTACAAGAAATGAAGTCTCCTGAGAGACTAGCAAAAATTGCCAAAGCTGACTATATTTCAAGTCATCAAGGCGGGGTATTGGGTTTAGTTTTCAATTAGCAATAATCACGCCTCGGTTACACCTCATGGGCCATGATATTGCCACTGCGCAAAGCTAAAGGTTTCCAGGTGCCCATGAAATTGACCCTCGTTAGGAGGAGCCTAGTAAAGCCATGGCGAAAGAAAACGGACCCCTCCCTTCTGCAAGGCATTCTGGGAGTGGAATAATTCAGGGCGGGGCTTCCCTGCCTGTTTCACCCCCGTGGGCGAAGCGGCTCCGCTTTCCAAAGGTTTCTTCTAATG
Organism: Leptodactylus fuscus; assembly: GCF_031893055.1. Lineage (NCBI taxonomy): Eukaryota > Metazoa > Chordata > Amphibia > Anura > Leptodactylidae > Leptodactylus > Leptodactylus fuscus. Next base: position 25,395,177 of record NC_134269.1, on the reverse strand, counting down.
TTTGTACAAGAAATGAAGTCTCCTGAGAGACTAGCAAAAATTGCCAAAGCTGACTATATTTCAAGTCATCATGGCGGGGTATTGGGTTTAGTTTTCAATTAGCAATAATCACGCCTCGGTTACACCTCATAGGCCATGATATTGCCACTGCGCAAAGCTAACGGTTTCCAGGTGCCCATGAAATTGACCCTCGTTAGGAGGAGCCTAGTAAAGCCATGGCGAAAGAAAAAGGACCCCTCCCTTCCGCAAGGCATTCTGGGAGTGGAATAATTCAGGGCGGGGCTTCCCTGCCTGTTTCACCCCCGTGAGCGAAGCGGGTCCGCTTTCCAAAGGTTTCTTCTAATGTTTGTACAAGAAATGAAGTCTCCTGAGAGACTAGCAAAAATTGCCAAAGCTGACTATATTTCAAGTCATCAAGGCGGGGTATTGGGTTTAGTTTTCAATTAGCAATAATCACGCCTCGGTTACACCTCATGGGCCATGATATTGCCACTGCGCAAAGCTAAAGGTTTCCAGGTGCCCATGAAATTGACCCTCGTTAGGAGGAGCCTAGTAAAGCCATGGCGAAAGAAAACGGACCCCTCCCTTCTGCAAGGCATTCTGGGAGTGGAATAATTCAGGGCGGGGCTTCCCTGCCTGTTTCACCCCCGTGGGCGAAGCGGCTCCGCTTTCCAAAGGTTTCTTCTAATGTTTGTACAAGAAATGAAGTCTCCTGAGAGACTAGCAAAAATTGCCAAAGCTGACTATATTTCAAGTCATCAAGGCGGGGTATTGGGTTTAGTTTTCAATTAGCAATAATCACGCCTCGGTTACACCTCATGGGCCATGATATTGCCACTGCGCAAAGCTAAAGGTTTCCAGGTGCCCATGTAATTGACCCTCGTTAGGAGGAGCCTAGTAAAGCCATGGCGAAAGAAAACGGACCCCTCCCTTCCGCAAGGCATTCTGGGAGTGGAATAATTCAGGGCGGGGCTTCCCTGCCTTTTTCACCCCCGTGAGCGAAGCGGCTCCGCTTTCCAAAGGTTTCTTCTAATGTTTGTACAAGAAATGAAGTCTCCTGAGAGACTAGCAAAAATTGCCAAAGCTGACTATATTTCAAGTCATCAAGGCGGGGTATTGGGTTTAGTTTTCAATTAGCAATAATCACGCCTCGGTTACACCTCATGGGCCATGATATTGCCACTGCGCAAAGCTAAAGGTTTCCAGGTGCCCATGAAATTGACCCTCGTTAGGAGGAGCCTAGTAAAGCCATGGCGAAAGAAAACGGACCCCTCCCTTCTGCAAGGCATTCTGGGAGTGGAATAATTCAGGGCGGGGCTTCCCTGCCTGTTTCACCCCCGTGGGCGAAGCGGCTCCGCTTTCCAAAGGTTTCTTCTAATGTTTGTACAAGAAATGAAGTCTCCTGAGAGACTAGCAAAAATTGCCAAAGCTGACTATATTTCAAGTCATCAAGGCGTGGTATTGGGTTTAGTTTTCAATTAGCAATAATCCCGCCTCGGTTACACCTCATGGGCCATGATATTGCCACTGCGCAAAGCTAACGGTTTCCAGGTGCCCATGAAATTGACCCTCGTTAGGAGGAGCCTAGTAAAGCCATGGCGAAAGAAAACGGACCCCTCCCTTCTGCAAGGCATTCTGGGAGTGGAATAATTCAGGGCGGGGCTTCCCTGCCTGTTTCACCCCCGTGAGCGAAGCGGCTCCGCTTTCCAAAGGTTTCTTCTAATGTTTGTACAAGAAATGAAGTCTCCTGAGAGACTAGCAAAAATTGCCAAAGCTGACTATATTTCAAGTCATCAAGGCGGGGTATTGGGTTTAGTTTTCAATTAGCAATAATCACGCCTCGGTTACACCTCATGGGCCATGATATTGCCACTGCGCAAAGCTAAAGGTTTCCAGGTGCTTAGTTATTGACCATCGTTAGGAGGAGCCTAGTAAAGCCATGGCGAAAGAAAACGGACCCCTCCCTTCTGCAAGGCATTCTGGGAGTGGAATAATTCAGGGCGGGGCTTCCCTGCCTGTTTCACCCCCGTGGGCGAAGCGGCTCCGCTTTCCAAAGGTTTCTTCTAATGTTTGTACAAGAAATGAAGTCTCCTGAGAGACTAGCAAAAATTGCCAAAGCTGACTATATTTCAAGTCATCAAGGCGGGGTATTGGGTTTAGTTTTCAATTAGCAATAATCACGCCTCGGTTACACCTCATGGGCCATGATATTGCCACTGCGCAAAGCTAAAGGTTTCCAGGTGCCCATGAAATTGACCTTCGTTAGGAGGAGCCTAGTAAAGCGAAAGAAAACAGACCCCTCCCTTCTGCAAGGCATTCTGGGAGTGGAATAATTCAGGGCGGGGCTTCCCTGCCTGTTTCACCCCCGTGGGTGAAGCGGCTCCGCTTTCCAAAGGTTTCTTCTAATGTTTGTACAAGAAATGAAGTCTCCTGAGAGACTAGCAAAAATTGCCAAAGCTGACTATATTTCAAGTCATCAAGGCGGGGTATTGGGTTTAGTTTTCAATTAGCAATAATAACGCCTCGGTTACTCCTCATGGGCCATGATATTGCCACTGCGCAAAGCTAACGGTTTCCAGGTGCCCATGAAATTGACCCTCGTTAGGAGGAGCCTAGTAAAGCCATGGCGAAAGAAAACGGACCCCTCCCTTCTGCAAGGCATTCTGGGAGTGGAATAATTCAGGGCGGGGCTTCCCTGCCTGTTTCACCCCCGTGGGCGAAGCGGCTCCGCTTTCCAAAGGTTTCTTCTAATGTTTGTACAAGAAATGAAGTCTCCTGAGAGACTAGCAAAAATTGCCAAAGCTGACTATATTTCAAGTCATCAAGGCGGGGTATTGGGTTTAGTTTTCAATTAGCAATAATCACGCCTCGGTTACACCTCATGGGCCATGATATTGCCACTGCGCAAAGCTAAAGGTTTCCAGGTGCCCATGAAATTGACCCTCGTTAGGAGGAGCCTAGTAAAGCCATGGCGAAAGAAAACGGACCCCTCCCTTCTGCAAGGCATTCTGGGAGTGGAATAATTCAGGGCGGGGCTTCCCTGCCTGTTTCACCCCCGTGGGCGAAGCTGTTCCGCTTTCCAAAGGTTTCTTCTAATGTTTGTACAAGAAATGAAGTCTCATGAGAGACTAGCAAAAATTGCCAAAGCTGACTATATTTCAAGTCATCAAGGCGGGGTATTGGGTTTAGTTTTCAATTAGCAATAATCACGCCTCGGTTACACCTCATGGGCCATGATATTGCCACTGCGCAAAGCTAACGGTTTCCAGGTGCCCATGAAATTGACCCTCGTTAGGAGGAGCCTAGTAAAGCCATGGCGAAAGAAAACGGACCCCTCCCTTCCGCAAGGCATTCTGGGAGTGGAATAATTCAGGGCGGGGCTTCCCTGCCTGTTTCACCCCCGTGAGCGAAGCGGCTCCGCTTTCCAAAGGTTTCTTCTAATGTTTGTACAAGAAATGAAGTCTCCTGAGAGACTAGCAAAAATTGCCAAAGCTGACTATATTTCAAGTCATCAAGGCGGGGTATTGGGTTTAGTTTTCAATTAGCAATAATCACGCCTCGGTTACACCTCATGGGCCATGATATTGCCACTGCGCAAAGCTAAAGGTTTCCAGGTGCCCATGAAATTGACCCTCGTTAGGAGGAGCCTAGTAAAGCCATGGCGAAAGAAAACGGACCCCTCCCTTCTGCAACACATTCTGGGAGTGGAATAATTCAGGGCGGGGCTTCCCTGCCTGTTTCACCCCCGTGGGCGAAGCGGCTCCGCTTTCCAAAGGTTTCTTCTAATGTTTGTACAAGAAATGAAGTCTCCTGAGAGACTAGCAAAAATTGCCAAAGCTGACTATATTTCAAGTCATCAAGGCGGGGTATTGGGTTTAGTTTTCAATTAGCAATAATCACGCCTCGGTTACACCTCATGGGCCATGATATTGCCACTGCGCAAAGCTAAAGGTTTCCAGGTGCCCATAAAATTGACCCTCGTTAGGAGGAGCCTAGTAAAGCCATGGCGAAAGAAAACGGACCCCTCCCTTCTGCAAGGCATTCTGGGAGTGGAATAATTCAGGGCGGGGCTTCCCTGCCTGTTTCACCCCCGTGGGCGAAGCGGCTCCGCTTTCCAAAGGTTTCTTCTAATGTTTGTACAAGAAATGAAGTCTCCTGAGAGACTAGCAAAAATTGCCAAAGCTGACTATATTTCAAGTCATCAAGGCGGGGTATTGGGTTTAGTTTTCAATTAGCAATAATCACGCCTCGGTTACACCTCATGGGCCATGATATTGCCACTGCGCAAAGCTAAAGGTTTCCAGGTGCCCATGAAATTGACCCTCGTTAGGAGGAGCCTAGTAAAGCCATGGCGAAAGAAAACGGACCCCTCTCTTCTGCAAGGCATTCTGGGAGTGGAATAATTCAGGGTGGGGCTTCCCTGCCTGTTTCACCCCCGTGGGCGAAGCGGCTCCGCTTTCCAAAAGTTTCTTCTAATGTTTGTACAAGAAATGAAGTCTCCTGAGAGACTAGCAAAAATTGCCAAAGCTGACTATATTTCAAGTCATCAAGGCGGGGTATTGGGTTTAGTTTTCAATTAGCAATAATCACGCCTCGGTTAAACCTCATAGGCCATGATATTGCCACTGCGCAAAGCTAACGGTTTCCAGGTGCCCATGAAATTGACCCTCGTTAGGAGGAGCCTAGTAAAGCCATGGCGAAAGAAAACGGACCCCTCCCTTCTGCAAGGCATTCTGGGAGTGGAATAATTCAGGGCGGGGCTTCCCTGCCTGTTTCACCCCCGTGGGCGAAGCGGCTCCGCTTTCCAAAGGTTTCTTCTAATGTTTGTACAAGAAATGAAGTCTCCTGAGAGACTAGCAAAAATTGCCAAAGCTGACTATATTTCAAGTCATCATGGCGGGGTATTGGGTTTAGTTTTCAATTAGCAATAATCACGCCTCGGTTACACCTCATGGGCCATGATATTGCCGCTGCGCAAAGCTAAAGGTTTCCAGGTGCCCATGAAATTGACCCTCGTTAGGAGGAGCCTAGTAAAGCCATGGCGAAAGAAAACGGACCCCTCCCTTCTGCAACGCATTCTGGGAGTGGAATAATTCAGGGTGGGGCTTCCCTGCCTGTTTCACCCCTGTGGGCGAAGCGGCTCCGCTTTCCAAAGGTTTCTTCTAATGTTTGTACAAGAAATGAAGTCTCCAGAGACTAGCAAAAATTGCCAAAGCTAACTATATTTCAAGTCATCATGGCGGGGTATTGGGTTTAGTTTTCAATTAGCAATAATCACGCCTCGGTTACACCTCATAGGCCATGATATTGCCACTGCGCAAAGCTAACGGTTTCCAGGTGCCCATGAAATTGACCCTCGTTAGGAGGAGCCTAGTAAAGCCATGGCGAAAGAAAACGGACCCCTCCCTTCTGCAAGGCATTCTGGGAGTGGAATAATTCAGGGCGGGGCTTCCCTGCCTGTTTCACCCCCGTGGGCGAAGCGGCTCCGCTTTCCAAAGGTTTCTTCTAATGTTTGTACAAGAAATGAAGTCTCCTGAGAGACTAGCAAAAATTGCCAAAGCTGACTATATTTCAAGTCATCATGGCGGGGTATTGGGTTTAGTTTTCAATTAGCAATAATCACGCCTCGGTTACACCTCATGGGCCATGATATTGCCGCTGCGCAAAGCTAAAGGTTTCCAGGTGCCCATGAAATTGACCCTCGTTAGGAGGAGCCTAGTAAAGCCATGGCGAAAGAAAACGGACCCCTCCCTTCTGCAACGCATTCTGGGAGTGGAATAATTCAGGGTGGGGCTTCCCTGCCTGTTTCACCCCTGTGGGCGAAGCGGCTCCGCTTTCCAAAGGTTTCTTCTAATGTTTGTACAAGAAATGAAGTCTCCTGAGAGACTAGCAAAAATTGCCAAAGCTGACTATATTTCAAGTCATCAAGGCGGGGTATTGGGTTTAGTTCTCAATTAGCAATAATCACGCCTCGGTTACACCTCATGGGCCATGATATTGCCACTGCGCAAAGCTAAAGGTTTCCAGGTGCCCATGAAATTGACCCTCGTTAGGAGGAGCCTAGTAAAGCCATGGCGATAGAAAACGGACCCCCTCCCTTCTGCAAGGCATTCTGGGAGTGGAATAATTCAGGGCGGGGCTTCCCTGCCTGTTTCACCCCCGTGGGCGAAGCGGCTCCGCTTTCCAAAGGTTTCTTCTAACGTTTGTACTAGAAATGAAGTCTCCTGAGAGACTAGCAAAAATTGCCAAAGCTGACTATATTTCAAGTCATCAAGGCGGGGTATTGGGTTTAGTTTTCAATTAGCAATAATCACGCCTCGGTTACACCTCATGGGCCATGATATTGCCACTGCGCAAAGCTAACGGTTTCCAGGTGCCCATGAAATTGACCCTCGTTAGGAGGAGCCTAGTAAAGCCATGGCGAAAGAAAACGGACCCCTCCCTTCTGCAAGGCATTCTGGGAGTGGAATAATTCAGGGCGGGGCTTCCCTGCCTGTTTCACCCCCGTGGGCGAAGCGGCTCCGCTTTCCAAAGGTTTCTTCTAATGTTTGTACAAGAAATGAAGTCTCCTGAGAGACTAGCAAAAATTGCCAAAGCTGACTATATTTCAAGTCATCAAGGCGGGGTATTGGGTTTAGTTTTCATTTAGCAATAATCATGCCTCGGTTACACCTCATGGGCCATGATATTGCCACTGCGCAAAGCTAAAGGTTTCCAGGTGCCCATGAAATTGACCTTCGTTAGGAGGAGCCTAGTAAAGCGAAAGAAAACAGACCCCTCCCTTCTGCAAGGCATTCTGGGAGTGGAATAATTCAGGGCGGGGCTTCCCTGCCTGTTTCACCCCCGTGGGTGAAGCGGCTCCGCTTTCCAAAGGTTTCTTCTAATGTTTGTACAAGAAATGAAGTCTCCTGAGAGACTAGCAAAAATTGCCAAAGCTGACTATATTTCAAGTCATCAAGGCGTGGTATTGGGTTTAGTTTTCAATTAGCAATAATCACGCCTCGGTTACTCCTCATGGGCCATGATATTGCCACTGCGCAAAGCTATCGGTTTCCAGGTGCCCATGAAATTGACCCTCGTTAGGAGGAGTCTAGTAAAGCCATGGCAAAAGAAAACGGACCCCTCCCTTCTGCAAGGCATTCTGGGAGTGGAATAATTCAGGGCGGGGCTTCCCTGCCTGTTTCATCCCCGTGGGCGAAGCGGCTCCGCTTTCCAAACGTTTCTTCTAATGTTTGTACAAGAAATGAAGTCTCCTGAGAGACTAGCAAAAATTGCCAAAGCTGACTATATTTCAAGTCATCAAGGCGGGGTATTGGGTTTAGTTTTCAATTAGCAAGAATCACGCCTCGGTTACACCTCATGGGCCATGATATTGCCACTGCGCAAATCTAAAGGTTTCCAGGTGCCCATGTAATTGACCCTCGTTAGGAGGAGCCTAGTAAAGCCATGGCGAAAGAAAACGGACCCCTCCCTTCTGCAAGGCATTCTGGGAGTGGAATAATTCAGGGCGGGGCTTCCCTGCCTGTTTCACCCCCGTGGGCGAAGCGGCTCCGCTTTCCAAAGGTTTCTTCTAATGTTTGTACAAGAAATGAAGTCTCCTGAGAGACTAGCAAAAATTGCCAAAGCTGACTATATTTCAAGTCATCAAGGCGGGGTATTGGGTTTAGTTTTCAATTAGCAATAATCACGCCTCGGTTACACCTCATGGGCCATGATATTGCCACTGCGCAAAGCTAAAGGTTTCCAGGTGCCCATGTAATTGACCCTCGTTAGGAGGAGCCTAGTAAAGCCATGGCGAAAGAAAACGGACCCCTCCCTTCTGCAAGGCATTCTGGGAGTGGAATAATTCAGGGCGGGGCTTCCCTGCCTGTTTCACCCCCGTGGGCGAAGCGGCTCCGCTTTCCAAAGGTTTCTTCTAATGTTTGTACAAGAAATGAAGTCTCCTGAGAGACTAGCAAAAATTGCCAAAGCTGACTATATTTCAAGTCATCAAGGCGGGGTATTGGGTTTAGTTTTCAATTAGCAATAATCACGCCTCGGTTACACCTCATAGGCCATGATATTGCCACTGCGCAAAGCTAACGGTTTCCAGGTGCCCATGAAATTGACCCTCGTTAGGAGGAGCCTAGTAAAGCCATGGCGAAAGAAAACGGACCCCTCCCTTCCGCAAGGCATTCTGGGAGTGGAATAATTCAGGGCGGGGCTTCCCTGCCTGTTTCACCCCCGTGAGCGAAGCGGCTCCGCTTTCCAAAGGTTTCTTCTAATGTTTGTACAAGAAATGAAGTCTCCTGAGAGACTAGCAAAAATTACCAAAGCTGACTATATTTCAAGTCATCAAGGCGGGGTATTGGGTTTAGTTTTCAATTAGCAATAATCACGCCTCGGTTACACCTCATGGGCCATGATATTGCCACTGCGCAAAGCTAAAGGTTTCCAGGTGCCCATGTTATTGACCCTTGTTAGGAGGAGCCTAGTAAAGCCATGGCGAAAGAAAACGGACCCCTCCCTTCTGCAAGGCATTCTGGGAATGGAATAATTCAGGGCGGGGCTTCCCTGCCTGTTTAACCCCCGTGAGCGAAGCGGCTCCGCTTTCCAAAGGTTTCTTCTAATGTTTGTACAAGAAATGAAGTCTCCTGAGAGACTAGCAAAAATTGCCAAAGCTGACTATATTTAAAGTCATCAAGGCGTGGTATTGGGTTTAGTTTTCAATTAGCAATAATAACGCCTCGGTTGCACCTCATGGGCCATGATATTGCCACTGCGCAAAGCTAAAGGTTTCCAGGTGCCCATGAAATTGACCCTCGTTAGGAGGAGCCTAGTAAAGCCATGGCGAAAGAAAACGGACCCCTCCCTTCCGCAAGGCATTCTGGGAGTGGAATAATTCAGGGCGGGGCTTCCCTGCCTGTTTCACCCCCGTGAGCGAAGCGGCTCCGCTTTCCAAAGGTTTCTTCTAATGTTTGTACAAGAAATGAAGTCTCCTGAGAGACTAGCAAAAATTGCCAAAGCTGACTATATTTCAAGTCATCAAGGCGGGGTATTGGGTTTAGTTTTCAATTAGCAATAATCACGCCTCGGATACACCTCATGGGCCATGATATTGCCACTGCGCAAAGCTAAAGGTTTCAAGGTGCCCATGAAATTGACCCTCGTTAGGAGGAGCCTAGTAAAGCCATGGCGAAAGAAAACGGACCCCTCCCTTCTGCAAGGCATTCTGGGAGTGGAATAATTCAGGGCGGGGCTTCCCTGCCTGTTTCACCCCCGTGGGCGAAGCGGCTCCGCTTTCCAAAGGTTTCTTCTAATGTTTGTACAAGAAATGAAGTCTCCTGAGAGACTAGCAAAAATTGCCAAAGCTGACTATATTTCAAGTCATCAAGGCGGGGCATTGGGTTTAGTTTTCAATTAGCAATAATCACGCCTCGGTTACACCTCATGGGCCATGATATTGCCACTGCGCAAAGCTAAAGGTTTCCAGGTGCCCATGAAATTGACCCTCATTAGGAGGAGCCTAGTAAAGCGAAAGAAAACAGACCCCTCCCTTCTGCAAGGCATTCTGGGAGTGGAATAATTCAGGGCGGGGCTTCCCTGCCTGTTTCACCCCCGTGGGCGAAGCGGCTCCGCTTTCCAAAGGTTTCTTCTAATGTTTGTACAAGAAATGAAGTCTCCTGAGAGACTAGCAAAAATTGCCAAAGCTGACTATATTTCAAGTCATCAAGGCGTGGTATTGGGTTTAGTTTTCAATTAGCAATAATCACGCCTCGGTTGCACCTCATGGGCCATGATATTGCCACTGCGCAAAGCTAAAGGTTTCCAGGTGCCCATGAAATTGACCCTCGTTAGGAGGAGCCTAGTAAAGCCATGGCGAAAGAAAACGGACCCCTCCCTTCTGCAAGGCATTCTGGGAGTGGAATAATTCAGGGCGGGGCTTCCCTGCCTGTTTCACCCCCGTGAGCGAAGCGGCTCCGCTTTCCAAAGGTTTCTTCTAATGTTTGTACAAGAAATGAAGTCTCCTGAGAGACTAGCAAAAATTGCCAAAGCTGACTATATTTCAAGTCATCAAGGCGTGGTATTGGGTTTAGTTTTCAATTAGCAATAATCACGCCTCGGTTACACCTCATGGGCCATGATATTGCCACTGCGCAAAGCTAACGGTTTCCAGGTGCCCATGAAATTGACCCTCGTTAGGAGGAGCCTAGTAAAGCCATGGCGAAAGAAAACGGACCCCTCCCTTCTGCAAGGCATTCTGGGAGTGGAATAATTCAGGGCGGGGCTTCCCTGCCTGTTTCACCCCCGTGAGCGAAGCGGCTCCGCTTTCCAAAGGTTTCTTCTAATGTTTGTACAAGAAATGAAGTCTCCTGAGAGACTAGCAAAAATTGCCAAAGCTGACTATATTTCAAGTCATCAAGGCGGGGTATTGGGTTTAGTTTTCAATTAGCAATAATCACGCCTCGGTTACACCTCATGGGCCATGATATTGCCTCTGCGCAAAGCTAAAGGTTTCCAGGTGCCCATGAAATTGACCCTCGTTAGGAGGAGCCTAGTAAAGCCATGGCGAAAGAAAACGGACCCCTCCCTTCCGCAAGGCATTCTGGGAGTGGAATAATTCAGGGCGGGGCTTCCCTGCCTGTTTCACCCCCGTGAGCGAAGCGGCTCCGCTTTCCAAAGGTTTCTTCTAATGTTTGTACAAGAAATGAAGTCTCCTGAGAGACTAGCAAAAATTGCCAAAGCTGACTATATTTCAAGTCATCAAGGCGGGGTATTGGGTTTAGTTTTCAATTAGCAATAATCACGCCTCGGATACACCTCATGGGCCATGATATTGCCACTGCGCAAAGCTAAAGGTTTCAAGGTGCCCATGAAATTGACCCTCGTTAGGAGGAGCCTAGTAAAGCCATGGCGAAAGAAAACGGACCCCTCCCTTCTGCAAGGCATTCTGGGAGTGGAATAATTCAGGGCGGGGCTTCCCTGCCTGTTTCACCCCCGTGGGCGAAGCGGCTCCGCTTTCCAAAGGTTTCTTCTAATGTTTGTACAAGAAATGAAGTCTCCTAAGAGACTAGCAAAAATTGCCAAAGCTGACTATATTTCAAGTCATCAAGGCGGGGTATTGGGTTTAGTTTTCAATTAGCAATAATCACGCCTCGGTTACACCTCATGGGCCATGATATTGCCACTGCGCAAAGCTAAAGGTTTCCAGGTGCCCATGAAATTGACCCTCGTTAGGAGGAGCCTAGTAAAGCCATGGCGAAAGAAAACGGACCCCTCCCTTCTGCAAGGCATTCTGGGAGTGGAATAATTCAGGGCGGGGCTTCCCTGCCTGTTTCACCCCCGTGGGCGAAGCGGCTCCGCTTTCTAAAGGTTTCTTCTAATGTTTGTACAAGAAATGAAGTCTCCTGAGAGACTAGCAAAAATTGCCAAAGCTGACTATATTTCAAGTCATCAAGGCGGGGTATTGGGTTTAGTTTTCAATTAGCAATAATCACGCCTCGGTTACACCTCATAGGCCATGATATTGCCACTGCGCAAAGCTAACGGTTTCCAGGTGCCCATGAAATTGACCCTCGTTAGGAGGAGCCTAGTAAAGCCATGGCGAAAGAAAACGGACCTCTCCCTTCCGCAAGGCATTCTGGGAGTGGAATAATTCAGGGCGGGGCTTCCCTGCCTGTTTCACCCCCGTGAGCGAAGCGGCTCCGCTTTCCAAAGGTTTCTTCTAATGTTTGTACAAGAAATGAAGTCTCCTGAGAGACTAGCAAAAATTGCCAAAGCTGACTATATTTCAAGTCATCAAGGCGGGGTATTGGGTTTAGTTTTCAATTAGCAATAATCACGCCTCGGTTACACCTCATGGGCCATGATATTGCCACTGCGCAAAGCTAAAGGTTTCCAGGTGCCCATGAAATTGACCCTCGTTAGGAGGAGCCTAGTAAAGCCATGGCGAAAGAAAACGGACCCCTCCCTTCTGCAACGCATTCTGGGAGTGGAATAATTCAGGGCGGGGCTTCCCTGCCTGTTTCACCCCCGTGGGCGAAGCGGCTCCGCTTTCCAAACGTTTCTTCTGATGTTTGTACAAGAAATGAAGTCTCCTGAGAGACTAGCAAAAATTGCCAAAGCTGACTATATTTCAAGTCATCAAGGCGGGGTATTGGGTTTAGTTTTCAATTAGCAATAATCACGCCTCGGTTACACCTCATGGGCCATGATATTGCCACTGCGCAAAGCTAAAGGTTTCCAGGTGCCCATGTAATTGACCCTCGTTAGGAGGAGCCTAGTAAAGCCATGGCGAAAGAAAACGGACCCCTCCCTTCTGCAAGGCATTCTGGGAGTGGAATAATTCAGGGCGGGGCTTCCCTGCCTGTTTCACCCCCGTGGGCGAAGCGGCTCCGCTTTCTAAAGGTTTCTTCTAATGTTTGTACAAGAAATGAAGTCTCCTGAGAGACTAGCAAAAATTGCCAAAGCTGACTATATTTCAAGTCATCAAGGCGGGGTATTGGGTTTAGTTTTCAATTAGCAATAATCACGCCTCGGTTACACCTCATGGGCCATGATATTGCCACTGCGCAAAGCTAAAGGTTTCCAGGTGCTTAGTTATTGACCATCGTTAGGAGGAGCCTAGTAAAGCCATGGCGAAAGAAAACGGACCCCTCCCTTCTGCAAGGCATTCTGGGAGTGGAATAATTCAGGGCGGGGCTTCCCTGCCTGTTTCACCCCCGTGGGCGAAGCGGCTCCGCTTTCCAAACGTTTCTTCTGATGTTTGTACAAGAAATGAAGTCTCCTGAGAGACTAGCAAAAATTGCCAAAGCTGACTATATTTCAAGTCATCAAGGCGGGGTATTGGGTTTAGTTTTCAATTAGCAATAATCACGCCTCGGTTACACCTCATGGGCCATGATATTGCCACTGCGCAAAGCTAAAGGTTTCCAGGTGCCCATGTAATTGACCCTCGTTAGGAGGAGCCTAGTAAAGCCATGGCGAAAGAAAACGGACCCCTCCCTTCTGCAAGGCATTCTGGGAGTGGAATAATTCAGGGCGGGGCTTCCCTGCCTGTTTCACCCCCGTGGGCGAAGCGGCTCCGCTTTCCAAAGGTTTCTTCTAATGTTTGTACAAGAAATGAAGTCTCCTGAGAGACTAGCAAAAATTGCCAAAGCTGACTATATTTCAAGTCATCAATGCGTGGTATTGGGTTTAGTTTTCAATTAGCAATAATCATGCCTCGGTTACACCTCATGGGCCATGATATTGCCACTGCGCAAAGCTAACGGTTTCCAGGTGCCCATGAAATTGACCCTCGTTAGGAGGAGCCTAGTAAAGCCATGGCGAAAGAAAACGGACCCCTCCCTTCTGCAAGGCATTCTGGGAGTGGAATAATTCAGGGCGGGACTTCCCTGCCTGTTTCACCCCTGTGGGCGAAGCGGCTCCGCTTTCCAAAGTTTTCTTCTAATGTTTGTACAAGAAATGAAGTCTCCTGAGAGACTAGCAAAAATTGCCAAAGCTGACTATATTTCAAGTCATCAATGCGTGGTATTGGGTTTACTTTTCAATTAGCAATAATCACGCCTCGGTTACACCTCATGGGCCATGATATTGCCACTGCGCAAAGCTAAAGGTTTCCAGGTGCCCATGAAATTGACCCTCGTTAGGAGGAGCCTAGTAAAGCCATGGCGAAAGAAAACGGACCCCTCCCTTCTGCAAGGCATTCTGGGAGTGGAATAATTCAGGGCGGGGCTTCCCTGCCTGTTTCACCCCTGTGGGCGAAGCGGCTCCGCTTTCCAAAGGTTTCTTCTAATGTTTGTACAAGAAATGAAGTCTCCTGAGAGACTAGCAAAAATTGCCAAAGCTGACTATATTTCAAGTCATCAAGGCGTGGTATTGGGTTTAGTTTTCAATTAGCAATAATCACGCCTCGGTTACACCTCATGGGCCATGATATTGCCACTGCGCAAAGCTAAAGGTTTCCAGGTGCCCATGAAATTGACCCTCGTTAGGAGGAGAATAGTAAAGCCATGGCGAAAGAAAACGGACCCCTCCCTTCTGCAAGGCATTCTGGGAGTGGAATAATTCAGGGTGGGGCTTCCCTGCCTGTTTCACCCCCGTGGGCGAAGCGGCTCCGCTTTCCAAATGTTTCTTCTAATGTTTGTACAAGAAATGAAGTCTCCTGAGAGACTAGCAAAAATTGCCAAAGCTGACTATATTTCAAGTCATCAAGGCGGGGTATTGGGTTTAGTTTTCAATTAGCAATAATCACGCCTCGGTTACACCTCATGGGCCATGATATTGCCACTGCGCAAAGCTAAAGGTTTCCAGGTGCCCATGTTATTGACCCTTGTTAGGAGGAGCCTAGTAAAGCCATGGCGAAAGAAAACGGACCCCTCCCTTCTGCAAGGCATTCTGGGAATGGAATAATTCAGGGCGGGGCTTCCCTGCCTGTTTAACCCCCGTGAGCGAAGCGGCTCCGCTTTCCAAAGGTTTCTTCTAATGTTTGTACAAGAAATGAAGTCTCCTGAGAGACTAGCAAAAATTGCCAAAGCTGACTATATTTAAAGTCATCAAGGCGTGGTATTGGGTTTAGTTTTCAATTAGCAATAATAACGCCTCGGTTGCTCCTCATGGGCCATGATATTGCCACTGCGCAAAGCTAAAGGTTTCCAGGTGCCCATGAAATTGACCCTCGTTAGGAGGAGCCTAGTAAAGCCATGGCGAAAGAAAACGGACCCCTCCCTTCCGCAAGGCATTCTGGGAGTGGAATAATTCAGGGCGGGGCTTCCCTGCCTGTTTCACCCCCGTGAGCGAAGCGGCTCCGCTTTCCAAAGGTTTCTTCTAATGTTTGTACAAGAAATGAAGTCTCCTGAGAGACTAGCAAAAATTGCCAAAGCTGACTATATTTCAAGTCATCAAGGCGGGGTATTGGATTTAGTTTTCAATTAGCAATAATCACGCCTCGGATACACCTCATGGGCCATGATATTGCCACTGCGCAAAGCTAAAGGTTTCAAGGTGCCCATGAAATTGACCCTCGTTAGGAGGAGCCTAGTAAAGCCATGGCGAAAGAAAACGGACCCCTCCCTTCTGCAAGGCATTCTGGGAGTGGAATAATTCAGGGCGGGGCTTCCCTGCCTGTTTCACCCCCGTGGGCGAAGCGGCTCCGCTTTCCAAAGGTTTTTTCTAATGTTTGTACAAGAAATGAAGTCTCCTGAGAGACTAGCAAAAATTGCCAAAGCTGACTATATTTCAAGTCATCAAGGCGGGGTATTGGGTTTAGTTTTCAATTAGCAATAATCACGCCTCGGTTACACCTCATGGGCCATGATATTGCCACTGCGCAAAGCTAAAGGTTTCCAGGTGCCCATGAAATTGACCCTCATTAGGAGGAGCCTAGTAAAGCGAAAGAAAACAGACCCCTCCCTTCTGCAAGGCATTCTGGGAGTGGAATAATTCAGGGCGGGGCTTCCCTGCCTGTTTCACCCCCGTGGGCGAAGCGGCTCCGCTTTCCAAAGGTTTCTTCTAATGTTTGTACAAGAAATGAAGTCTCCTGAGAGACTAGCAAAAATTGCCAAAGCTGACTATATTTCAAGTCATCAAGGCGTGGTATTGGGTTTAGTTTTCAATTAGCAATAATCACGCCTCGGTTGCACCTCATGGGCCATGATATTGCCACTGCGCAAAGCTAAAGGTTTCCAGGTGCCCATGAAATTGACCCTCGTTAGGAGGAGCCTAGTAAAGCCATGGCGAAAGAAAACGGACCCCTCCCTTCTGCAAGGCATTCTGGGAGTGGAATAATTCAGGGCGGGGCTTCCCTGCCTGTTTCACCCCCGTGAGCGAAGCGGCTCCGCTTTCCAAAGGTTTCTTCTAATGTTTGTACAAGAAATGAAGTCTCCTGAGAGACTAGCAAAAATTGCCAAAGCTGACTATATTTCAAGTCATCAAGGCGTGGTATTGGGTTTAGTTTTCAATTAGCAATAATCACGCCTTGGTTACACCTCATGGGCCATGATATTGCCACTGCGCAAAGCTAACGGTTTCCAGGTGCCCATGAAATTGACCCTCGTTAGGAGGAGCCTAGTAAAGCCATGGCGAAAGAAAACGGACCCCTCCCTTCTGCAAGGCATTCTGGGAGTGGAATAATTCAGGGCGGGGCTTCCCTGCCTGTTTCACCCCCGTGAGCGAAGCGGCTCCGCTTTCCAAAGGTTTCTTCTAATGTTTGTACAAGAAATGAAGTCTCCTGAGAGACTAGCAAAAATTGCCAAAGCTGACTATATTTCAAGTCATCAAGGCGGGGTATTGGGTTTAGTTTTCAATTAGCAATAATCACGCCTCGGTTACACCTCATGGGCCATGATATTGCCTCTGCGCAAAGCTAAAGGTTTCCAGGTGCCCATGAAATTGACCCTCGTTAGGAGGAGCCTAGTAAAGCCATGGCGAAAGAAAACGGACCCCTCCCTTCCGCAAGGCATTCTGGGAGTGGAATAATTCAGGGCGGGGCTTCCCTGCCTGTTTCACCCCCGTGAGCGAAGCGGCTCCGCTTTCCAAAGGTTTCTTCTAATGTTTGTACAAGAAATGAAGTCTCCTGAGAGACTAGCAAAAATTGCCAAAGCTGACTATATTTCAAGTCATCAAGGCGGGGTATTGGGTTTAGTTTTCAATTAGCAATAATCACGCCTCGGATACACCTCATGGGCCATGATATTGCCACTGCGCAAAGCTAAAGGTTTCAAGGTGCCCATGAAATTGACCCTCGTTAGGAGGAGCCTAGTAAAGCCATGGCGAAAGAAAACGGACCCCTCCCTTCTGCAAGGCATTCTGGGAGTGGAATAATTCAGGGCGGGGCTTCCCTGCCTGTTTCACCCCCGTGGGCGAAGCGGCTCCGCTTTCCAAAGGTTTCTTCTAATGTTTGTACAAGAAATGAAGTCTCCTGAGAGACTAGCAAAAATTGCCAAAGCTGACTATATTTCAAGTCATCAAGGCGGGGTATTGGGTTTAGTTTTCAATTAGCAATAATCACGCCTCGGTTACACCTCATGGGCCATGATATTGCCACTGCGCAAAGCTAAAGGTTTCCAGGTGCCCATGAAATTGACCCTCATTAGGAGGAGCCTAGTAAAGCGAAAGAAAACAGACCCCTCCCTTCTGCAAGGCATTCTGGGAGTGGAATAATTCAGGGCGGGGCTTCCCTGCCTGTTTCACCCCCGTGGGCGAAGCGGCTCCGCTTTCCAAAGGTTTCTTCTAATGTTTGTACAAGAAATGAAGTCTCCTGAGAGACTAGCAAAAATTGCCAAAGCTGACTATATTTCAAGTCATCAAGGCGTGGTATTGGCTTTAGTTTTCAATTAGCAATAATAACGCCTCGGTTGCACCTCATGGGCCATGATATTGCCACTGCGCAAAGCTAAAGGTTTCCAGGTGCCCATGAAATTGACCCTCGTTAGGAGGAGCCTAGTAAAGCCATGGCGAAAGAAAACGGACCCCTCCCTTCTGCAAGGCATTCTGGGAGTGGAATAATTCAGGGCGGGGCTTCCCTGCCTGTTTCACCCCCGTGAGCGAAACGGCTCCGCTTTCCAAAGGTTTCTTCTAATGTTTGTACAAGAAATGAAGTCTCCTGAGAGACTAGCAAAAATTGCCAAAGCTGACTATATTTCAAGTCATCAAGGCGGGGTATTGGGTTTAGTTTTCAATTAGCAATAATCACGCCTCGGTTACACCTCATGGGCCATGATATTGCCACTGCGCAAAGCTAAAGGTTTCCAGGTGCCCATGAAATTGACCCTCGTTAGGAGGAGCCTAGTAAAGCCATGGCGAAAGAAAACGGACCCCTCCCTTCTGCAAGGCATTCTGGGAGTGGAATAATTCAGGGCGGGGCTTCCCTGCCTGTTTCACCCCCGTGGGCGAAGCGGCTCCGCTTTCCAAACGTTTCTTCTAATGTTTGTACAAGAAATGAAGTCTCCTGAGAGACTAGCAAAAATTGCCAAAGCTGACTATATTTCAAGTCATCAAGGCGGGGTATTGGGTTTAGTTTTCAATTAGCAATAATCACGCCTCGGTTACACCTCATGGGCCATGATATTGCCACTGCGCAAAGCTAAAGGTTTCCAGGTGCCCATGAAATTGACCCTCGTTAGGAGGAGCCTAGTAAAGCCATGGCGAAAGAAAACGGACCCCTCCCTTCTGCAAGGCATTCTGGGAGTGGAATAATTCAGGGCGGGGCTTCCCTGCCTGTTTCACCCCCGTGGGCGAAGCGGCTCCGCTTTCCAAAGGTTTCTTCTAATGTTTGTACAAGAAATGAAGTCTCCTGAGAGACTAGCAAAAATTGCCAAAGCTGACTATATTTCAAGTCATCAAGGCGGGGTATTGGGTTTAGTTTTCAATTAGCAATAATCATGCCTCGGTTACACCTCATGGGCCATGATATTGCCACTGCGCAAAGCTAAAGGTTTCCAGGTGCCCATGAAATTGACCTTCGTTAGGAGGAGCCTAGTAAAGCGAAAGAAAACAGACCCCTCCCTTCTGCAAGGCATTCTGGGAGTGGAATAATTCAGGGTGGGGCTTCCCTGCCTGTTTCACCCCGTGAGCGAAGCGGCTCCACTTTCCAAAGGTTTCTTCTAATGTTTGTACAAGAAATGAAGTCTCCTGAGAGACTAGCAAAAATTGCCAAAGCTGACAATATTTCAAGTCATCAAGGCGGGGTATTGGGTTTAGTTTTCAATTAGCAATAATTACGCCTCGGTTACACCTCATGGGCCATGATATTGCCACTGCGCAAAGCTAAAGGTTTCCAGGTGCCCATGAAATTGACCCTCGTTAGGAGGAGCCTAGTAAAGCCATGGCGAAAGAAAACGGACCCCTCCCTTCTGCAACACATTCTGGGAGTGGAATAATTCAGGGCGGGGCTTCCCTGCCTGTTTCACCCCCGTGGGCGAAGCGGCTCCGCTTTCCAAAGGTTTCTTCTAATGTTTGTACAAGAAATGAAGTCTCCTGAGAGACTAGCAAAAATTGCCAAAGCTGACTATATTTCAAGTCATCAATGCGTGGTATTGGGTTTAGTTTTCAATTAGCAATAATCATGCCTCGGTTACACCTCATGGGCCATGATATTGCCACTGCGCAAAGCTAACGGTTTCCAGGTGCCCATGAAATTGACCCTCGTTAGGAGGAGCCTAGTAAAGCCATGGCGAAAGAAAACGGACCCCTCCCTTCTGCAAGGCATTCTGGGAGTGGAATAATTCAGGGCGGGGCTTCCCTGCCTGTTTCACCCCCGTGGGCGAAGCGGCTCCGCTTTCCAAAGGTTTCTTCTAATGTTTGTACAAGAAATGAAGTCTCCTGAGAGACTAGCAAAAATTGCCAAAGCTGACTATATTTCAAGTCATCAATGCGTGGTATTGGGTTTAGTTTTCAATTAGCAATAATCATGCCTCGGTTACACCTCATGGGCCATGATATTGCCACTGCGCAAAGCTAACGGTTTCCAGGTGCCCATGAAATTGACCCTCGTTAGGAGGAGCCTAGTAAAGCCATGGCGAAAGAAAACGGACCCCTCCCTTCTGCAAGGCATTCTGGGAGTGGAATAATTCAGGGCGGGGCTTCCCTGCCTGTTTCACCCCCGTGGGCGAAGCGGCTCCGCTTTCCAAAGGTTTCTTCTAATGTTTGTACAAGAAATGAAGTCTCCTGAGAGACTAGCAAAAATTGCCAAAGCTGACTATATTTCAAGTCATCAAGGCGGGGTATTGGGTTTAGTTTTCAATTAGCAATAATCACGCCTCGGTTACACCTCATGGGCCATGATATTGCCACTGCGCAAAGCTAAAGGTTTCCAGGTGCCCATGTTATTGACCCTCGTTAGGAGGAGCCTAGTAAAGCCATGGCGAAAGAAAACGGACCCCTCCCTTCTGCAAGGCATTCTGGGAGTGGAATAATTCAGGGCGGGGCTTCCCTGCCTGTTTCACCCCCGTGGGCGAAGCGGCTCCGCTTTCCAAAGGTTTCTTCTAATGTTTGTACAAGAAATGAAGTCTCCTGAGAGACTAGCAAAAATTGCCAAAGCTGACTATATTTCAAGTCATCAAGGCGGGGTATTGGGTTTAGTTTTCAATTAGCAATAATCACGCCTCGGTTACACCTCATGGGCCATGATATTGCCACTGCGCAAAGCTAAAGGTTTCCAGGTGCCCATGAAATTGACCCTCGTTAGGAGGAGCCTAGTAAAGCCATGGCGAAAGAAAACGGACCCCTCCCTTCTGCAAGGCATTCTGGGAGTGGAATAATTCAGGGCGGGGCTTCCCTGCCTGTTTCACCCCCGTGGGCGAAGCGGCTCCGCTTTCCAAAGGTTTCTTCTAATGTTTGTACAAGAAATGAAGTCTCCTGAGAGACTAGCAAAAATTGCCAAAGCTGACTATATTTCAAGTCATCAAGGCGGGGTATTGGGTTTAGTTTTCAATTAGCAATAATCACGCCTCGGTTACACCTCATAGGCCATGATATTGCCACTGCGCAAAGCTAACGGTTTCCAGGTGCCCATGAAATTGACCCTCGTTAGGAGGAGCCTAGTAAAGCCATGGCGAAAGAAAACGGACCCCTCCCTTCCGCAAGGCATTCTGGGAGTGGAATAATTCAGGGCGGGGCTTCCCTGCCTGTTTCACCCCCGTGAGCGAAGCGGCTCCGCTTTCCAAAGGTTTCTTCTAATGTTTGTACAAGAAATGAAGACTCCTGAGAGACTAGCAAAAATTGCCAAAGCTGACTATATTTCAAGTCATCAAGGCGGGGTATTGGGTTTAGTTTTCAATTAGCAATAATCACGCCTCGGTTACACCTCATGGGCCATGATATTGCCACTGCGCAAAGCTAAAGGTTTCCAGGTGCCCATGAAATTGACCCTCGTTAGGAGGAGCCTAGTAAAGCCATGGCGAAAGAAAACGGACCCCTCCCTTCTGCAAGGCATTCTGGGAGTGGAATAATTCAGGGCGGGGCTTCCCTGCCTGTTTCACCCCCGTGGGCGAAGCGGCTCCGCTTTCCAAAGGTTTCTTCTAATGTTTGTACAAGAAATGAAGTCTCCTGAGAGACTAGCAAAAATTGCCAAAGCTGACTATATTTCAAGTCATCAAGGCGGGGTATTGGGTTTAGTTTTCAATTAGCAATAATCACGCCTCGGTTACACCTCATGGGCCATGATATTGCCACTGCGCAAAGCTAAAGGTTTCCAGGTGCCCATGAAATTGACCCTCGTTAGGAGGAGCCTAGTAAAGCCATGGCGAAAGAAAACGGACCCCTCCCTTCTGCAAGGCATTCTGGGAGTGGAATAATTCAGGGCGGGGCTTCCCTGCCTGTTTCACCCCCGTGGGCGAAGCGGCTCCGCTTTCCAAAGGTTTCTTCTAATGTTTGTACAAGAAATGAAGTCTCCTGAGAGACTAGCAAAAATTGCCAAAGCTGACTATATTTCAAGTCATCATGGCGGGGTATTGGGTTTAGTTTTCAATTAGCAATAATCACGCCTCGGTTACACCTCATAGGCCATGATATTGCCACTGCGCAAAGCTAACGGTTTCCAGGTGCCCATGAAATTGACCCTCGTTAGGAGGAGCCTAGTAAAGCCATGGCGAAAGAAAACGGACCCCTCCCTTCTGCAAGGCATTCTGGGAGTGGAATAATTCAGGGCGGGGCTTCCCTGCCTGTTTCACCCCCGTGAGCGAAGCGGCTCTGCTTTCCAAAGGTTTCTTCTAATGTTTGTACAAGAAATGAAGTCTCCTGAGAGACTAGCAAAAATTGCCAAAGCTGACTATATTTCAAGTCATCAAGGCGGGGTATTGGGTTTAGTTCTCAATTAGCAATAATCACGCCTCGGTTACACCTCATGGGCCATGATATTGCCACTGCGCAAAGCTAAAGGTTTCCAGGTGCCCATGAAATTGACCCTCGTTAGGAGGAGCCTAGTAAAGCCATGGCGATAGAAAACGGACCCCCTCCCTTCTGCAAGGCATTCTGGGAGTGGAATAATTCAGGGCGGGGCTTCCCTGCCTGTTTCACCCCCGTGGGTGAAGCGGCTCCGCTTTCCAAAGGTTTCTTCTAATGTTTGTACAAGAAATGAAGTCTCCTGAGAGACTAGCAAAAATTGCCAAAGCTGACTATATTTCAAGTCATCAAGGCGGGGTATTGGGTTTAGTTTTTAATTAGCAATAATAACGCCTCGGTTACTCCTCATGGGCCATGATATTGCCACTGCGCAAAGCTAACGGTTTCCAGGTGCCCATGAAATTGACCCTCGTTAGGAGGAGCCTAGTAAAGCCATGGCGAAAGAAAACGGACCCCTCCCTTCTGCAAGGCATTCTGGGAGTGGAATAATTCAGGGCGGGGCTTCCCTGCCTGTTTCACCCCCGTGGGCGAAGCGGCTCCGCTTTCCAAAGGTTTCTTCTAATGTTTGTACAAGAAATGAAGTCTCCTGAGAGACTAGCAAAAATTGCCAAAGCTGACTATATTTCAAGTCATCAAGGCGGGGTATTGGGTTTAGTTTTCAATTAGCAATAATCACGCCTCGGTTACACCTCATGGGCCATGATATTGCCACTGCGCAAAGCTAAAGGTTTCCAGGTGCCCATGAAATTGACCCTCGTTAGGAGGAGCCTAGTAAAGCCATGGCGAAAGAAAACGGACCCCTCCCTTCTGCAAGGCATTCTGGGAGTGGAATAATTCAGGGCGGGGCTTCCCTGCCTGTTTCACCCCCGTGGGCGAAGCGGCTCCGCTTTCCAAAC
Organism: Leptodactylus fuscus; assembly: GCF_031893055.1. Lineage (NCBI taxonomy): Eukaryota > Metazoa > Chordata > Amphibia > Anura > Leptodactylidae > Leptodactylus > Leptodactylus fuscus. The sequence continues at coordinate 25,372,459 of NC_134269.1, read as the reverse complement.
GTTTCTTCTAATGTTTGTACAAGAAATGAAGTCTCCTGAGAGACTAGCAAAAATTGCCAAAGCTGACTATATTTCAAGTCATCAAGGCGGGGTATTGGGTTTAGTTTTCAATTAGCAATAATCATGCCTCGGTTACACCTCATGGGCCATGATATTGCCACTGCGCAAAGCTAAAGGTTTCCAGGTGCCCATGAAATTGACCTTCGTTAGGAGGAGCCTAGTAAAGCGAAAGAAAACAGACCCCTCCCTTCTGCAAGGCATTCTGGGAGTGGAATAATTCAGGGTGGGGCTTCCCTGCCTGTTTCACCCCGTGAGCGAAGCGGCTCCACTTTCCAAAGGTTTCTTCTAATGTTTGTACAAGAAATGAAGTCTCCTGAGAGACTAGCAAAAATTGCCAAAGCTGACTATATTTCAAGTCATCAAGGCGGGGTATTGGGTTTAGTTTTCAATTAGCAATAATCACGCCTCGGTTACACCTCATGGGCCATGATATTGCCACTGCGCAAAGCTAAAGGTTTCCAGGTGCCCATGAAATTGACCCTCGTTAGGAGGAGCCTAGTAAAGCCATGGCGAAAGAAAACGGACCCCTCCCTTCTGCAAGGCATTCTGGGAGTGGAATAATTCAGGGCGGGGCTTCCCTGCCTGTTTCACCCCCGTGGGCGAAGCGGCTCCGCTTTCCAAAGGTTTCTTCTAATGTTTGTACAAGAAATGAAGTCTCCTGAGAGACTAGCAAAAATTGCCAAAGCTGACTATATTTCAAGTCATCAAGGCGGGGTATTGGGTTTAGTTTTCAATTAGCAATAATCATGCCTCGGTTACACCTCATGGGCCATGATATTGCCACTGCGCAAAGCTAAAGGTTTCCAGGTGCCCATGAAATTGACCTTCGTTAGGAGGAGCCTAGTAAAGCGAAAGAAAACAGACCCCTCCCTTCTGCAAGGCATTCTGGGAGTGGAATAATTCAGGGTGGGGCTTCCCTGCCTGTTTCACCCCGTGAGCGAAGCGGCTCCACTTTCCAAAGGTTTCTTCTAATGTTTGTACAAGAAATGAAGTCTCCTGAGAGACTAGCAAAAATTGCCAAAGCTGACAATATTTCAAGTCATCAAGGCGGGGTATTGGGTTTAGTTTTCAATTAGCAATAATTACGCCTCGGTTACACCTCATGGGCCATGATATTGCCACTGCGCAAAGCTAAAGGTTTCCAGGTGCCCATGAAATTGACCCTCGTTAGGAGGAGCCTAGTAAAGCCATGGCGAAAGAAAACGGACCCCTCCCTTCTGCAACACATTCTGGGAGTGGAATAATTCAGGGCGGGGCTTCCCTGCCTGTTTCACCCCCGTGGGCGAAGCGGCTCCGCTTTCCAAAGGTTTCTTCTAATGTTTGTACAAGAAATGAAGTCTCCTGAGAGACTAGCAAAAATTGCCAAAGCTGACTATATTTCAAGTCATCAATGCGTGGTATTGGGTTTAGTTTTCAATTAGCAATAATCATGCCTCGGTTACACCTCATGGGCCATGATATTGCCACTGCGCAAAGCTAACGGTTTCCAGGTGCCCATGAAATTGACCCTCGTTAGGAGGAGCCTAGTAAAGCCATGGCGAAAGAAAACGGACCCCTCCCTTCTGCAAGGCATTCTGGGAGTGGAATAATTCAGGGCGGGGCTTCCCTGCCTGTTTCACCCCCGTGGGCGAAGCGGCTCCGCTTTCCAAAGGTTTCTTCTAATGTTTGTACAAGAAATGAAGTCTCCTGAGAGACTAGCAAAAATTGCCAAAGCTGACTATATTTCAAGTCATCAATGCGTGGTATTGGGTTTAGTTTTCAATTAGCAATAATCATGCCTCGGTTACACCTCATGGGCCATGATATTGCCACTGCGCAAAGCTAACGGTTTCCAGGTGCCCATGAAATTGACCCTCGTTAGGAGGAGCCTAGTAAAGCCATGGCGAAAGAAAACGGACCCCTCCCTTCTGCAAGGCATTCTGGGAGTGGAATAATTCAGGGCGGGGCTTCCCTGCCTGTTTCACCCCCGTGGGCGAAGCGGCTCCGCTTTCCAAAGGTTTCTTCTAATGTTTGTACAAGAAATGAAGTCTCCTGAGAGACTAGCAAAAATTGCCAAAGCTGACTATATTTCAAGTCATCAAGGCGGGGTATTGGGTTTAGTTTTCAATTAGCAATAATCACGCCTCGGTTACACCTCATGGGCCATGATATTGCCACTGCGCAAAGCTAAAGGTTTCCAGGTGCCCATGTTATTGACCCTCGTTAGGAGGAGCCTAGTAAAGCCATGGCGAAAGAAAACGGACCCCTCCCTTCTGCAAGGCATTCTGGGAGTGGAATAATTCAGGGCGGGGCTTCCCTGCCTGTTTCACCCCCGTGGGCGAAGCGGCTCCGCTTTCCAAAGGTTTCTTCTAATGTTTGTACAAGAAATGAAGTCTCCTGAGAGACTAGCAAAAATTGCCAAAGCTGACTATATTTCAAGTCATCAAGGCGGGGTATTGGGTTTAGTTTTCAATTAGCAATAATCACGCCTCGGTTACACCTCATGGGCCATGATATTGCCACTGCGCAAAGCTAAAGGTTTCCAGGTGCCCATGAAATTGACCCTCGTTAGGAGGAGCCTAGTAAAGCCATGGCGAAAGAAAACGGACCCCTCCCTTCTGCAAGGCATTCTGGGAGTGGAATAATTCAGGGCGGGGCTTCCCTGCCTGTTTCACCCCCGTGGGCGAAGCGGCTCCGCTTTCCAAAGGTTTCTTCTAATGTTTGTACAAGAAATGAAGTCTCCTGAGAGACTAGCAAAAATTGCCAAAGCTGACTATATTTCAAGTCATCAAGGCGGGGTATTGGGTTTAGTTTTCAATTAGCAATAATCATGCCTCGGTTACACCTCATAGGCCATGATATTGCCACTGCGCAAAGCTAAAGGTTTCCAGGTGCCCATGAAATTGACCTTCGTTAGGAGGAGCCTAGTAAAGCGAAAGAAAACAGACCCCTCCCTTCTGCAAGGCATTCTGGGAGTGGAATAATTCAGGGTGGGGCTTCCCTGCCTGTTTCACCCCGTGAGCGAAGCGGCTCCACTTTCCAAAGGTTTCTTCTAATGTTTGTACAAGAAATGAAGTCTCCTGAGAGACTAGCAAAAATTGCCAAAGCTGACAATATTTCAAGTCATCAAGGCGGGGTATTGGGTTTAGTTTTCAATTAGCAATAATTACGCCTCGGTTACACCTCATGGGCCATGATATTGCCACTGCGCAAAGCTAAAGGTTTCCAGGTGCCCATGAAATTGACCCTCGTTAGGAGGAGCCTAGTAAAGCCATGGCGAAAGAAAACGGACCCCTCCCTTCTGCAACACATTCTGGGAGTGGAATAATTCAGGGCGGGGCTTCCCTGCCTGTTTCACCCCCGTGGGCGAAGCGGCTCCGCTTTCCAAAGGTTTCTTCTAATGTTTGTACAAGAAATGAAGTCTCCTGAGAGACTAGCAAAAATTGCCAAAGCTGACTATATTTCAAGTCATCAATGCGTGGTATTGGGTTTAGTTTTCAATTAGCAATAATCATGCCTCGGTTACACCTCATGGGCCATGATATTGCCACTGCGCAAAGCTAACGGTTTCCAGGTGCCCATGAAATTGACCCTCGTTAGGAGGAGCCTAGTAAAGCCATGGCGAAAGAAAACGGACCCCTCCCTTCTGCAAGGCATTCTGGGAGTGGAATAATTCAGGGCGGGGCTTCCCTGCCTGTTTCACCCCCGTGGGCGAAGCGGCTCCGCTTTCCAAAGGTTTCTTCTAATGTTTGTACAAGAAATGAAGTCTCCTGAGAGACTAGCAAAAATTGCCAAAGCTGACTATATTTCAAGTCATCAATGCGTGGTATTGGGTTTAGTTTTCAATTAGCAATAATCATGCCTCGGTTACACCTCATGGGCCATGATATTGCCACTGCGCAAAGCTAACGGTTTCCAGGTGCCCATGAAATTGACCCTCGTTAGGAGGAGCCTAGTAAAGCCATGGCGAAAGAAAACGGACCCCTCCCTTCTGCAAGGCATTCTGGGAGTGGAATAATTCAGGGCGGGGCTTCCCTGCCTGTTTCACCCCCGTGGGCGAAGCGGCTCCGCTTTCCAAAGGTTTCTTCTAATGTTTGTACAAGAAATGAAGTCTCCTGAGAGACTAGCAAAAATTGCCAAAGCTGACTATATTTCAAGTCATCAAGGCGGGGTATTGGGTTTAGTTTTCAATTAGCAATAATCACGCCTCGGTTACACCTCATGGGCCATGATATTGCCACTGCGCAAAGCTAAAGGTTTCCAGGTGCCCATGTTATTGACCCTCGTTAGGAGGAGCCTAGTAAAGCCATGGCGAAAGAAAACGGACCCCTCCCTTCTGCAAGGCATTCTGGGAGTGGAATAATTCAGGGCGGGGCTTCCCTGCCTGTTTCACCCCCGTGGGCGAAGCGGCTCCGCTTTCCAAAGGTTTCTTCTAATGTTTGTACAAGAAATGAAGTCTCCTGAGAGACTAGCAAAAATTGCCAAAGCTGACTATATTTCAAGTCATCAAGGCGGGGTATTGGGTTTAGTTTTCAATTAGCAATAATCACGCCTCGGTTACACCTCATGGGCCATGATATTGCCACTGCGCAAAGCTAAAGGTTTCCAGGTGCCCATGAAATTGACCCTCGTTAGGAGGAGCCTAGTAAAGCCATGGCGAAAGAAAACGGACCCCTCCCTTCTGCAAGGCATTCTGGGAGTGGAATAATTCAGGGCGGGGCTTCCCTGCCTGTTTCACCCCCGTGGGCGAAGCGGCTCCGCTTTCCAAAGGTTTCTTCTAATGTTTGTACAAGAAATGAAGTCTCCTGAGAGACTAGCAAAAATTGCCAAAGCTGACTATATTTCAAGTCATCAAGGCGGGGTATTGGGTTTAGTTTTCAATTAGCAATAATCACGCCTCGGTTACACCTCATAGGCCATGATATTGCCACTGCGCAAAGCTAACGGTTTCCAGGTGCCCATGAAATTGACCCTCGTTAGGAGGAGCCTAGTAAAGCCATGGCGAAAGAAAACGGACCCCTCCCTTCCGCAAGGCATTCTGGGAGTGGAATAATTCAGGGCGGGGCTTCCCTGCCTGTTTCACCCCCGTGAGCGAAGCGGCTCCGCTTTCCAAAGGTTTCTTCTAATGTTTGTACAAGAAATGAAGACTCCTGAGAGACTAGCAAAAATTGCCAAAGCTGACTATATTTCAAGTCATCAAGGCGGGGTATTGGGTTTAGTTTTCAATTAGCAATAATCACGCCTCGGTTACACCTCATGGGCCATGATATTGCCACTGCGCAAAGCTAAAGGTTTCCAGGTGCCCATGAAATTGACCCTCGTTAGGAGGAGCCTAGTAAAGCCATGGCGAAAGAAAACGGACCCCTCCCTTCTGCAAGGCATTCTGGGAGTGGAATAATTCAGGGCGGGGCTTCCCTGCCTGTTTCACCCCCGTGGGCGAAGCGGCTCCGCTTTCCAAAGGTTTCTTCTAATGTTTGTACAAGAAATGAAGTCTCCTGAGAGACTAGCAAAAATTGCCAAAGCTGACTATATTTCAAGTCATCAAGGCGGGGTATTGGGTTTAGTTTTCAATTAGCAATAATCACGCCTCGGTTACACCTCATGGGCCATGATATTGCCACTGCGCAAAGCTAAAGGTTTCCAGGTGCCCATGAAATTGACCCTCGTTAGGAGGAGCCTAGTAAAGCCATGGCGAAAGAAAACGGACCCCTCCCTTCTGCAAGGCATTCTGGGAGTGGAATAATTCAGGGCGGGGCTTCCCTGCCTGTTTCACCCCCGTGGGCGAAGCGGCTCCGCTTTCCAAAGGTTTCTTCTAATGTTTGTACAAGAAATGAAGTCTCCTGAGAGACTAGCAAAAATTGCCAAAGCTGACTATATTTCAAGTCATCATGGCGGGGTATTGGGTTTAGTTTTCAATTAGCAATAATCACGCCTCGGTTACACCTCATAGGCCATGATATTGCCACTGCGCAAAGCTAACGGTTTCCAGGTGCCCATGAAATTGACCCTCGTTAGGAGGAGCCTAGTAAAGCCATGGCGAAAGAAAACGGACCCCTCCCTTCTGCAAGGCATTCTGGGAGTGGAATAATTCAGGGCGGGGCTTCCCTGCCTGTTTCACCCCCGTGAGCGAAGCGGCTCTGCTTTCCAAAGGTTTCTTCTAATGTTTGTACAAGAAATGAAGTCTCCTGAGAGACTAGCAAAAATTGCCAAAGCTGACTATATTTCAAGTCATCAAGGCGGGGTATTGGGTTTAGTTCTCAATTAGCAATAATCACGCCTCGGTTACACCTCATGGGCCATGATATTGCCACTGCGCAAAGCTAAAGGTTTCCAGGTGCCCATGAAATTGACCCTCGTTAGGAGGAGCCTAGTAAAGCCATGGCGATAGAAAACGGACCCCCTCCCTTCTGCAAGGCATTCTGGGAGTGGAATAATTCAGGGCGGGGCTTCCCTGCCTGTTTCACCCCCGTGGGTGAAGCGGCTCCGCTTTCCAAAGGTTTCTTCTAATGTTTGTACAAGAAATGAAGTCTCCTGAGAGACTAGCAAAAATTGCCAAAGCTGACTATATTTCAAGTCATCAAGGCGGGGTATTGGGTTTAGTTTTTAATTAGCAATAATAACGCCTCGGTTACTCCTCATGGGCCATGATATTGCCACTGCGCAAAGCTAACGGTTTCCAGGTGCCCATGAAATTGACCCTCGTTAGGAGGAGCCTAGTAAAGCCATGGCGAAAGAAAACGGACCCCTCCCTTCTGCAAGGCATTCTGGGAGTGGAATAATTCAGGGCGGGGCTTCCCTGCCTGTTTCACCCCCGTGGGCGAAGCGGCTCCGCTTTCCAAAGGTTTCTTCTAATGTTTGTACAAGAAATGAAGTCTCCTGAGAGACTAGCAAAAATTGCCAAAGCTGACTATATTTCAAGTCATCAAGGCGGGGTATTGGGTTTAGTTTTCAATTAGCAATAATCACGCCTCGGTTACACCTCATGGGCCATGATATTGCCACTGCGCAAAGCTAAAGGTTTCCAGGTGCCCATGAAATTGACCCTCGTTAGGAGGAGCCTAGTAAAGCCATGGCGAAAGAAAACGGACCCCTCCCTTCTGCAAGGCATTCTGGGAGTGGAATAATTCAGGGCGGGGCTTCCCTGCCTGTTTCACCCCCGTGGGCGAAGCGGCTCCGCTTTCCAAAGGTTTCTTCTAATGTTTGTACAAGAAATGAAGTCTCCTGAGAGACTAGCAAAAATTGCCAAAGCTGACTATATTTCAAGTCATCAAGGCGGGGTATTGGGTTTAGTTTTCAATTAGCAATAATCACGCCTCGGTTACACCTCATGGGCCATGATATTGCCACTGCGCAAAGCTAAAGGTTTCCAGGTGCCCATGAAATTGACCCTCGTTAGGAGGAGCCTAGTAAAGCCATGGCGAAAGAAAACGGACCCCTCCCTTCTGCAACACATTCTGGGAGTGGAATAATTCAGGGCGGGGCTTCCCTGCCTGTTTCACCCCCGTGGGCGAAGCGGCTCCGCTTTCCAAAGGTTTCTTCTAATGTTTGTACAAGAAATGAAGTCTCCTGAGAGACTAGCAAAAATTGCCAAAGCTGACTATATTTCAAGTCATCAAGGCGGGGTATTGGGTTTAGTTTTCAATTAGCAATAATCACGCCTCGGTTACACCTCATGGGCCATGATATTGCCACTGCGCAAAGCTAAAGGTTTCCAGGTGCCCATGAAATTGACCCTCGTTAGGAGGAGCCTAGTAAAGCCATGGCGAAAGAAAACGGACCCCTCCCTTCTGCAAGGCATTCTGGGAGTGGAATAATTCAGGGCGGGGCTTCCCTGCCTGTTTCACCCCCGTGGGCGAAGCGGCTCCGCTTTCCAAAGGTTTCTTCTAATGTTTGTACAAGAAATGAAGTCTCCTGAGAGACTAGCAAAAATTGCCAAAGCTGACTATATTTCAAGTCATCAAGGCGGGGTATTGGGTTTAGTTTTCAATTAGCAATAATCACGCCTCGGTTACACCTCATGGGCCATGATATTGCCACTGCGCAAAGCTAAAGGTTTCCAGGTGCCCATGAAATTGACCCTCGTTAGGAGGAGCCTAGTAAAGCCATGGCGAAAGAAAACGGACCCCTCCCTTCTGCAACACATTCTGGGAGTGGAATAATTCAGGGCGGGGCTTCCCTGCCTGTTTCACCCCCGTGGGCGAAGCGGCTCCGCTTTCCAAAGGTTTCTTCTAATGTTTGTACAAGAAATGAAGTCTCCTGAGAGACTAGCAAAAATTGCCAAAGCTGACTATATTTCAAGTCATCAAGGCGGGGTATTGGGTTTAGTTTTCAATTAGCAATAATCACGCCTCGGTTACACCTCATGGGCCATGATATTGCCACTGCGCAAAGCTAAAGGTTTCCAGGTGCCCATGAAATTGACCCTCGTTAGGAGGAGCCTAGTAAAGCCATGGCGAAAGAAAACGGACCCCTCCCTTCTGCAAGGCATTCTGGGAGTGGAATAATTCAGGGCGGGGCTTCCCTGCCTGTTTCACCCCCGTGGGCGAAGCGGCTCCGCTTTCCAAAGGTTTCTTCTAATGTTTGTACAAGAAATGAAGTCTCCTGAGAGACTAGCAAAAATTGCCAAAGCTGACTATATTTCAAGTCATCAAGGCGGGGTATTGGGTTTAGTTTTCAATTAGCAATAATCACGCCTCGGTTACACCTCATGGGCCATGATATTGCCACTGCGCAAAGCTAAAGGTTTCCAGGTGCCCATGAAATTGACCCTCGTTAGGAGGAGCCTAGTAAAGCCATGGCGAAAGAAAACGGACCCCTCTCTTCTGCAAGGCATTCTGGGAGTGGAATAATTCAGGGTGGGGCTTCCCTGCCTGTTTCACCCCCGTGGGCGAAGCGGCTCCGCTTTCCAAAGGTTTCTTCTAATGTTTGTACAAGAAATGAAGTCTCCTGAGAGACTAGCAAAAATTGCCAAAGCTGACTATATTTCAAGTCATCAAGGCGGGGTATTGGGTTTAGTTTTCAATTAGCAATAATCACGCCTCGGTTACACCTCATGGGCCATGATATTGCCACTGCGCAAAGCTAATGGTTTCCAGGTGCCCATGAAATTGACCCTCGTTAGGAGGAGCCTAGTAAAGCCATGGCGAAAGAAAACGGACCCCTCCCTTCTGCAAGACATTCTGGGAGTGGAATAATTCAGGGCGGGGCTTCCCTGCCTGTTTCACCCCCGTGGGCGAAGCGGCTCCGCTTTCCAAAGGTTTCTTCTAATGTTTGTACAAGAAATGAAGTCTCCAGAGACTAGCAAGAATTGCCAAAGCTGACTATATTTCAAGTCATCATGGCGGGGTATTGGGTTTAGTTTTCAATTAGCAATAATCACGCCTCGGTTACACCTCATAGGCCATGATATTGCCACTGCGCAAAGCTAACGGTTTCCAGGTGCCCATGAAATTGACCCTCGTTAGGAGGAGCCTAGTAAAGCCATGGCGAAAGAAAACGGACCCCTCCCTTCTGCAAGGCATTCTGGGAGTGGAATAATTCAGGGCGGGGCTTCCCTGCCTGTTTCACCCCCGTGGGCGAAGCGGCTCCGCTTTCCAAAGGTTTCTTCTAATGTTTGTACAAGAAATGAAGTCTCCTGAGAGACTAGCAAAAATTGCCAAAGCTGACTATATTTCAAGTCATCATGGCGGGGTATTGGGTTTAGTTTTCAATTAGCAATAATCACGCCTCGGTTACACCTCATAGGCCATGATATTGCCACTGCGCAAAGCTAACGGTTTCCAGGTGCCCATGAAATTGACCCTCGTTAGGAGGAGCCTAGTAAAGCCATGGCGAAAGAAAACGGACCCCTCCCTTCTGCAAGGCATTCTGGGAGTGGAATAATTCAGGGCGGGGCTTCCCTGCCTGTTTCACCCCCGTTAGCGAAGCGGCTCTGCTTTCCAAAGGTTTCTTCTAATGTTTGTACAAGAAATGAAGTCTCCTGAGAGACTAGCAAAAATTGCCAAAGCTGACTATATTTCAAGTCATCAAGGCGGGGTATTGGGTTTAGTTTTCAATTAGCAATAATCACGCATCGGTTACACCTCATGGGCCATGATATTGCCGCTGCGCAAAGCTAAAGGTTTCCAGGTGCACATGAAATTGACCCTCGTTAGGAGGAGCCTAGTAAAGCCATGGCGAAAGAAAACGGACCCCTCCCTTCTGCAACGCATTCTGGGAGTGGAATAATTCAGGGTGGGGCTTCCCTGCCTGTTTCACCCCCGTGGGCGAAGCGGCTCCGCTTTCCAAAGGTTTCTTCTAATGTTTGTACAAGAAATGAAGTCTCCTGAGAGACTAGCAAAAATTGCCAAAGCTGACTATATTTCAAGTCATCAAGGCGGGGTATTGGGTTTAGTTCTCAATTAGCAATAATCACGCCTCGGTTACACCTCATGGGCCATGATATTGCCACTGCGCAAAGCTAAAGGTTTCCAGGTGCCCATGAAATTGACCCTCGTTAGGAGGAGCCTAGTAAAGCCATGGCGATAGAAAACGGACCCCCTCCCTTCTGCAAGGCATTCTGGGAGTGGAATAATTCAGGGCGGGGCTTCCCTGCCTGTTTCACCCCCGTGGGCGAAGCGGCTCCGCTTTCCAAAGGTTTCTTCTAACGTTTGTACTAGAAATGAAGTCTCCTGAGAGACTAGCAAAAATTGCCAAAGCTGACTATATTTCAAGTCATCATGGCGTGGTATTGGGTTTAGTTTTCAATTAGCAATAATCACGCCTCGGTTACACCTCATGGGCCATGATATTGCCACTGCGCAAAGCTAACGGTTTCCAGGTGCCCATGAAATTGACCCTCGTTAGGAGGAGCCTAGTAAAGCCATGGCGAAAGAAAACGGACCCCTCCCTTCTGCAAGGCATTCTGGGAGTGGAATAATTCAGGGCGGGGCTTCCCTGCCTGTTTCACCCCCGTGGGCGAAGCGGCTCCGCTTTCCAAACGTTTCTTCTAATGTTTGTACAAGAAATGAAGTCTCCTGAGAGACTAGCAAAAATTGCCAAAACTGACTATATTTCAAGTCATCAAGGCGGGGTATTGGGTTTAGTTTTCAATTAGCAATAATCAAGCCTCGGTTACACCTCATGGGCCATGATATTGCCACTGCGCAAAGCTAAAGGTTTCCAGGTGCCCATGAAATTGACCCTCGTTAGGAGGAGCCTAGTAAAGCCATGGCGAAAGAAAACGGACCCCTCCCTTCTGCAAGGCATTCTGGGAGTGGAATAATTCAGGGCGGGGCTTCCCTGCCTGTTTCACCCCCGTGGGCGAAGCGGCTCCGCTTTCCAAAGGTTTCTTCTAATGTTTGTACAAGAAATGAAGTCTCCTGAGAGACTAGCAAAAATTGCCAAAGCTGACTATATTTCAAGTCATCAAGGCGGGGTATTGGGTTTAGTTTTCAATTAGCAATAATCACGCCTCGGTTACACCTCATGGGCCATGATATTGCCACTGCGCAAAGCTAAAGGTTTCCAGGTGCCCATGAAATTGACCCTCGTTAGGAGGAGCCTAGTAAAGCCATGGCGAAAGAAAACGGACCCCTCCCTTCTGCAAGGCATTCTGGGAGTGGAATATTTCAGGGCGGGGCTTCCCTGCCTGTTTCACCCCCGTGGGCGAAGCGGCTCCGCTTTCCAAAGGTTTCTTCTAATGTTTGTACAAGAAATGAAGTCTCCTGAGAGACTAGCAAAAATTGCCAAAGCTGACTATATTTCAAGTCATCAAGGCGGGGTATTGGGTTTAGTTTTCAATTAGCAATAATCACGCCTCGGTTACACCTCATGGGCCATGATATTGCCACTGCGCAAAGCTAAAGGTTTCCAGGTGCCCATGAAATTGACCTTCGTTAGGAGGAGCCTAGTAAAGCGAAAGAAAACGGACCCCTCCCTTCTGAAAGGCATTCTGGGAGTGGAATAATTCAGGGCGGGGCTTCCCTGCCTGTTTCACCCCCGTGGGCGAAGCGGCTCCGCTTTCCAAACGTTTCTTCTAATGTTTGTACAAGAAATGAAGTCTCCGGAGAGACTAGCAAAAATTGCCAAAGCTGACTATATTTCAAGTCATCAAGGCTGGGTATTGGGTTTAGTTTTCAATTAGCAATAATCACGCCTCGGTTACACCTCATGGGCCATGATATTGCCACTGCGCAAAGCTAAAGGTTTCCAGGTGCCCATGAAATTGACCCTCGTTAGGAGGAGCCTAGTAAAGCCATGGCGAAAGAAAACGGACCCCTCCCTTCTGCAAGGCATTCTGGGAGTGGAATAATTCAGGGCGGGGCTTCCCTGCCTGTTTCACCCCCGTGGGCGAAGCGGCTCCGCTTTCCAAACGTTTCTTCTAATGTTTGTACAAGAAATGAAGTCTCCTGAGAGACTAGCAAAAATTGCCAAAGCTGACTATATTTCAAGTCATAAAGGCGGGGTATTGGGTTTAGTTTTCAATTAGCAATAATCACGCCTCGGTTACACCTCATGGGCCATGATATTGCCACTGCGCAAAGCTAAAGGTTTCCAGGTGCCCATGAAATTGACCCTCGTTAGGAGGAGCCTAGTAAAGCCATGGCGAAAGAAAATGGACCCCTCCCTTCTGCAAGGCATTCTGGGAGTGGAATAATTCAGGGCGGGGCTTCCCTGCCTGTTTCACCCCCGTGGGCGAAGCGGCTCCGCTTTCCAAACGTTTCTTCTAATGTTTGTACAAGAAATGAAGTCTCCGGAGAGACTAGCAAAAATTGCCAAAGCTGACTCTATTTCAAGTCAACAAGGCGGGGTATTGGGTTTAGTTTTCAATTAGCAATAATCACGCCTCGGTTACACCTCATGGGCCATGATATTGCCAATGCTCAAAGCTAAAGGTTTCCAGGTGCCCATGAAATTGACCCTCGTTAGGAGGAGCCTAGTAAAGCCATGGCGAAAGAAAACGGACCCCTCCCTGCTGCAAGGCATTCTAGGAGTGGATTAATTTAGGGCGGGGCTTCCCTTCCTGTTTCACCCCCGTGGGTGAAGCGGCTCCGCTTTCCAAACGTTTCTTCTAATGTTTGTACAAGAAATGAAGTCTCCTGAGAGACTAGCAAAAATTGCTAAAGCTGACTATATTTCAAGTCATCAAGGCGGGGGAATTGGGTTTAGTTTTCAATTAGCAATAATCACGCCTCGGTTACACCTCATGGGCCATGTTATTGCCACTGCGCAAAGCTAAAGGTTTCCAGGTGCCCATGAAATTGACCTTCGTTAGGAGGAGCCTAGTAAAGCGAAAGAAAACGGACCCCTCCCTTCTGCAAGGCATTCTGGGAGTGGAATAATTCAGGGCGGGGCTTCCCTGCCTGTTTCACCCCCGTGGGCGAAGCGGCTTCGCTTTCCAAACGTTTCTTCTAATGTTTGTACAAGAAATGAAGTCTCCTGAGAGACTAGCAAAAATTGCTAAAGCTGACTATATTTCAAGTCATCAAGGCGGGGTATTGGGTTTAGTTTTCAATTAGCAATAATCACGCCTCGGTTACACCTCATGGGCCATGATATTGCCACTGCGCAAAGCTAAAGGTTTCCAGGTGCCCATGAAATTGACCCTCGTTAGGAGGAGCCTAGTAAAGCCATGGCGAAAGAAAACGGACCCCTCCCTTCTGCAAGGCATTCTGGGAGTGGAATAATTCAGGGCGGGGCTTCCCTGCCTGTTTCACCCCCGTGGGCGAATCGGCTCCGCTTTCCAAACGTTTCTTCTAATGTTTGTACAAGAAATGAAGTCTCCTGAGAGACTAGCAAAAATTGCTAAAGCTGACTATATTTCAAGTCATCAAGGCGGGGTATTGGGTTTAGTTTTCAATTAGCAATAATCACGCCTCGGTTACACCTCATGGGCTATGATATTGCCACTGCGCAAAGCTAAAGGTTTCCAGGTGCCCATGAAATTGACCCTCGTTAGGAGGAGCCTAGTAAAGCCATGGCGAAAGAAAACGGACCCCTCCCTTCTGCAAGGCATTCTCGGAGTGGAATAATTCAGGGCGGGGCTTCCCTGCCTGTTTCACCCCCGTGGGCGAAGCGGCTCCGCTTTCCAAACGTTTCTTCTAATGTTTGTACAAGAAATGAAGTCTCCGGAGAGACTAGCAAAAATTGCCAAAGCTGACTCTATTTCAAGTCATCAAGGCGGGGTATTGGGTTTAGTTTTCAATTAGCAATAATCACGCCTCGGTTACACCTCATGGGCCATGATATTGCCACTGCGCAAAGCTAAAGGTTTCCAGGTGCCCATGAACTTATCAATCGTTAGGAGGAGCCTAGTAAAGCCATGGCGAAAGAAAATGGACCCCTCCCTTCTGCAAGGCATTCTGGGAGTGGAATAATTCAGGGCGGGGCTTCCCTGCCTGTTTCACCCCCGTGGGCGAAGCGGCTCCGCTTTCCAAACGTTTCTTCTAATGTTTGTACAAGAAATGAAGTCTCCTGAGAGACTAGCAAAAATTGCCAAAGCTGACTATATTTCAAGTCATCAAGGCGGGGTATTGGGTTTAGTTTTCAATTAGCAATAATCACGCCTCGGTTACACCTCATGGGCCATGATATTGCCACTGCGCAAAGCTAAAGGTTTCCAGGTGCCCATGAAATTGACCCTCGTTAGGAGGAGCCTAGTAAAGCCATGGCAAAAGAAAACGGACCCCTCCCTTCTGCAAGGCATTCTGGGAGTGGAATAATTCAGGGCGGGGCTTCCCTGCCTGTTTCACCCCCGTGGGCGAAGCGGCTCCGCTTTTCAAATGTTTCTTCTAATGTTTGTACAAGAAATGAAGACTCCTGAGAGACTAGCAAAAATTGCCAAAGCTGACTATATTTCAAGTCATCAAGGCGGGGTATTGAGTTTAGTTTTCAATTAGCAAAAATCACGCCTCGGTTACACCTCATGGGCCATGATATTGCCACTGCGCAAAGCTAAAGGTTTCCAGGTGCCCATGAAATTGACCCTCGTTAGGAGGAGCCTAGTAAAGCCATGGCGAAAGAAAACGGACCCCTCTCTTCTGCAAGGCATTCTGGGAGTGGAATAATTCAGGGCGGGGCTTCCCTGCCTGTTTCACCCCCGTGGGCGAAGCGGCTCCGCATTCCAAACGTTTCTTCTAATGTTTGTACAAGAAATGAAGTCTCCGGACAGACTAGCAAAAATTGCCAAAGCTGACTCTATTTCAAGTCATCAAGGCGGGGTATTGGGTTTAGTTTGCAATTAGCAATAATCACGCCTCGGTTACACCTCATGGGCCATGATATTGCCACTGCGCAAAGCTAAAGGTTTCCAGGTGCCCATGAACTTATCAATCGTTAGGAGGAGCCTAGTAAAGCCATGGCGAAAGAAAATGGACCCCTCCCTTCTGCAAGGCATTCTGGGAGTGGAATAAATCAGGGCGGGGCTTCCCTGCCTGTTTCACCCCCGTGGGCGAAGCGGCTCCGCTTTCCAAACGTTTCTTCTAATGTTTGTACAAGAAATGAAGTCTCCGGAGAGACTAGCAAAAATTGCCAAAGCTGACTCTATTTCAAGTCATCAAGGCGGGGTAGTGGGTTTAGTTTTCAATTAGCAATAATCACGCCTCGGTTACACCTCATGGGCCATGATATTGCCAATGCGCAAAGCTAAAGGTTTCCAGGTGCCCATGAAATTGACCCTCGTTAGGAGGAGCCTAGTAAAGCCATGGCGAAAGAAAACGGACCCCTCCCTGCTGCAAGGCATTCTAGGAGTGGATTAATTCAGGGCGGGGCTTCCCTTCCTGTTTCACCCCCGTGGGTGACGCGGCTCCGCTTTCCAAACGTTTCTTCTAATGTTTGTACAAGAAATGAAGTCTCCTGAGAGACTAGCAAAAATTGCCAAAGCTGACTATATTTCAAGTCATCAAGGCGGGGGAATTGGGTTTAGTTTTCAATTAGCAATAATCACGCCTCGGTTACACCTCATGGGCCATGATATTGCCTCTGCGCAAAGCTAAAGGTTTCCAGGTGCCCATGAAATTGACCCTCGTTAGGAGGAGCCTAGTAAAGCCATGGCGAAAGAAAACGGACCCTCCCTTCTGCAAGGCATTCTGGGAGTGGAATAATTCAGGGCGGGGCTTCCCTGCCTGTTTCACCCCCGTGGGCGAAGCGGCTCCGCTTTCCAAACGTTTCTTCTAATGTTTGTACAAGAAATGAAGTCTCCTGAGAGACTAGCAAAAATTGCCAAAGCTGACTATATTTCAAGTCATCAAGGCGGGGTATTGGGTTTAGTTTTCAATTAGCAATAATCACGCCTCGGTTACACCTCATGGGCCATGATATTGCCACTGCGCAAAGCTAAAGGTTTCCAGGTGCCCATGAACTTATCAATCGTTAGGAGGAGCCTAGTAAAGCCATGGCGAAAGAAAATGGACCCCTCCCTTCTGCAAGGCATTCTGGGAGTGGAATAATTCAGGGCGGGGCTTCCCTGCCTGTTTCACCCCCGTGGGCGAAGCGGCTCCGCTTTCCAAACGTTTCTTCTAATGTTTGTACAAGAAATGAAGTCTCCTGAGAGACTAGCAAAAATTGCCAAAGCTGACTATATTTCAAGTCATCAAGGCGGGGTATTGGGTTTAGTTTTCAATTAGCAATAATCACGCCTCGGTTACACCTCATGGGCCATGATATTGCCACTGCGCAAAGCTAAAGGTTTCCAGGTGCCCATGAAATTGACCCTCGTTAGGAGGAGCCTAGTAAAGCCATGGCAAAAGAAAACGGACCCCTCCCTTCTGCAAGGCATTCTGGGAGTGGAATAATTCAGGGCGGGGCTTCCCTGCCTGTTTCACCCCCGTGGGCGAAGCGGCTCCGCTTTTCAAATGTTTCTTCTAATGTTTGTACAAGAAATGAAGACTCCTGAGAGACTAGCAAAAATTGCCAAAGCTGACTATATTTCAAGTCATCAAGGCGGGGTATTGAGTTTAGTTTTCAATTAGCAAAAATCACGCCTCGGTTACACCTCATGGGCCATGATATTGCCACTGCGCAAAGCTAAAGGTTTCCAGGTGCCCATGAAATTGACCCTCGTTAGGAGGAGCCTAGTAAAGCCATGGCGAAAGAAAACGGACCCCTCTCTTCTGCAAGGCATTCTGGGAGTGGAATAATTCAGGGCGGGGCTTCCCTGCCTGTTTCACCCCCGTGGGCGAAGCGGCTCCGCATTCCAAACGTTTCTTCTAATGTTTGTACAAGAAATGAAGTCTCCGGACAGACTAGCAAAAATTGCCAAAGCTGACTCTATTTCAAGTCATCAAGGCGGGGTATTGGGTTTAGTTTGCAATTAGCAATAATCACGCCTCGGTTACACCTCATGGGCCATGATATTGCCACTGCGCAAAGCTAAAGGTTTCCAGGTGCCCATGAACTTATCAATCGTTAGGAGGAGCCTAGTAAAGCCATGGCGAAAGAAAATGGACCCCTCCCTTCTGCAAGGCATTCTGGGAGTGGAATAATTCAGGGCGGGGCTTCCCTGCCTGTTTCACCCCCGTGGGCGAAGCGGCTCCGCTTTCCAAACGTTTCTTCTAATGTTTGTACAAGAAATGAAGTCTCCGGAGAGACTAGCAAAAATTGCCAAAGCTGACTCTATTTCAAGTCATCAAGGCGGGGTAGTGGGTTTAGTTTTCAATTAGCAATAATCACGCCTCGGTTACACCTCATGGGCCATGATATTGCCAATGCGCAAAGCTAAAGGTTTCCAGGTGCCCATGAAATTGACCCTCGTTAGGAGGAGCCTAGTAAAGCCATGGCGAAAGAAAACGGACCCCTCCCTGCTGCAAGGCATTCTAGGAGTGGATTAATTCAGGGCGGGGCTTCCCTTCCTGTTTCACCCCCGTGGGTGACGCGGCTCCGCTTTCCAAACGTTTCTTCTAATGTTTGTACAAGAAATGAAGTCTCCTGAGAGACTAGCAAAAATTGCCAAAGCTGACTATATTTCAAGTCATCAAGGCGGGGGAATTGGGTTTAGTTTTCAATTAGCAATAATCACGCCTCGGTTACACCTCATGGGCCATGATATTGCCTCTGCGCAAAGCTAAAGGTTTCCAGGTGCCCATGAAATTGACCCTCGTTAGGAGGAGCCTAGTAAAGCCATGGCGAAAGAAAACGGACCCTCCCTTCTGCAAGGCATTCTGGGAGTGGAATAATTCAGGGCGGGGCTTCCCTGCCTGTTTCACCCCCGTGGGCGAAGCGGCTCCGCTTTCCAAACGTTTCTTCTAATGTTTGTACAAGAAATGAAGTCTCCTGAGAGACTAGCAAAAATTGCCAAAGCTGACTATATTTCAAGTCATCAAGGCGGGGTATTGGGTTTAGTTTTCAATTAGCAATAATCACGCCTCGGTTACACCTCATGGGCCATGATATTGCCACTGCGCAAAGCTAAAGGTTTCCAGGTGCCCATGAAATTGACCTTCGTTAGGAGGAGCCTAGTAAAGCGAAAGAAAACGGACCCCTCCCTTCTGCAAGGCATTCTGGGAGTGGAATAATTCAGGGCGGGGCTTCCCTGCCTGTTTCACCCCCGTGGGCGAAGCGGCTTCGCTTTCCAAACGTTTCTTCTAATGTTTGTACAAGAAATGAAGTCTCCGGAGAGACTAGCAAAAATTGCCAAAGCTGACTATATTTCAAGTCATCAAGGCGGGGTATTGGGTTTAGTTTTCAATTAGCAATAATCACGCCTCGGTTACACCTCATGGGCCATGATATTGCCACTGCGCAAAGCTAAAGGTTTCCAGGTGCCCATGAAATTGACCCTCGTTAGGAGGAGCCTAGTAAAGCCATGGTAAAAGAAAACGGACCCCTCCCTTCTGCAAGGCATTCTGGGAGTGGAATAATTCAGGGCAGGGCTTCCCTGCCTGTTTCACCCCCGTGGGCGAAGCGGCTCCGCTTTCCAAACGTTTCTTCTAATGTTTGTACAAGAAATGAAGTCTCCGGAGAGACTAGCAAAAACTGCCAAAGCTGACTATATTTCAAGTCATCAAGGCGGGGTATTGGGTTTAGTTTTCAATTAGCAATAATCACGCCTGGGTTACACTTCATGGGCCATGATATTGCCACTGCGCAAAGCTAAAGGTTTCCAGGTGCCCATGAAATTGACCCTCGTTAGGAGGAGCCTAGTAAAGCCATGGCGAAAGAAAACGGACCCCTCCCTTCTGCAAGGCATTCTGGGAGTGGAATAATTCAGGGCGGGGCTTCCCTTCCTGTTTCACCCCCGTGGGCGAAGCGGCTCCGCTTTCCAAACGTTTCTTCTAATGTTTGTACAAGAAATGAAGTCTCCTGAGAGACTAGCAAAAATTGCCAAAGCTGACTATATTTCAAGTCATCAAGGCGGGGTATTGGGTTTAGTTTTCAATTAGCAATAATCACGCCTCGGTTACACCTCATGGGCCATGATATCGCCACTGCACAAAGCTAAAGGTTTCCAGGTGCCCATGAAATTGACCTTTGTTAGGAGGAGCCTAGTAAAGCCATGGCGAAAGAAAACGGACCCCTCCCTTCTGCAAGGCATTCTGGGAGTGGAATAATTCAGGGCGGGGCTTCCCTGCCTGTTTCACCCCCGTGGGCGAAGCGGCTCCGCTTTCCAAACGTTTCTTCTAATGTTTGTAGAAGAAATGAAGACTCCTGAGAGACTAGAAAAAATTGCCAAAGCTGACTATATTTCAAGTCATCAAGGCGGGGTATTGGGTTTAGTTTTCAATTAGCAATAATCACGCCTCGGTTACACCTCATGGGCCATGATATTGCCACTGCGCAAAGCTAAAGGTTTCCAGATGCCCATGAAATTGACCCTCGTTAGGAGGAGCCTAGTAAAGCCATGGCGAAAGAAAACGGACCCCTCCCTTCTGCAAGGCATTCTGGGAGTGGAATAATTCAGGGCGGGGCTTCCCTGCCTGTTTCACCCCCGTGGGCGATGCGGCTCCGCTTTCCAAACGTTTCTTCTAATGTTTGTACAAGAAATGAAGACTCCTGAGAGACTAGCAAAAATTGCCAAAGCTGACTATATTTCAAGTCATCAAGGCGGGGTATTGGGTTTAGTTTTCAATTAGCAATAATCACGCCTCGGTTACACCTCATGGGCCATGATATTGCCACTGCGCAAAGCTAAAGGTTTCCAGGTGCCCATGAACTTATCAATCATTAGGAGGAGCCTAGTAAAGCCATGGCGAATGAAAATGGACCCCTCCCTTCTGCAAGGCATTCTGGGAGTGGAATAATTCAGGGCGGGGCTTCCCTGCCTGTTTCACCCCCGTGGGCAAAGCGGCTCCGCTTTCCAAACGTTTCTTCTAATGTTTGTACAAGAAATGAAGTCTCCGGAGAGACTAGCAAAAATTGCCAAAGCTGACTCTATTTCAAGTCATCAAGGCGGGGTATTGGGTTTAGTTTTCAATTAGCAATAATAACGCCTCGGTTGCACCTCATGGGCCATGATATTGCCACTGCGCAAAGCTAAAGGTTTCCAGGTGCCCATGAAATTGACCCTCGTTAGGAGGAGCCTAGTAAAGCCATGGTGAAAGAAAACGGACCCCTCCCTTCTGCAAGGCATTCTGGGAGTGGAATAATTCAGGGCGGGGCTTCCCTGCCTGTTTCACCCCCGTGGGCGAAGCGGCTCCGCTTTCCAAACGTTTCTTCTAATGTTTGTACAAGAAATGAAGTCTCCGGAGAGACTAGCAAAAATTGCCAAAGCTGACTATATTTCAAGTCATCAAGGCAGGGTATTGGGTTTAGTTTTCAATTAGCAATAATCACGCCTCGGTTACACCTCATGGGCCATGATATTGCCACTGCGCAAAGCTAAAGGTTTCCAGGTGCCCATGAAATTGAACCTCGTTAGGAGGAGCCTAGTAAAGCCATGGCGAAAGAAAAGGGACCCCTCCCTTCTGCAAGGCATTCTGGGAGTGGAATAATTCAGGGCGGGGCTTCCCTGCCTGTTTCACCCCCGTGGGCGAAGCGGCTCCGCTTTCCAAACGTTTCTTCTAATGTTTGTACAAGAAATGAAGTCTCCGGAGAGACTAGCAAAAATTGCCAAAGCTGACTATATTTCAAGTCATCAAGGCGGGGTATTGGGTTTAGTTTTCAATTAGCAATAATCACGCCTGGGTTACACTTCATGGGCCATGATATTGCCACTGCGCAAAGCTAAAGGTTTCCAGGTGCCCATGAAATTGACCCTCGTTAGGAGGAGCCTAGTAAAGCCATGGCGAAAGAAAACGGACCCCTCCCTTCTGCAAGGCATTCTGGGAGTGGAATAATTCAGGGCGGGGCTTCCCTTCCTGTTTCACCCCCGTGGGCGAAGCGGCTCCGCTTTCCAAAGTTTCTTCTAATGTTTGTACAAGAAATGAAGTCTCCTGAGAGACTAGCAAAAATTGCCAAAGCTGACTATATTTCAAGTCATCAAGGCGGGGTATTGGGTTTAGTTTTCAATTAGCAATAATCACGCCTCGGTTACACCTCATGGGCCATGATATCGCCACTGCACAAAGCTAAAGGTTTCCAGGTGCCCATGAAATTGACCTTTGTTAGGAGGAGCCTAGTAAAGCCATGGCGAAAGAAAACGGACCCCTCCCTTCTGCAAGGCATTCTGGGAGTGGAATAATTCAGGGCGGGGCTTCCCTGCCTGTTTCACCCCCGTGGGCGAAGCGGCTCCGCTTTCCAAACGTTTCTTCTAATGTTTGTACAAGAAATGAAGACTCCTGAGAGACTAGCAAAAATTGCCAAAGCTGACTATATTTCAAGTCATCAAGGCGGGGTATTGGGTTTAGTTTTCAATTAGCAATAATCACGCCTCGGTTACACCTCATGGGCCATGATATCGCCACTGCGCAAAGCTAAAGGTTTCCAGGTGCCCATGAAATTGACCCTCGTTAGGAGAAGCCTAGTAAAGCCATGGCGAAAGAAAACGGACCCCTCCCTTCTGCAAGGCATTCTGGGAGTGTAATAATTCAGGGCGGGGCTTCCCTGCCTGTTTCACCCCCGTGGGCGAAGCGGCTCCGCTTTCCAAACGTTTCTTCTAATGTTTGTACAAGAAATGAAGACTCCTGAGAGACTAGCAAAAATTGCCAAAGCTGACTATATTTCAAGTCATCAAGGCGGGGTATTGGGTTTAGTTTTCAATTAGCAATAATCACGCCTCGGTTACACCTCATGGGCCATGATATTGCCACTGCGCAAAGCTAAAGGTTTCCAGATGCCCATGAAATTGACCCTCGTTAGGAGGAGCCTAGTAAAGCCATGGCGAAAGAAAACGGACCCCTCCCTTCTGCAAGGCATTCTGGGAGTGTAATAATTCAGGGCGGGGCTTCCCTGCCTGTTTCATCCCCATGGGCGAAGCGGCTCCGCTTTCCATACGTTTCTTCTAATGTTTGTACAAGAAATGAAGACTCCTGAGAGACTAGCAAAAATTGCCAAAGCTGACTATATTTCAAGTCATCAAGGCGGGGTATTGGGTTTAGTTTTCAATTAGCAATAATCACGCCTCGGTTACACCTCATGGGCCATGATATCGCCACTGCGCAAAGCTAAAGGTTTCCAGGTGCCCATGAAATTGACCCTCGTTAGGAGAAGCCTAGTAAAGCCATGGCGAAAGAAAACGGACCCCTCCGTTCTGCAAGGCATTCTGGGAGTGTAATAATTCAGGGCGGGGCTTCCCTGCCTGTTTCACCCCCGTGGGCGAAGCGGCTCCGCTTTCCAAACGTTTCTTCTAATGTTTGTACAAGAAATGAAGACTCCTGAGAGACTAGCAAAAATTGCCAAAGCTGACTATATTTCAAGTCATCAAGGCGGGGTATTGGGTTTAGTTTTCAATTAGCAATAATCACGCCTCGGTTACACCTCATGGGCCATGATATTGCCACTGCGCAAAGCTAAAGGTTTCCAGGTGCCCATGAAATTGACCCTCGTTAGGAGGAGCCTAGTAAAGCCATGGCGAAAGAAAACGGACCCCTCTCTTCTGCAAGGCATTCTGGGAGTGGAATAATTCAGGGCGGGGCTTCCCTGCCTGTTTCACCCCCGTGGGCGAAGCGGCTCCGCTTTCCAAACGTTTCTTCTAATGTTTGTACAAGAAATGAAGTCTCCGGAGAGACTAGCAAAAATTGCCAAAGCTGACTCTATTTCAAGTCATCAAGGCGGGGTATTGGATTTAGTTTTCAATTAGCAATAATCACGCCTCGGTTACACCTCATGGGCCATGATATTGCCAATGCGCAAAGCTAAAGGTTTCCAGGTGCCCATGAAATTGACCTTCGTTAGGAGGAGCCTAGTAAAGCGAAAGAAAACGGACCCCTCCCTTCTGCAAGGCATTCTGGGAGTGGAATAATTCAGGGCGGGGCTTCCCTGCCTGTTTCACCCCCGTGGGCGAAGCGGCTTCGCTTTCCAAACGTTTCTTCTAATGTTTGTACAAGAAATGAAGTTTCCGGAGAGACTAGCAAAAATTGCCAAAGCTGACTATATTTCAAGTCATCAAGGCGGGGTATTGGGTTTAGTTTTCAATTAGCAATAATCACGCCTCGGTTACACCTCATGGGCCATGATATTGCCACTGCGCAAAGCTAAAGGTTTCCAGGTGCCCATGAACTTATCAATCGTTAGGAGGAGCCTAGTAAAGCCATGGCGAAAGAAAATGGACCCTTCCCTTCTGCAAGGCATTCTGGGAGTGGAATAATTCAGGGCGGGGCTTCCCTGCCTGTTTCACCCCCGTGGGCGAAGCGGCTCCGCTTTCCAAACGTTTCTTCTAATGTTTGTACAAGAAATGAAGTCTCCGGAGAGACTAGCAAAAATTGCCAAAGCTGACTCTATTTCAAGTCATCAAGGCGGGGTATTGGGTTTAGTTTTCAATTAGCAATAATCACGCCTCGGTTACACCTCATGGGCCATGATATTGCCAATGCGCAAAGCTAAAGGTTTCCAGGTGCCCATGAAATTGACCCTCGTTAGAAGGAGCCTAGTAAAGCCATGGCGAAAGAAAACGGACCCCTCCCTTCTGCAAGGCATTCTAGGAGTGGATTAATTCAGGGCGGGGCTTCCCTTCCTGTTTCACCCCCGTGGGTGAAGCGGCTCCGCTTTCCAAACGTTTCTTCTAATGTTTGTACAAGAAATGAAGTCTCCTGAGAGACTAGCAAAAATTGCCAAAGCTGACTATATTTCAAGCCATCAAGGCGGGGGAATTGGGTTTAGTTTTCAATTAGCAATAATCATGCCTCGGTTACACCTCATGGGCCATGATATTGCCTCTGCGCAAAGCTAAAGGTTTCCAGGTGCCCATGAAATTGACCCTCGTTAGGAGGAGCCTAGTAAAGCCATGGCGAAAGAAAACGGACCCCTCCCTTCTGCAAGGCATTCTGGGAGTGTAATAATTCAGGGCGGGGCTTCCCTGCCTGTTTCACCCCCGTGAGCGAAGCGGCTCCGCTTTCCAAACGTTTCTTCTAATGTTTGTACAAGAAATGAAGTCTCCGGAGAGACTAGCAAAAATTGCCAAAGCTGACTATATTTCAAGTCATCAAGGCGGGGTATTGGGTTTAGTTTTCAATTAGCAATAATCACGCCTGGGTTACACTTCATGGGCCATGATATTGCCACTGCGCAAAGCTAAAGGTTTCCAGGTGCCCATGAAATTGACCCTCGTTAGGAGGAGCCTAGTAAAGCCATGGTAAAAGAAAACGGACCCCTCCCTTCTGCAAGGCATTCTGGGAGTGGAATAATTCAGGGCAGGGCTTCCCTGCCTGTTTCACCCCCGTGGGCGAAGCGGCTCCGCTTTCCAAACGTTTCTTCTAATGTTTGTACAAGAAATGAAGTCTCCGGAGAGACTAGCAAAAACTGCCAAAGCTGACTATATTTCAAGTCATCAAGGCGGGGTATTGGGTTTAGTTTTCAATTAGCAATAATCACGCCTGGGTTACACTTCATGGGCCATGATATTGCCACTGCGCAAAGCTAAAGGTTTCCAGGTGCCCATGAAATTGACCCTCGTTAGGAGGAGCCTAGTAAAGCCATGGCGAAAGAAAACGGACCCCTCCCTTCTGCAAGGCATTCTGGGAGTGGAATAATTCAGGGCGGGGCTTCCCTTCCTGTTTCACCCCCGTGGGCGAAGCGGCTCCGCTTTCCAAAGGTTTCTTCTAATGTTTGTACAAGAAATGAAGTCTCCTGAGAGACTAGCAAAAATTGCCAAAGCTGACTATATTTCAAGTCATCAAGGCGGGGTATTGGGTTTAGTTTTCAATTAGCAATAATCACGCCTCGGTTACACCTCATGGGCCATGATATCGCCACTGCACAAAGCTAAAGGTTTCCAGGTGCCCATGAAATTGACCTTTGTTAGGAGGAGCCTAGTAAAGCCATGGCGAAAGAAAACGGACCCCTCCCTTCTGCAAGGCATTCTGGGAGTGGAATAATTCAGGGCGGGGCTTCCCTGCCTGTTTCACCCCCGTGGGCGAAGCGGCTCCGCTTTCCAAACGTTTCTTCTAATGTTTGTACAAGAAATGAAGACTCCTGAGAGACTAGAAAAAATTGCCAAAGCTGACTATATTTCAAGTCATCAAGGCGGGGTATTGGGTTTAGTTTTCAATTAGCAATAATCACGCCTCGGTTACACCTCATGGGCCATGATATTGCCACTGCGCAAAGCTAAAGGTTTCCAGATGCCCATGAAATTGACCCTCGTTAGGAGGAGCCTAGTAAAGCCATGGCGAAAGAAAACGGACCCCTCCCTTCTGCAAGGCATTCTGGGAGTGGAATAATTCAGGGCGGGGCTTCCCTGCCTGTTTCACCCCCGTGGGCGATGCGGCTCCGCTTTCCAAACGTTTCTTCTAATGTTTGTACAAGAAATGAAGACTCCTGAGAGACTAGCAAAAATTGCCAAAGCTGACTATATTTCAAGTCATCAAGGCGGGGTATTGGGTTTAGTTTTCAATTAGCAATAATCACGCCTCGGTTACACCTCATGGGCCATGATATTGCCACTGCGCAAAGCTAAAGGTTTCCAGGTGCCCATGAACTTATCAATCATTAGGAGGAGCCTAGTAAAGCCATGGCGAATGAAAATGGACCCCTCCCTTCTGCAAGGCATTCTGGGAGTGGAATAATTCAGGGCGGGGCTTCCCTGCCTGTTTCACCCCCGTGGGCAAAGCGGCTCCGCTTTCCAAACGTTTCTTCTAATGTTTGTACAAGAAATGAAGTCTCCGGAGAGACTAGCAAAAATTGCCAAAGCTGACTCTATTTCAAGTCATAAAGGCGGGGTATTGGGTTTAGTTTTCAATTAGCAATAATCACGCCTCGGTTACACCTCATGGGCCATGATATTGCCAATGCGCAAAGCTAAAGGTTTCCAGGTGCCCATGAAATTGACCCTCGTTAGGAGGAGCCTAGTAAAGCCATGGCGAAAGAAAACGGACCCCTCCCTTCTGCAAGGCATTCTGGGAGTGGAATAATTCAGGGCGGGGCTTCCCTGCCTGTTTCACCCCCGTGGGCGAAGCGGCTCCGCTTTCCAAACGTTTCTTCTAATGTTTGTACAAGAAATGAAGTCTCCGGAGAGACTAGCAAAAATTGCCAAAGCTGACTATATTTCAAGTCATCAAGGCAGGGTATTGGGTTTAGTTTTCAATTAGCAATAATCATGCCTCGGTTACACCTCATGGGCCATGATATTGCCACTGCGCAAAGCTAAAGGTTTCCAGGTGCCCATGAAATTGAACCTCGTTAGGAGGAGCCTAGTAAAGCCATGGCGAAAGAAAAGGGACCCCTCCCTTCTGCAAGGCATTCTGGGAGTGGAATAATTCAGGGCGGGGCTTCCCTGCCTGTTTCACCCCCGTGGGCGAAGCGGCTCCGCTTTCCAAACGTTTCTTCTAATGTTTGTACAAGAAATGAAGTCTCCGGAGAGACTAGCAAAAATTGCCAAAGCTGACTATATTTCAAGTCATCAAGGCGGGGTATTGGGTTTAGTTTTCAATTAGCAATAATCACGCCTGGGTTACACTTCATGGGCCATGATATTGCCACTGCGCAAAGCTAAAGGTTTCCAGGTGCCCATGAAATTGACCCTCGTTAGGAGGAGCCTAGTAAAGCCATGGCGAAAGAAAACGGACCCCTCCCTTCTGCAAGGCATTCTGGGAGTGGAATAATTCAGGGCGGGGCTTCCCTTCCTGTTTCACCCCCGTGGGCGAAGCGGCTCCGCTTTCCAAAGTTTCTTCTAATGTTTGTACAAGAAATGAAGTCTCCTGAGAGACTAGCAAAAATTGCCAAAGCTGACTATATTTCAAGTCATCAAGGCGGGGTATTGGGTTTAGTTTTCAATTAGCAATAATCACGCCTCGGTTACACCTCATGGGCCATGATATCTCCACTGCACAAAGCTAAAGGTTTCCAGGTGCCCATGAAATTGACCTTTGTTAGGAGGAGCCTAGTAAAGCCATGGCGAAAGAAAACGGACCCCTCCCTTCTGCAAGGCATTCTGGGAGTGTAATAATTCAGGGCGGGGCTTCCCTGCCTGTTTCACCCCCGTGGGCGAAGCGGCTCCGCTTTCCAAACGTTTCTTCTAATGTTTGTACAAGAAATGAAGACTCCTGAGAGACTAGCAAAAATTGCCAAAGCTGACTATATTTCAAGTCATCAAGGCGGGGTATTGGGTTTAGTTTTCAATTAGCAATAATCACGCCTCGGTTACACCTCATGGGCCATGATATTGCCACTGCGCAAAGCTAAAGGTTTCCAGGTGCCCATGAAATTGACCCTCGTTAGGAGGAGCCTAGTAAAGCCATGGCGAAAGAAAACGGACCCCTCTCTTCTGCAAGGCATTCTGGGAGTGGAATAATTCAGGGCGGGGCTTCCCTGCCTGTTTCACCCCCGTGGGCGAAGCGGCTCCGCTTTCCAAACGTTTCTTCTAATGTTTGTACAAGAAATGAAGTCTCCGGAGAGACTAGCAAAAATTGCCAAAGCTGACTCTATTTCAAGTCATCAAGGCGGGGTATTGGATTTAGTTTTCAATTAGCAATAATCACGCCTCGGTTACACCTCATGGGCCATGATATTGCCAATGCGCAAAGCTAAAGGTTTCCAGGTGCCCATGAAATTGACCCTCGTTAGGAGGAGCCTAGTAAAGCCATGGCGAAAGAAAACGGACCCCTCCCTTCTGCAAGGCATTCTGGGAGTGGAATAATTCAGGGCGGGGCTTCCCTCCTAAAGGTTATCCCTACCTAACCCTGCCTGTAGATCTGTCCCTGTCTCACATTCATATAGTTCACTGCTCAACATTAAACGAATGGTAAATTCACCATTCGTCTAAATTGGAGGTCACATGTTTTTGGCAGCCAATGGGTTTTTTAAATTTTTTTAACTGCCTCCGTTATCGTAGTTCCTGCTGTTACATCAGGTCTTATACTCCAGTCACATCCAGAGCTGCAGTCACTATTCTGCTCTTACATCAGGTCTTATACTCCAGTTACATCTAGAGCTGCAGTCACTATTCCACTTTTACATCATGTCATATACTCCAGGTACATCCAGAGTTGCAGTCACTATTCTTTTGTAACATTAGGTCTTATACTCCAGTTACATCTAGAGCTGCAGTCACTATTCTGCTGTTACATTATGTCTTATACTCCAGTCACATCTAGAGCTGCAGTCACTATTCTGCTGTTACATCAGGTCTTATACTCCAGTTACATCTAGACCTGCAGTCACTATTCTGCTGTTACATTATGTCTTATACTCCAGTCACATTTAGAGCTGCAGTCACTATTCTGCTGTTACATCAGGTCTTATACTCCAGTAACATCTAGAGCTGCAGTCACTATTCCACTGTTACATCATGTCATATACTCCAGTCACATCTAGATCTGCAGTCACTATTCTGCTGTTACATCATGTCTTATACGCCAGTCACAGCCAGTTCTGCTACATCTCATATTTAGCAGGGTTCATTACACACTCAGCTCTGCTGCATCTGTGGGTGTAGCAGAGCAGAGCATACGCTCAACGCTGCTACATCTGAGATCAGACCAGATTGGAGACTGCTGTGGACTGATCTTAGACTCCACCTTCTCCGGCAGAACCAGCGTTGATTGGCCGAATGCTGTAGTCTGTATGGCATTCCGCCAATCAACGCTGGTCAATGCATTCCTATGGGAAAAAGTCAGCTCCCGCATATCGCAAACTGACAAGGATCCCGACGAGATAGAGCCCCAAAGAGCTGGGTGAGTAACATTCCCACCTAAACAAAGCTAATTCCTATCTAACCCTGCCTGTACATCTATCCCTGTCTCACAGTCACATAGTTCACAGTCTCATATGAACCGGATATGAAATCCACTATTCATATAAATTGGAGGTCACCTGAATTAGCCAATTACTTTTTCCAATTTTTTTTCGATGCCTCCGTTGTCGTAGTTCCTGTCTCACCTCCCCTGCGTAGTTTTTGGTGCAAAAAAGAGCCAGGGAAGGTGGGAGGGGAATCAAATTTTTAGTCAGTTTGTCACCTGGTGTTCGACTGGAATCAAACATCTCGAACAGCATGATATCTGATCAAACATGTACTCGTTCGAATGCTGTTCGCTCATCTCTACTGTTAACCCAATATACAGTCTATCCCATAGGAAAGACAGGGCTGTATTTATTTTTTTTTACCACCCCTGGTAAAAGCCATTTTTATCACCAAAAGAAAAATCACAAAATATTATTTGAAAAACCCAAAGGAAATCAATGTTATAAGGTAAAAAAAAAAAAAAAAAAAAACTTCAGCTAGCATCCTATTAATATTATAAATGTGAAAGTTTGTGGGTTTGTGAGTTTGGATGTTCGGATGTTTGTTCCTCAATCACGCAAAACCCGCTCGACCGATTTGGCTGAAAGTTTCCACAAACATAGTTAATACACCCGATTGCGCAATAGGCTACTTTTCGTCACAATAGCGCACATACGTTTGTGCCAGGACCCCCACAAAACCCAAACTCACACCACCCTCTCTGCAATCTCACACACTTTGGACCATAGCAAGCCACAAAATTCATATTGCCCTCTACAGCCTCGCCCCTAACCCCACACAATCACATATACATATACTTTACCACTTTGCCCCTCACCTTAACGATACTCCAGGAGGCGCTCTATAACGCTCCGGAGCAGCCATGTTTGCCGACCCCACCGCTCTGACAATCCGCGACACCGCCCACCCATGTCAATACCCCTAGGCGGTCTAATAAATGCAAAAAAAAAGTTAAAAAAAAAAAAGTAAAAAAAATATAAAAACAAATAAAAAGGATTAAAGATTCAAATCACCCCCCTTTCCCTAGAACACATATAAAAGTAGTTAAAAACTGTGAAACACATACATGTTAGGTATCCCCACGTCCGAAATCGCCCGCTCTACAAAGCTATACAAATATTTTTCCTGTTCGGTAAGCGCCGTAGCGGGAAAAATGGTCAAAAGTGCCAAACCACCGATTTTTCACTGTTTTGATTCTGATAAAAATTTGAATAAAAAGTGATCAAAGCAATAACATTTCCCGAAAATGGTAGAACTACAAAGTACACCTGACCCTGCAAAAAAAGACACCATATACATCCCCGTACACGCACGTATAAAAAAAGTTACGGCTGTCGGAATATGGCAACTTTTCAAAAAAAATTTTTTTAACATAGTTTTGGATTTTTTTAAGGGGTCAAAATGTAAATAAAACCATATAAATTTGGTATCCCCGGAATCGTAACGAAACACAGAATACAGGGGACAGGTCATTTTGGTTGCACAGTGAACGCTGTAAAAACAAAGCCCGTAAGAAAGTCGCAGAAATGCATTTTTTCTTGTAATCCACCCTATTCTGAATTTTTTCCCTGCTTCCCAGCACATTATATAGAATAAATAATGGTGGCATCAGGAAGAAAAAATTGTCCCGCAAAAATTAAGACCTCATATGACTCTGGGAGCGGAGAAATAAAAAAGTTATGGGGTTTAGAAGGAGGGGAGTCAAAAACGAAAAACCAAAATCAAAAAATGCCATTGGCGGGAAAGGGTTAATTTCAAATACTTCTGTCCCAAAGTCACTATGTAAAGTTTCTCACAACACCGTATATATAGCAGCTCAAATACAAATTAAATCAACACAAAAGTCTCACGTATTCTCTGAATTACAGCAAAAACAAGATACAAACTTACATTTCATATCCCATACCTTATACACAGTACGAAAACCTTACCCGCGCCTGTATATACCCACTTCTACAATCACCACAGACGAAGTCGCGGGTACCAGCTAGTAAGTTATAAGTCTGGGATGGGAATACCCCTTTAACCTCAAAAATGGAGAATTTTTTTTTTTGCTATTATGTCTTTATTTTGTGGTGTACAGTTTCAGGATTTGATTAGAAAGGACAATAAATCAATAGAATATTCCAGGAAAATGATGCCACAATTGAGCTTGTTGTTATTTAGCATCCTGCAGTAAATCGACTCAAATCTTGTCCTCTGCAATGGTTTCTCCAGGCAACCCTGTGGGTAAAAAGCAAAGGAAATTATAATAAATCTCAGTATACATTTCTTCCTTTTCTAGCTTAAATCAGCGGTTCCCACACTTTTTTTTTCTTAAAGACCACTTTCAAAATTTTGCTGGTTTCGGTGAACCCCCGCTGCTACATTTCTACCATATTCCCGAAACTCGTCAAAAAATGTGAAGATTAGGTTTAACATAGGCCACCGAAGAGTCTCCCGTGGACCCTGGGGGTCCACCTGGACCACTTTGGGAATCACTGGCTTAAATAAATTCAATTTAGATTAAAAGAAACAGTAAACTTAAAAATTAAAAATTAAACATATTTTACCTCACTACAAGATCTTATGCATGTTCCTATCTTTTACAACTCTCACAGCAAAGGTCGGGATACACTTCATTTTTGCTGATAATAAGTGACTGAAGAGCTGTCCTGTATATACTTATCTGATGTTTGTATTTTTTTATATACAGCATATTCCTCTGGCATCTATACTATTTTTCTCTTGGTTCTCCTCCTAGGAACCCTGACAGTATTCTACACTATGTTTTATAGATAGGTTCCTAGTAGCCCTGACAGTGTTCTACACTATGTTTTATAGATAGGTTCCTAGGAGCCCTGACAGTGTTCTACACTATGTTTATAGATAGGTTCCTAGGAGTCCTGACAGTGTTCTACACTATGTTTTATAGATAGGTTCCTAGGAGCCCTGACAGTATTCTACACTATGTTTTATAGATAGGTCCCCAGGAGCCCTGACAGTGTTCTACACTATGTTTTATAGATAGGTCCCCAGGAGTCCTGACAATGTTCTACACTATGTTTTATAGATAGGTTCCTAGGAGCCCTGACAGTGTTCTACACTATGTTTTATAGATAGGTCCCCAGGAGTCCTGACAATGTTCTACACTATGTTTTATAGATAGGTTACTAGGAGCCCTGAGAGTATTCTACACTATCTAAAACATATATTTGCTGGGGGCCTAAGAAGGGAGCATTATACTGTGTGAAGCCTAGAGATGGGTGAATATGTTCATAGTGAACTGATTTTTTAAACGGAACTGAAAAATGTAGACTATAATACCTGGGCCCCGGGAGGTGGCAAAATAAAAAACATTTATACTCACATTCCATTACCTCTTTTTGGCCTCCTTGCGGAGTCCGGCGCTCTTTCTCTGCCTCCACCTAGTGTCCATCGCTCTTCTGTGACATCATGCGCTCGGGATCACTGCTGAGGCGTGTGATTGGGTCTCACTGGTGACATGGGCATGCCGAGTGTCATGATGTTGTGATGCTTGGGGGAAACCCATGTGACCGTTTTGGCCCAATAACAGGCCTCAGCCGTGACCCTGGGTGCATGATATCACCAGGAGAGCACTAGACGCATCAAGAAGGCACAATAAGGGTGCGTTCACACGATGTAATGTGCCGCGTGATATGGCACGTATACGGCATGTGAGAGTTTGCGCGCCGTAAACGCTCCCATTGATTTCAATGGGAGTTAGGATCGTATACGCCGCGTTATTTTGCGGCCGCAAAATCACGGCTGCAAAATAACGCGGTGTATACAATCCTAACTCCCATTGAAATCAATGGGAGCATTTACGGCACGCAAACTCTCACACGCCGTATACGTTCCATATCACGCGGGGCATGTTACATCGTGTGAACGCACCCTAAGGGTAGTGAATGGTTAGAATAATTTGTTTAAAATTTTTCACACCTCCCCTGGATCTCCAGGTATTATACTCTGGGGTCTGAAGAGACTCCACAATATAATAGTTTCCCTTGTGGTTCTATCTGAACAGGTTTAGACTGAACCGGGGGATTGCTTCATCCAAACACAGGACAAAATTAATCATCTGAGCTTCTCCCATCTTTAGTGGAGACGCTATGAAGGCATTAAACAGTATGTGTGAGGCATTGCACTCTGTCGTCCGCCTCGGGCAGCGAAAAAGTTAGGTTCACCCCTGGATGGGGATGAGCCAATTACTTTTTCCAGGCCAGACAAATGGAGGGTATGTAGTCTAATGGTCCCTTCATTGCTCAGTGAACGTTGGATCACAATGTTTGAGCATTGATATTCTGTTCAATGGCCCACAAAATTAGTGGCAATAGGTGACCATCTTGTGTATGTAGGGCTGCCTGACCCCCTCCCCAACAGATAATGTTGATCTTACTCCCAGAAGCTTGTTCCCCTCCCCCATGCTTGTGCACATGTAAGGGGTTGGAAGGGATAATTGGAGACCAAAGGCGCCTTTGACCACCAGCTACTAAAGGTGCATGAAAACCTTTGACCTATATAAAAAATATAAGAATCTTACCAAGCTGAGATGCCATTGGGGTCTCGCACAACACGTTTTGCACACTCGATATCATCATAAATGTTGTCATTCAGGAGACCTAAAAAAAATAGTAAATCAATTAAAAACTGTGGAAAAAAAATTGTAATATAATGAGTTACGAGGAAATGGGAGTAAGGAGGTAACAAGGTGGAGTGTTTGTGACCCACTAAAGTCTAATTGGACTCTACAACTCTTGAAGGACAAAGATAACTTCTTGTCCTCAGGCAACTTTTTAAAAAAGAAAAAAAAAATTAAAGCTGTTTTCACCACATAGTTGCAATTTGGTCTCTGTCTCAATTTTTCACAAGCTGCAGTAAAAATGCAGATTTTTATGAAAATATCATAAAAACCATATCCCAGAAAGCAATACGATGCAACATGTGGATATAGCCTTAGGTCACAAAGCATTTAAAAACATCAGTTATGGAGTTGTCCATAATTGAAGGGATTTTCAGCTCAAAATGTAATTTTTACACAGATAACCTATCCATAGGATCGAGCATCCTCCAGGTGGCAGAAGGCAGGCAAGATCCATTGTTCAAATCCTCTTCTTAAGTCATTCATAGTTACATAGTAGATGAGGTTGGATAAAGACATGAGTCCATCAAGTCCAACCTATAACCCTACAATCCCCTACAGTGTTGATCCAGGGGAAGGCAAAAAACCCCATGAGGCTCATGCCAATTGCCCTATTTCAGGGGAAAAAATTCCTTCCCGACTCCAAATCTGGCAGTCAGTATAAAACCCTGGATCAACGTGTCCTTAAAATTTAGAGACCATAACCCATTATATTTTTCTCTTCAAGAAGGGCATCCAGGCCCACTTTGAACTTGCCATCTTATTCGGTCCCTAGGTCAATGCTAAGGCCTGTGATTGGGCTTCTTTGGTCATGTAGGGGGTGTATTTATGTAATTACGCTTTGACACTACAGGATATGTGATCTATACCCCTCTGCATGACCACTGAGAGACAACCATAAGATAAGACCGGAGAACAGGAAAGGTGACAATGCTTTTTAAAATTTTTTACACACCTTTGCTGTCTGCTAAAACAAACAGCAAAATAGCAACCAAGTAGCTGTTATTTTGTTGGATTTGTTAGAGGTGAGAATCAAAAATTTTAGATTTGGTTCAAAATTTTTGTAAAATTTGTAACAAACTTGGCTTGTAACAAACCAGTTCACCAATTACAAAGGACTATACTTACTACTACAGCTGATATGACAAGCGTCTACAGCTCCTTTTGTCCTTCCATCATTGCACCACCATTTGCTGTTGATCTGAAATATTCCATAGTCACGGCTTGGCCCATTATTGTTCACAGCTTCTGTGTTATAGCCGCTCTCATAGAAGGCGAGACATATCCCTGTCATGAAAGGAATAGGTTAATATTTTAGTCATCATGCAGGGTGCAAACTTGAATTTGACCTTGTAAAGTAGGGAAGATAAAGTGAGCAAAGGCGTGTATGTACCATAACAGCAAAC
Organism: Leptodactylus fuscus; assembly: GCF_031893055.1. Lineage (NCBI taxonomy): Eukaryota > Metazoa > Chordata > Amphibia > Anura > Leptodactylidae > Leptodactylus > Leptodactylus fuscus. The sequence goes on along the minus strand of NC_134269.1, from coordinate 25,337,121 downwards.
CAATGTATCTACTATATGGCCCCTGGATAGAGAGGAGCTCTAAATGGAGTCTAAATCTACTTTTCCTTTGTATTTCAATGATAGTGACATGTGAGTCATTTAAAGGAAAATGTCTGACCATAAGGAGCCAAACAGATAAGGCCATGAATCAGAAAAGACTGACAACTCCTTATGTTGTATCCAAGGTGGTCTTGCTTAGTGGAAGGGTTATGTCCGCATCCTTGGTTGTCCAAGACAGTAAAGGGGGTTATGTCTTCTTTTCTGGTTGTCCAAGACAGTAAAGGGGTTATGTCTTCTTTTCTGGTTGTCCAAGACAGTAAAGAGGGTTATGTCTTCTTTTCTGGTTGTCCAAGACAGTAAAGGGGGTTATGTCTTCTTTTCTGGTTGTCCAAGACAGTAAAGGGGGTTATGTCTTCTTTTCTGGTTGTCTAAGACAGTAAAGAGGGCTATGTCTTCTTTTCTGGTTGTCTAAGGCATTAAAGGGGGTTGTGTCTTCATCCCTGATGGAGAAGGGCAGTAAAGGGGATTATGTTTCCATCTCTGGTTGTCTAGGGCAGTAAATGGGTTACGTCTGTATTCCTGGTTGTCTAGGGCAGTAATGGGGGCTTTGTTTTCATCTCTAGTTGTATAGGGCAGAAAAGGGGGTTACGTCTGCATCCCTGGTTGTCCGGTGTTGTGTCTTCTTCTTGGCTGTTTATGGTTGTATAGGACAATAAAGTGGGTTATGTCTTTATGTCTGCCTCTCTGGTTGTCTAGGGCAATGAATGGTGTTGAGTCTTCATCATTGCTGTCTAAGGTAGTAGAGAGGATTATAGCTGCATCCATGGTTGTATAAGACAATAAAGGGTGTTATATTTGCCACCGTGTCTAGAACAGTAAAGGTGTTAATGTCGGCCATACAGCTAGAACAAAATTTTTTGGCACCGAATGTTCACCAACCTAACAATTAAATATTTTCATGACATAAACATAATGACAATGCCAATACTTTAAAGGTCTGTTCACATAGTTGAAAATGAAGAGGAAATATCAGTGGACATTTTTGGTACACGAGACTTGGTTTGGTAGTGTTTGGTGCTACCCCGATATAAAATGGTACGTGATATTGTTCTTTTTTGATTTATGCGTATACGTACAGTTTGCAGCGCTGTAGCCATGGTACCCAGCCAGTCCTGTTTCTTGAAAGATTCTGTACAGCTCACAACGGGTATAGTATCTTGCTTCTGAACCAAGATACAAGCTCAGCAGAAAACCAAGGCAAAGGAAAACCTTCATATTGCTCTGCGGGTTGTGTGAGGAGACTTCTGTATAAAATCATCAAAATAAATAGATAAAATTAAAAAAATTTTGGCACTATTTGCAGTCACCCTAACAGGCTCCTCTGTTTGTTTTCAGTATGGTATCCTTGTGGTTTGACTCTTATCCATTTTCATTGGATAACTATAGAAGGGGGTTGATATGGAAGCCTAAAAGACCAATGACTTAGATGGAGTAAGCAAGAGTGTACCTAAAAAAAGATTCTTAGAACCTAGACGCCCTCGTTCATAAACTTGGCCCTGAAGACTCACCTATTCAGGAAGGCCTACAACCCCCAATAACACTATCACCGCACCGCCATCTGTACAGTCTCCCCCTCTCCTTCTGTCTCTACCACCCTTCCCCCATAGATTGTAAGCCCTCGCGGGCAGGGCCCTCTACCCCACTGTGCCAGTCGGTCATTGTTAGTATTATATCTACCTGTATATTTTGTGTATTGTATGTAACCCCCAAATGTAAAGCACCATGGAATTAATATAATAATGTAAAGCATCATGGAATTAATGGTGCTATATAAATAAACAATAATAATAATAACATAGGGAATAATATAATATTTAGGTTGCCCGCAGACGCAAATAGAGGGAGTTTACATGATACGCATTGATATAGTCGTTACTTAAAGGGGTTTTCTGGAATTTTTTTTTAAAGGAGCTGAGAACATAAAACTGTAACACATAGGGTTGAGCGATCGGGATTGGAAAAGACCGGATTCCGATCGGCGATAGAGTAAATTTCACGATTGCGATTGGACTCCCGATCACAATCTTTTCCTGCGGGATCGAGGTTGGAGGTTATCTCAAGATCGGCTCAACCCTAAAAGTGACTTTTCCCATAGAGAAGCATTGACTAGGGTTGAGCGATCGGAATTGGAAAAGATCGGATTCCGATCGGCGATTGAGTAAATTTCACGATTGCGATCGGGATTGGCTGGAAATTGATTGGAAATCGGATTTTAAAATCGGTCCTGAAATCTCAAGATCGGCTCAACCCCAGTAACACATAATGAATAAACACACTACCTACCCTTTAAATGTTCTTCCACTTTAGCACTGCCTATATAGTCCCTGACTCTCTGGTTTTGTGTCAAATTCATTGTTCACATGACTGCTGCAACCAACCACCAGCCTCAGTGGAAATGCTGACATTTATGGCATTGAGGCCAGTGATTGGCTACAGCACTCACATAGCCTATTTATAGGATGTATTTGCTGTAGCACTTGTAGGGACTGGAGGGACACTGCTGGAATGGTAGAATGTTTCAAGGGTAATGTAATTATTATTATTTTTTTTTTAATGCACTTTTCTTTTTAAAGGGAACCTGTCATCATGGAAATGCTTGGAAAAGGTTCAGTATAACTTGTCATTTATCAATTTATTTAACTACTCTTTCTATTCTTAGATGGAGAAAAATATTACAGGTTATGGATTCTAGATTTTAAGGACACGTTGATCCTGGGTTTTTATACTGTCTGCCAGATTAGAGTTGGGAAAGAATTTTTCCCCATGAGATTGGTTAATTGGCATGAGCCTCATAGTTTTTTTTGCCTTCTTCTTGATCAACACTGTAGGGGACTGTAGGGTTATAGGTTGGACTTGAAGGACTGATGTCTTCATCCAACCTCATCTACTATATAACTATGTAACTATATATAATTGAGTCCAATGAGCTATACGTCAATCTATTCAGCACTTCTTGCTCTATAACATGCTGCCTGAAGATTAAATAGTATTTTCTAGGTGACAGGTTCCCTTTAAATCCCAGAAAACCCTTAACAAAATGGACTGTATCAGCTTAAAGTAAATCTTCAGGAAGTATGTGAAAACTTATTTCCTATGGGATTTTTTGGAGACAAACCTAATGTTTTCGGGCTTTTTATGTCCCCAGGTCATGTGATTGTAACCAGAACCCAGTTCCTGAGTCTTTTGACCTCCTCTCCAGTGTTTTGTGAAATGGAGACTGGCAGACTATAGTGAAGCCAGATGAGGTGGAGCAGTTTGGGGTCTGTGTTGGTTACAATTAAATGACCTGGAATCCGAACCAGCCCAAAATACCTATATTTGTCTCCTAAAAAACTTAACTTGTCACTTATATGGACATTTAGGTCCAAAATGCACCTACAAGAAAAATTTACTGAACCCACTAATTTCATGGAGGTTCTCCGACTTTCTTCTGATAGATAATGTTGGAGGGAAGAAGGATCTGGAATAATGAATTGAATCATGCCTGATCCTTTGTTTTCCCATGGAGATAAGCCATTGACAGTAGTGTTCAGAAGAGGTTTACTCTCCTCTTCCCAATAAAAATACATTCAATAATGAAGCATGCGTCTGTATGGCAGAGCTGGAAGAAATAGCTACCACCTGAACAAGCTATTAAACATATATGGGTACCCTTCTTAGCTGTGACGTAGATTACTGTTCGCTACTTAGTGCAAATAATCTATCTATAAACTATATTGCTGGCATAAGAATCTCCATGGACAATGCTCAGTCTATAATACAAGGAGATTTCATCTCTGAAGCTAGCACAATTGTTAATGCAGCTGTTAATTAAAATGTATTCTGTATATATGCTTTGAAACCAGTGATTACAATATAGCGTAAAGATAGAAAAAATCTTACATTCTTAATAATAGATATCAATAGCATGAAAAATCTAAAGAAGTCATGTATAGATTCTCAATATATCAAGATCGTAACAAAGAAGACAAGTATTAAGTAAAAAAAAGTAGGAATGCAAGATTTGTTCTTACTTACCGTTCCACAAGGACTATCTCAAGAATGCAGGCAATGAAGCGTGCTCTCCCTTATATTCCTCTGGAAGGGCATGCTATCTTACAAGTTATGTAAGAAGACAATATTGACTCGCAAGGTTATGCCAAGTATTATCACAAAGGTAATAGTAACTATAAAAAGGTAAATGTTACACGCTCTATAAATGTATTGTTACATGGGATCTGATAAGCCCTGTGATTAAATTCATGTTTGCTCTATGCATTTGCGTAGGGTTACAATAAGTGATAATATCAAGAACATATTGGATTGGCCAAAAAAAAGTTATCGTTTTATATTTCAAATGGTATCTAAATCCAACAATCACCATGGATGAAAGGGATGAATAGACCTCATTGTCCTTTAACAAATATCACAAGGACCCAAAACCCCTTGTGATAACTAAAAGAATATCGTAATAGTCTGGGACATGGAAACATCACGTTAACAAAAGAACAGAAAATTGGTCTTGTATTTGCTTTCTGATCATGGCGCCATTTGACTATGAAAACTTTAGAGAGCGCAAGATAGGAGGGCACAACTTCAGAAGGTAAAGTATCCAAGATATAGCGGCTTCTGAACTTACTGCCAGAACCAACCTTGGACTGGAGATACGTTGTACACACAACTCTAAATGCTTCTTTTGATCTCATGAAGGAACATAACTATAGAGGGTTAGTGGTATCAACAGGTACCTGAGATGGTGCAAAGATCCCTCTACCACATAAGAATTATTAAAAATGGAGGAGGACCTTCTTACAAAACTCAATAGCCCTTGACCCTGGGTAGTAATCCTCCCCTAGTAACACGTTATGTAGTTCAGGGGCATCTTATCTGTATGGACATATTGAAGCTGTAGAAGTTCAGAAAACCCAGGAGGTTGTTGTGCTCATGGTGTCCATGATCTCTACCAGATCCTTTGACTCTCCACCTAAGCTGGTACAGAGGTGAGGAGGCCAGTAGAGTGTCTGATGGTAATATTAGTTTTCCCTCAGGACTAGAGATGAGCAAACAGGGAAATGTTCGAAGTTCAAAATTCGATTCGAGTAGCCGCTTAATACTCAACTGTTCGATCGAACATCGAACCCCGTTATAGTCTATGGGGAAAAAATACTCGTTAAGGGGGAAACCACTATTCGACTCAGGAGGGTCACCAAGTCCACTATGACACCCCAGGAAATGATGACAACACCTCTGGAATGCGACTGGTACAGCAGGGGAAGCATGTCTGGGGGCATCTAACACTCTTAAGTCCCTGTATTACCCCACTATCACAGCCTAACAACTACACATTCAATACAAACCCTCAGACAGTGGAAAAATAGTTGGAAACATTCTTTCCTCACCAATTGTGTGGACAGAAACACAAATTTTAAGCTAAAGAAACATTACCAAGCACCCTTTTAAATCACGTTGCCCGTGACAACCACAGATGGAATAGGCGATGGGAAATCCAACAGTACTCACATTGTGTTTGTGTGTGTGTGTGTGTGTGTGTGTGTGTGTGGACAACCTAACATAGAAGATCCTCATGCTGAGCTGGCCTCATTACTGAACAAGTTCAACCAAGATAATCAGAGTTTTGCACCTTTCTTTGAGTGGAGCCTTGCACCGGCAGTGTATTAGGCCCTTTCTGTGAGTGGACCATGCAGCAGCAGAGTGTTAGGCCCTTTATTTGAGTGGAGTCTTGCACCGGCAGAGTGTTAGGGCCTTTCTGTGAGTGGAGCCTTGCAGCAGCAGAGTTTTGCACCTTTTTGTGAGTGGAGTCTTGCACCAGCAGAGTGTTAGGCCCTTTCTGTGAGTGGAGCCTTGCACCGGCAGAGTATTAGGCCCTTTCTGTGAGTGGAGCCTTGCACCGGCAGAGTGTTAGGCCCTTTCCTTGAGTGAAGCCTTGCAGCAGTAGAGTTTTGCATCTTTTTGTGAGTGGATCCTTGCACCATTAGAGTGTTAGGCCCTTTATTTGAGTGGAGCCTTGCACCGGCAGAGTGTTAGGCCCTTTCTGTGAGTGGAGCCTTGCAGCAGCAGAGTATTAGGCCCTTTCTGTGTGTGGAGCCTTGCAACAGAAGAGTGTTAGGCCCTTTCTTTGAGTGGAGCCTTGCACCGGCACAGTATTAGGCCCTTTCTGTGAGTGGAGCCTTGCACCAGCTTAGTGAGCATCTCTCAAATTGGAGGCAGTGTGTTGTGCTGAGCTTCAGCATGGCCTGCTGACGTCTACCCACGCCAGTGCTGTAACGTTTTCAGCTTGTAGTTGTGGTTGATTTAACGACGGCGGAGGAGGAGGAGGATGGTGTAGTTTCAGAGCTCCTGCCAGGAATGTTAGGCGGGGAGATGAGGTAGACCGGTCCAGTTTGTGACCCAGTCCCAGCCTCAACACATTTGCATATTCTTCCCAGAATTAAATAATCATGGCTTCTCTAAACCACACCATTAAAACCTGGATTAAGTCTACCAATAGGCTGCCAAATAATGTGTCTTCTACTTAGTTTTGGGTGGGTAAAACACCATTAAAACCTAGATTAAGCCTGCCAATAGGCTGCCAAATAATGTGTCTCCCGCTTAGTTTTGGGTGGGTAAAACACCGTTAAAACCTGGATTAAGCCTGCCAATAGGCTGCCAAATAATGTGTATCACAGTTAGTTTTGGGTGGGTACACATCGGTGAAACCTGAATTAGGCATATATAGGATATATAGGCTGACAATTTGAGTGTATCCCACTTAGTTTTGGGATGCATCAGATCATTACAAAAGGTATCACCCTTGGTTTGGAAAGCACCGATCTAAACGTTGCACCTTCAATGGAGTTGAGCCTTGGGCTAGCTTAGTCTTTTGCACTTTTTTTGTTGTGGAGCCTCAAACCAGAGGAGTTTGGGGAAATCAGGGTGGATTGAGCATCTAACCAGCAGAGTTTGGGGAAATCAGGGTGGATTGAGCCTCTAACCAGTAGAGTTTGGGGAAATCAGGGTGGATTGAGCCTCTAACCAGCAGAGTTTGGGGAAATCAGGGTGGATTGAGCCTCTAACCAGCAGAGTTTGGGGAAATCAGGGTGGATTGAGCCTAGAAGGATCAGAATTGTGCAACGCAGATCGTGGAGGAATATGAGGAGGAATTGTAGAGGTTGAGCGCAGACATGACAATTCATGTTGGGGTGCTTGACACTGGTGGGCACGAAAATGATGAGTCTATCCAGTGACTGTTTATTTTCATGAAAGTCAGACAGACAGCACTCTCAGCTGACAGCCGGCTGTGCTTATCCATGATGATACCACTGTGTCACAATCATATCATCTGCCACGTCTATCTAGCGGCTAGGATTCTTGGTTTTCACCCATGAGGCCCGGGTTCGACTCCTGGTATGGGAATGAGCCTTTTTCTAAACTTGCACCAATCCTGAAACCGCATTGCGGCGTTAAAGCATTTGGGTCGGAGATGCTGTCGGCGGGCGGCCACAAACTCCAAAGACCACTTTTAGCCCTTCCTTCCTTCGGCACAAGACCCCAGTTTGGCTTCATAGCTCAAAACGTTCTTATCTCTCCCTTATAAAGTTGTCCAGGGAAGGGACTCAAAGACCTCCTGTATCCCCTCTATCAGCTTGGCTCCCCTTACCGTTTCATCGTTAACGTTTGGGTCCGCAGTGGCGACGGACTGTGGCTTTCGGGGCAAGAGGGAGAGAAAAAGCTTGCGACAAATTTGCCCCCTGTGAGGATCGAACCCACAACCTTCAGATTATGAGACTAACATGCTACCTGCTGCACTAACGAGGCAACCAGAGGTGAGCCTGTCAGCAGAACCCAGGGCATTGACTCCACCCCGGCTGAAAGATAGGTTAGGGTCACCTGAATCAAACAGTGCATCCCCTTGTGACTGGGTGCCTCCCTTGCCGAGATATGGCTGTTTTTGTCAATATGGAAATGAGCTCTTTGGAGGAATGAAGGCGTTGCCGCTCAACACTTTGGAGCAACGGCACCGCCCTGGTCACTCCAGGGAGCTCTTTTGCATATCGACAAAAACAGCCATATCTGGGCAACGGAGGCACCTCTTCAGAAGGAGAAAACGCTGTTTGACTCAGGCGACCCTAACCTATCTGTCGGCGGGGCTGGGTTGATATGCCGGGTTCTGGTGACAGGCTCCCTCTAAGCGTGACGTAAAAGTAGAGTACTCAAAGCCAGGAAACTTTTTCGCTTACTAGCTCAGCCTCATGCCACAGTTCCCATATGGTCTAGGGGTTAGGATTTCTGGTTTTCACCCAGGCGGCCCGGGTTCCACTCCCGGTATGGGAATGAGCCTTTTTCTAAACTTGCACCAATCCTGAAACCGCATTGTGGCGTTAAAGCATTTGGGTCGGAGATGCTGTCGGCGGGCGGCCACAAACGCCCAAGACCGCTTTTAGCTCTTCCTTCCTTCGGCACAACACCCCAGTTTGGCTTCATAGATCAAAACGTTCCCAACGTTCCCATCTCTCCCTTCTAACTCCAAGGTGTCCAGGGAAGGGACTCAAAGACCTCCTGTATCCCCTCTGTCAGCTTGGCTCCCCTTACCGTTTCATCGTTAATGTTTGAGTCCGCAGTGGCGACGGACTGTGGCTTTCGGGGCAAGAGGGATAGAAAAAGCTTACGACAAATTTGCCCCGTGTGAGGATCGAACTCACGACCTTCAGATTATGAGACTGACACGCTACCTACTGCGCTAACGAGGCGACCGGAGGTGAACCTGTCAGCAGAACCCAGGGCATTGACTCCACCCCCGCTGAAAGATAGGTTATGGTCACCTGAATCAAACAGTGCATCCCCCTTGTGACTGGGTGCCTCCCTTGCCGAGATATGGCTGTTTTTGTCAAGATGGAAATGAGCTCTTTGGAGGAATGAGCTCCCTGGTCGCTCCAGGGAGCTCTTTTGCGTATCGACAAAAACAGCCATATCTGGGCAACGGAGGCACCTCTTCAGCAGGGAAAAACGCTGTTTGATTCAGGCGACCTTAACCTATCTGTCGGCGGGGCTGGGTTGATATGCCGGGATCTGGTGACAGGCTCGCTCTGAGCGTGACGTAAAAGTAGAGTACTCAAAGCCAGAAAACTTTTTCGATTACTAGCTCAGCCCCATGCCATGGTTCCCATATGGTCTAGTGGTTAGGATTCCTGGTTCTCACCCAGGCGGCCCGGGTTTGACTCCCGGTATGGGAATGAGCCTTTTTCTAGACTTACACCAATCCAGAAACCGCGTGGCAGCGTTAAAGTCTTTGGGTCGGACCTGCTGTCGGCGGGCGGCCGCAAACGCCAAAGACCGCTTTTAGCCCTTCCTTCCTTCGGCACACAGTATGGCTTCATAGCTCAAAACGTTCTCATCCCTCCCTTCCAACTCCAAGGTGTCCAGGGAAGGGACTCAAAGACCCCCTGTATCCCCTCTGTCAGCTTGGCTCCCCTTAGTGTTTCATCGGTAACGTTTGGGTCCGCAGTGGCGAAGGACTGTGGTTATCGGGGCAAGAGGGAGAGAAAAATCTCGTGACAAAAGTGCCCCGTGTGAGGATCGAACTCACGACCTTCAGATTATGAGACTGACGAGCTACCTACTGCGCTAACGAGGAAACCGGAATCGAGTCTGTCAGCAGAACCCAGAGCATCGACTCGGCGCCGCTGAAAGATAGGTTATGGTCAACTGAGGGTCACCTGAATCAAACGGCGTTTCCCCGTTGTGACTGGGTGCCTCTCTTGCCGAGATATGGCTGTTTTTCTCAATATGGAAATGAGCTCTTTGGAGGAATGAGGGCGTTGCCGCTCAACACTTTGGAGCAACGGCACCGCCCTGGTCGCTCCAGGGAGCTCTTTTGCGTATAAGACAAAAACAGCCATATCTGGGCAACGGAGGCACCCCTTCAGCAGGAGAAAACGCTGTTTGACTCAGGCGACCCTAACCTATCTGTCGGCGGGGCTGGGTTGATATGCCGGGTTTTGGTGACAGGCTCCCTCTAAGCGTGACGTAAAAGTAGAGTACTCAAAGCCAGGAAACTTTTTCGCTTACTAGCTCAGCTTCACGCCACAGTTCCCATATGGTCTAGCGGTTAGGATTCCTGGTTTTCACCCAGGCGGCCCGGGTTCGACTCCCGGTATGGGAATGAGCCTTTTTCTAAACTTGCACCAATCCTGAAACCGCATTGCGTCGTTAAAGCATTTGGGTCGGAGATACTGTCGGCGGGCGGCCACAAACGCCCAAGACCGCTTTTAGCTCTTCCTTCCTTCGGCACAACACCCCAGTTTGGCTTCATAGATCAAAACGTTCCCAAAGTTCCCATCTCTCCCTTCTAACTCCAAGGTGTCCAGGGAAGGGACTCAAAGACCTCCTGTATCCCCTCTGTCAGCTTGGCTCCCCTTACCGTTTCATCGTTAACGTTTGGGTCCGCAGTGGCGACGGACTGTGGCTTTCGGGGCAAGAGGGATAGAAAAAGCTTGAGACAAATTTGCCCCGTGTGAGGATCGAACTCACGACCTTCAGATTATGAGACTGACACGCTACCTACTGCGCTAACGAGGCGACCGGAGGTGAGCCTGTCAGCAGAACCCAGGGCATTGACTCTACCCCCGCTGAAAGATAGGTTATGGTCACCTGAATCAAACAGTGCATCCCCCTTGTGACTATGTGCCTCCCTTGCCGAGATATGGCTAGTTTGTCAAGATGGAAATGAGCTCTTTGGAGGAATGAGCTCCCTGGTCGCTCCAGGGAGCTCTTTTGCGTATCGACAAAAACAGCCATATCTGGGCAACGGAGGCACCTCTTCAGCAGGGAAAAAACGCTGTTTGATTCAGGCGACCTTAACCTATCTGTCGGCGGGGCTGGGTTGATATGCCGGGATCTGGTGACAGGCTCGCTCTGAGCGTGACGTAAAAGTAGAGTACTCAAAGCCAGAAAACTTTTTCGATTACTAGCTTAGCCCCACGCCATGGTTCCCATATGGTCTAGCGCTTAGGATTCCTGGTTCTCACCCAGGCGGCCTGGGTTCGACTCCCGGTATGGGAATGAGCCTTTTTCTAGACTTACACCAATCCAGAAACCGCATTGCAGCGTTAAAGTCTTTGGGTCGGACCTGCTGTCGGCGGGCGGCCGCAAACGCCAAAGACCGCTTTTAGTCCTTCCTTCCTTCGGCACAAGACCCCAGTATGGCTTCATAGCTCAAAACGTTCTCATCTCTCCCTTCCAACTCCAAGGTGTCCAGGGAAGGGACTCAAAGACCCCTGTATCCCCTCTGTCAGCTTGGCTCCCCTTAGAGTTTCATCGGTAACGTTTGGGTCCGCAGTGGCGAAGGACTGTGGTTATCGGGGCAAGAGGCAGAGAAAAATCTCGTGACAAAAATGCCCCGTGTGAGGATCGAACTCACGACCTTCAGATTATGAGACTGACGAGCTACCTACTGCGCTAACGAGGCAACCGGAGGCGAGTCTGTCAGCAGAACCCAGAGCATCGACTCGGCGCCGCTGAAAGATAGGTTAGGGTCAACTGAGGGTCACCTGAATCAAACGGCGTTTCCCCGTTGTGACTGGGTGCCTCTCTTGCCGAGATATGGCTGTTTTTCTCAATATGGAAATGAGCTCTTTGGAGGAATGAGGGCATTGCCGCTCAACACTTTGGAGCAACGGCACCGCCCTGGTCGCTCCAGGGAGCTCTTTTGCGTATAAGACAAAAACAGCCATATCTGGGCAACGGAGGCACCCCTTCAGCAGGAGAAAACGCTGTTTGACTCAGGCGACCCTAACCTATCTGTCGGCGGGGCTGGGTTGATATGCCGGGTTTTGGTGACAGGCTCCCTCTAAGCGTGACGTAAAAGTAGAGTACTCAAAGCCAGGAAACTTTTTCGCTTACTAGCTCAGCCTCACGCCACAGTTCCCATATGGTCTAGCGGTTAGGATTCCTGGTTTTCACCCAGGCGGCCCGGCTTCGACTCCCGGTATGGGAATGAGCCTTTTTCTAAACTTGCACCAATCCTGAAACCGCATTGCGTCGTTAAAGCATTTGGGTCGGAGATACTGTCGGCGGGCGGCCACAAACGCCCAAGACCGCTTTTAGCTCTTCCTTCCTTCGGCACAACACCCCAGTTTGGCTTCATAGATCAAAACATTCCCAAAGTTCCCATCTCTCCCTTCTAACTCCAAGGTGTCCAGGGAAGGGACTCAAAGACCTCCTGTATCCCCTCTGTCAGCTTGGCTCCCCTTCCCGTTTCATCGTTAACGTTTGGGTCCGCAGTGGCGACGGACTGTGGCTTTCGGGGCAAGAGGGATAGAAAAAGCTTGCGACAAATTTGCCCCGTGTGAGGATAGAACTCACGACCTTCAGATTATGAGACTGACACGCTACCTACTGCGCTAACGAGGCGACCGGAGGTGAGCCTGTCAGCAGAACCCAGGGCATTGACTCCACCCCCGCTGAAAGATAGGTTATGGTCACCTGAATCAAACAGTGCATCCCCCTTGTGACTATGTGCCTCCCTTGCCGAGATATGGCTAGTTTGTCAAGATGGAAATGAGCTCTTTGGAGGAATGAGCTCCCTGGTCGCTCCAGGGAGCTCTTTTGCGTATCGACAAAAACAGCCATATCTGGGCAACGGAGGCACCTCTTCAGCAGGGAAAAAACGCTGTTTGATTCAGGCGACCTTAACCTATCTGTCGGCGGGGCTGGGTTGATATGCCGGGATCTGGTGACAGGCTCGCTCTGAGCGTGACGTAAAAGTAGAGTACTCAAAGCCAGAAAACTTTTTCGATTACTAGCTCAGCCCCACGCCATGGTTCCCATATGGTCTAGCGCTTAGGATTCCTGGTTCTCACCCAGGCGGCCTGGGTTCGACTCCCGGTATGGGAATGAGCCTTTTTCTAGACTTACACCAATCCAGAAACCGCATTGCAGCATTAAAGTCTTTGGGTCGGACCTGCTGTCGGCGGGCGGCCGCAAACGCCAAAGACCACTTTTAGTCCTTCCTTCCTTCAGCACAAGACCCCAGTATGGCTTCATAGCTCAAAACGTTCTCATCTCTCCCTTCCAACTCCAAGGTGTCCAGGGAAGGGACTCAAAGACCCCCTGTATCCCCTCTGTCAGCTTGGCTCCCCTTAGTGTTTCATCGGTAACGTTTGGGTCCGCAGTGGCGAAGGACTGTGGTTATCGGGGCAAGAGGCAGAGAAAAATCTTGTGACAAAAGTGCCCCGTGTGAGGATCGAACTCACGACCTTCAGATTATGAGACTGACGAGCTACCTACTGCGCTAACGAGGCAACCGGAAGCGAGTCTGTCAGCAGAACCCAGAGCATCGACTCGGCGCCGCTGAAAGATAGGTTAGGGTCAACTGAGGGTCACCTGAATCAAACGGCGTTTCCCCGTTGTGACTGGGTGCCTCTCTTGCCGAGATATGGCTGTTTTTCTCAATATGGAAATGAGCTCTTTGGAGGAATGAGGGCATTGCCGCTCAACACTTTGGAGCAACGGCACCGCCCTGGTCGCTCCAGGGAGCTCTTTTGCGTATAAGACAAAAACAGCCATATCTGGGCAACGGAGGCACCCCTTCAGCAGGAGAAAACGCTGTTTGACTCAGGCGACCCTAACCTATCTGTCGGCGGGGCTGGGTTGATATGCCGGGTTCTGGTGACAGGCTCCCTCTAAGCGTGACGTAAAAGTAGAGTACTCAAAGCCAGGAAACTTTTTCGCTTACTAGCTCAGCCTCACGCCACAGTTCCCATATGGTCTAGCGGTTAGGATTCCTGGTTTTCACCCAGGCGGCCCGGGTTCGACTCCCGGTATGGGAATGAGCCTTTTTCTAAACTTGCACCAATCCTGAAACCGCATTGCGGCGTTAAAGCATTTGGGTCGGAGATGCTGTCGGCGGGCGGCCACAAACACCCAAGACCGCTTTTAGCTCTTCCTTCCTTCGGCACAACACCCCAGTTTGGCTTCATAGATCAAAACGTTCCCAAAGTTCCCATCTCTCCCATCTAACTCCAAGGTGTCCAGGGAAGGGACTCAAAGACCTCCTGTATCCCCTCTGTCAGCTTGGCTCCCCTTACCGTTTCATCGTTAACGTTTGGGTCCGCAGTGGCGACGGACTGTGGCTTTCGAGGCAAGAGGGATAGAAAAAGCTTGCGACAAATTTGCCCCGTGTGAGGATCGAGCTCACGACGTTCAGATTATGAGAATGACACGCTACCTACTGCGCTAACGAGGCGACCGGAGGTGAGCCTGTCAGCAGAACCCAGGGCATTGACTCCACCCCCGCTGAAAGATAGGTTATGGTCACCTGAATCAAACAGTGCATCCCCCTTGTGACTGGGTGCCTCCCTTGCCGAGATATGGCTATTTTTGTCAAGACGGAAATGAGCTCTTTGGAGGAATGAGCACCCTGGTCGCTCCAGGGAGCTCTTTTGCGTATCGACAAAAACAGCCATATCTGGGCAACGGAGGCACCTCTTCAGCAGGGAAAAACGCTGTTTGATTCAGGCGACCTTAACCTATCTGTCGGCGGGGCTGGGTTGATATGCCGGGATCTGGTGACAGGCTCGCTCTGAGCGTGACGTAAAAGTAGAGTACTCAAAGCCAGAAAACTTTTTCGATTACTAGCTCAGCCCCACGCCATGGTTCCCATATGGTCTAGCGGTTAGGGTTCCTGGTTCTCACTCAGGTGGCCCGGGTTCGACTCCCGGTATGGGAATGAGCCTTTTTCTAGACTTACACCAATCCAGAAACCGCGTTGCAGCGTTAAAGTCTTTGGGTCGGACCTGCTGTCGGCGGGCGGCCGCAAACGCCAAAGACCGCTTTTAGCCCTTCCTTCCTTCGGCACAAGACCCCAGTATGGCTTCATAGCTCAAAACGTTCTCATCTCTCCCTTCCAACTCCAAGGTGTCCAGGGAAGGGACTCAAAGACCCCCTGTATCCCCTCTGTCAGCTTGGCTCCCCTTAGTGTTTTATCGGTAACCTTTGGGTCCGCAGTGGCGAAGGACTGTGGTTATCGGGGCAAGAGGGAGAGAAAAATCTCGTGACAAAAGTGCCCCGTGTGAGGATCGAACTCACGACCTTCAGATTATGAGACTGACGCGCTACCTACTGCGCTAACGAGGCAACCGGAAGCAAGTCTGTCAGCAGAACCCAGAGCATCGACTCGGCGCCGCTGAAAGATAGGTTAGGGTCAACTGAGGGTCACCTGAATCAAACGGCGTTTCCCCTTTGTGACTGGGTGCCTCTCTTGCCGAGATATGGCTGTTTTTCTCAATATGGAAATGAGCTCTTTGGAGGAATGAGGGCGTTGCCGCTCAACACTTTGGAGCAACGGCACCGCCCTGGTCGCTCCAGGGAGCTCTTTTGCGTATAAGACAAAAAAAGCCATATCTGGACAACGGAAGCACCCCTTCAGCAGGAGAAAACGTTGTTTGACTCAGGCGACCCTAACCTATCTGTCAGCGGGGCTGGGTTGATATGCCGGGTTCTGGTGACAGGCTCCCTCTAAGCGTGACGTAAAAGTAGAGTACTCAAAGCCAGGAATCTTTTTCGCTTACTAGCTCAGCTTCACGCCACATTTCCCATATGGTCTAGCGGTTGGGATTCCTGGTATTCACCCATGCGGCCCGGGTTCGACTCCCGGTATGGGAATGAGCCTTTTTCTAAACTTGCACCAATCCTGAAACCGCATTGCGGCGTTAAAGCATTTGGGTCGGAGATGCTGTCGGCGGGCGGCCACAAACGCCCAAGACCGCTTTTAGCTCTTCCTTCCTTCGGCACAACACCCCAGTTTGGCTTCATAGATCAAAACGTTCTCAACGTTCCCATCTCTCCCTTCTAACTCCAAGGTGTCCAGGGAAGGGACTCAAAGACCTCCTGTATCCCCTCTGTCAGCTTGGCTCCCCTTACCGTTTCATCGTTAACGTTTGGGTCCGCAGTGGCGACGGACTGTGGCTTTCGGGGCAAGAAAAAGCTTGCGACAAATTTGCCCCGTGTGAGGATCGAACTCACGATCTTCAGATTATGAGACTGACACGCTACCTACTGCGCTAACAAGGCGACCGGAGGTGAGCCTGTCAGCAGAACCCAGGGCATTGACTTCACCCCCGCTGAAAGATAGGTTATGGTCACCTGAATCAAGCAGTGCATCCCCCTTGTGACTGGGTGCCTCCCTTGCCGAGATATGGCTGTTTTTGTCAAGATGGAAATGAGCTCTTTGGAGGAATGAGCTCCCTGGTCGCTCCAGGGAGCTCTTTTGCGTATCGACAAAAACAGCCATATCTGGGCAACGGAGGCACCTCTTCAGCAGGGAAAAACGCTGTTTGATTCAGGCGACCTTAACCTATCTGTCGGCGGGGCTGGGTTGATATGCCGGGATCTGGTGACAGGCTCGCTCTGAGCGTGACGTAAAAGTAGAGTACTCAAAGCCAGAAAACTTTTTCGATTACTAGCTCAGCCCCACGCCATGGTTCCCATATGGTCTAGCGGTTAGGATTCCTGGTTTTCACCAAGGCGGCTCGTGTTCGACTCCCGGTATGAGAATGAGCCTTTTTCTAAACTTGCACCAATCCTGAAACCGCATTGCGGCGTTAAAGCATTTGGGTCGGAGATGCTGTCGGCGGGCGGCCACAAACGCCCAAGACCGCTTTTAGCTCTTCCTTCCTTCGGCACAACACCCCAGTTTGGCTTCATAGATAAAAACGTTCCCAACGTTCCCATCTCTCCCTTCTAACTCCAAGGTGTCCAGGGAAGGGACTCAAAGACCTCCTGTATCCCCTCTGTCAGCTTGGCTCCCCTTACCGTTTCATCGTTAACGTTTGGGTCCGCAGTGGCGACGGACTGTGGCTTTCGGGGCAAGAGGGATAGAAAAAGCTTGCGACAAATTTGCCCCGTGTGAGGATCGAGCTCACGACCTTCAGATTATGAGACTGACACGCTACCTACTGTGCTAAAGAGGCGACCAGAGGTGAGCCTGTCAGCAGAACCCAGGGCATTGACTCCACCCCCGCTGAAAGATAGGTTATGGTCACCTGAATCAAACAGTGCATCCCCCTTGTGACTGGGTGCCTCCCTTGCCGAGATATGGCTGTCTTTGTCAAGATGGAAATGAGCTCTTTGGAGGAATGAGCTCCCTGGTCGCTCCAGGGAGCTCTTTTGCCTATCGACAAAAACAGCCATATCTTGGCAACGGAGGCACCTCTTCAGCAGGGAAAAACGCTGTTTGATTCAGGCGACCTTAACCTATCTGTCGGCGGGGCTGGGTTGATATGCCGGGATCTGGTGACAGGCTCGCTGTGAGCGTGACGTAAAAGTAGAGTACTCAAAGCCAGAAAACTTTTTCGATTACTAGCTCAGCCCCACGCCATGGTTCCCATATGGTCTAGTGGTTAGGATTCCTGGTTCTCACCCAGGCGGCCCGGGTTCGACTCCCGGTATGGGAATGAGCCTTTTTCTAGACTTACACCAATCCAGAAACCGCGTTGCAGCGTTAAAGTCTTTGGGTCGGACCTGCTGTCGGCGGGCGGCCGCAAACGCCAAAGACCGCTTTTAGCCCTTCCTTCCTTCGGCACAAGACCCCAGTATGGCTTCATAGCTCAAAACGTTCTCATCTCTCCCTTCCAACTCCAAGGTGTCCAGGGAAGGGACTCAAAGACCCCCTGTATCCCCTCTGTCAGCTTGGCTCCCCTTAGTGTTTTATCGGTAACCTTTGGGTCCGCAGTGGCGAAGGACTGTGGTTATCGGGGCAAGAGGGAGAGAAAAATCTCGTGACAAAAGTGCCCCGTGTGAGGATCGAACTCACGACCTTCAGATTATGAGACTGACGCGCTACCTACTGCGCTAACGAGGCTACCAGAAGCGAGTCTGTCAGCAGAACCCAGAGCATCGACTCGGCGCCGCTGAAAGATAGGTTAGGGTCAACTGAGGGTCACCTGAATCAAACGGCGTTTCCCCGTTGTGACTGGGTGCCTCTCTTGCCGAGATATGGCTGTTTTTCTCAATATGGAAATGAGCTCTTTGGAGGAATGAGGGCGTTGCCGCTCAACACTTTGGAGCAACGGCACCGCCCTGGTCGCTCCAGGGAGCTCTTTTGCGTATAAGACAAAAACAGCCATATCTGGACAACGGAAGCACCCCTTCAGCAGGAGAAAACGTTGTTTGACTCAGGCGACCCTAACCTATCTGTCAGCGGGGCTGGGTTGATATGCCGGGTTCTGGTGACAGGCTCCCTCTAAGCGTGACGTAAAAGTAGAGTACTCAAAGCCAGGAATCTTTTTCGCTTACTAGCTCAGCCTCACGCCACATTTCCCATATGGTCTAGCGGTTGGGATTCCTGGTATTCACCCATGCGGCCCGGGTTCGACTCCCGGTATGGGAATGAGCCTTTTTCTAAACTTGCACCAATCCTGAAACCGCATTGCGGCGTTAAAGCATTTGGGTCGGAGATGCTGTCGGCGGGCGGCCACAAACGCCCAAGACCGCTTTTAGCTCTTCCTTCCTTCGGCACAACACCCCAGTTTGGCTTCATAGATCAAAACGTTCTCAACGTTCCCATCTCTCCCTTCTAACTCCAAGGTGTCCAGGGAAGGGACTCAAAGACCTCCTGTATCCCCTCTGTCAGCTTGGCTCCCCTTACCGTTTCATCGTTAACGTTTGGGTCCGCAGTGGCGACGGACTGTGGCTTTCGGGGCAAGAAAAAGCTTGCGACAAATTTGCCCCGTGTGAGGATCGAACTCACGATCTTCAGATTATGAGACTGACACGCTACCTACTGCGCTAACAAGGCGACCGGAGGTGAGCCTGTCAGCAGAACCCAGGGCATTGACTTCACCCCCGCTGAAAGATAGGTTATGGTCACCTGAATCAAGCAGTGCATCCCCCTTGTGACTGGGTGCCTCCCTTGCCGAGATATGGCTGTTTTTGTCAAGATGGAAATGAGCTCTTTGGAGGAATGAGCTCCCTGGTCGCTCCAGGGAGCTCTTTTGCGTATCGACAAAAACAGCCATATCTGGGCAACGGAGGCACCTCTTCAGCAGGGAAAAACGCTGTTTGATTCAGGCGACCTTAACCTATCTGTCGGCGGGGCTGGGTTGATATGCCGGGATCTGGTGACAGGCTCGCTCTGAGCGTGACGTAAAAGTAGAGTACTCAAAGCCAGAAAACTTTTTCGATTACTAGCTCAGCCCCACGCCATGGTTCCCATATGGTCTAGCGGTTAGGATTCCTGGTTTTCACCAAGGCGGCTCGTGTTCGACTCCCGGTATGAGAATGAGCCTTTTTCTAAACTTGCACCAATCCTGAAACCGCATTGCGGCGTTAAAGCATTTGGGTCGGAGATGCTGTCGGCGGGCGGCCACAAACGCCCAAGACCGCTTTTAGCTCTTCCTTCCTTCGGCACAACACCCCAGTTTGGCTTCATAGATAAAAACGTTCCCAACGTTCCCATCTCTCCCTTCTAACTCCAAGGTGTCCAGGGAAGGGACTCAAAGACCTCCTGTATCCCCTCTGTCAGCTTGGCTCCCCTTACCGTTTCATCGTTAACGTTTGGGTCCGCAGTGGCGACGGACTGTGGCTTTCGGGGCAAGAGGGATAGAAAAAGCTTGCGACAAATTTGCCCCGTGTGAGGATCGAGCTCACGACCTTCAGATTATGAGACTGACACGCTACCTACTGTGCTAAAGAGGCGACCAGAGGTGAGCCTGTCAGCAGAACCCAGGGCATTGACTCCACCCCCGCTGAAAGATAGGTTATGGTCACCTGAATCAAACAGTGCATCCCCCTTGTGACTGGGTGCCTCCCTTGCCGAGATATGGCTGTCTTTGTCAAGATGGAAATGAGCTCTTTGGAGGAATGAGCTCCCTGGTCGCTCCAGGGAGCTCTTTTGCCTATCGACAAAAACAGCCATATCTTGACAACGGAGGCACCTCTTCAGCAGGGAAAAACGCTGTTTGATTCAGGCGACCTTAACCTATCTGTCGGCGGGGCTGGGTTGATATGCCGGGATCTGGTGACAGGCTCGCTGTGAGCGTGACGTAAAAGTAGAGTACTCAAAGCCAGAAAACTTTTTCGATTACTAGCTCAGCCCCACCCCATGGTTCCCATATGGTCTAGTGGTTAGGATTCCTGGTTCTCACCCAGGCGGCCCGGGTTCGACTCCCGGTATGGGAATGAGCCTTTTTCTAGACTTACACCAATCCAGAAACCGCGTTGCAGCGTTAAAGTCTTTGGGTCGGACCTGCTGTCGGCGGGCGGCCGCAAACGCCAAAGACCGCTTTTAGCCCTTCCTTCCTTCGGCACAAGACCCCAGTATGGCTTCATAGCTCAAAACGTTCTCATCTCTCCCTTCCAACTCCAAGGTGTCCAGGGAAGGGACTCAAAGACCCCCTGTATCCCCTCTGTCAGCTTGGCTCCCCTTAGTGTTTTATCGGTAACCTTTGGGTCCGCAGTGGCGAAGGACTGTGGTTATCGGGGCAAGAGGGAGAGAAAAATCTCGTGACAAAAGTGCCCCGTGTGAGGATCGAACTCACGACCTTCAGATTATGAGACTGACGCGCTACCTACTGCGCTAACGAGGCTACCGGAAGCGAGTCTGTCAGCAGAACCCAGAGCATCGACTCGGCGCCGCTGAAAGATAGGTTAGGGTCAACTGAGGGTCACCTGAATCAAACGGCGTTTCCCCTTTGTGACTGGGTGCCTCTCTTGCCGAGATATGGCTGTTTTTCTCAATATGGAAATGAGCTCTTTGGAGGAATGAGGGCGTTGCCGCTCAACACTTTGGAGCAACGGCACCGCCCTGGTCGCTCCAGGGAGCTCTTTTGCGTATAAGACAAAAACAGCCATATCTGGACAACGGAGGCACCCCTTCAGCAGGAGAAAACGCTGTTTGACTCAGGCGACTCTAACCTATCTGTCGGCGGGGCTGGGTTGATATGCCGGGTTCTGGTGACAGGCTCCCTCTAAGCGTGACGTAAAAGTAGAGTACTCAAAGCCAGGAAACTTTTTCGCTTACTAGCTCATCCTCACGCCACATTTCCCATATGGTCTAGCGGTTGGGATTCCTGGTTTTCACCCAGGCGGCCCGGGTTCGACTTCCGGTATGGGAATGAGCCTTTTTCTAAACTTGCACCAATCCTGAAACCGCATTGCGGCGTTAAAGCATTTGGGTCGGAGATGCTGTCGGCGGGCGGCCACAAACGCCCAAGACCGCTTTTAGCTCTTCCTTCCTTCGGCACAACACCCCAGTTTGGCTTCATAGATCAAAACGTTCCCAACGTTCCCATCTCTCCCTTCTAACTCCAAGGTGTCCAGGGAAGGGACTCAAAGACCTTCTGTATCCCCTCTGTCAGCTTGGCTCCCCTTACCGTTTCATCGTTAACGTTTGGGTCCGCAGTGGCGACGGACTGTGGCTTTCGGGGCAAGAGGGATAGAAAAAGCTTGCGACAAATTTGCCCCGTGTGAGGATCGAACTCACGACCTTCAGATTATGAGATTGACACGCTACCTACTGCGCTAACGAGGAGACAGGAGGTGAGCCTGTCAGCAGAACCCAGGGCATTGACTTCACCCCCGCTGAAAGATAGGTTATGGTCACCTGAATCAAACAGTGCATCTCTCTTGTGACTGGGTGCCTCCCTTGCCGAGATATGGCTGTTTTTGTCAAGATGGAAATGAGCTCTTTGGAGGAATGAGCTCCCTGGTCGCTCCAGGGAGCTCTTTTGCGTATCGACAAAAACAGCCATATCTGGGCAACGGAGGCACCTCTTCAGCAGGGAAAAACGCTGTTTGATTCAGGCGACCCTAACCTATCTGTCGGCATGGCTGGGTTGATATGCCGGGATCTGGTGACAGGCTCGCTCTGAGCGTGACGTAAAAGTAGAGTACTCAAAGCCAGAAAACTTTTTCGATTACTAGCTCAGCCCCACGCCATGGTTCCCATATGGTCTAGCGGTTAGTATTCCTGGTTCTCACCCAGGCGGCCCGGGTTCGACTCCCCTTATGGGAATGAGCCTTTTTCTAGACTTACACCAATCCAGAAAACGCGTTGCAGCGTTAAAGTCTTTGGGTCGGACCTGCTGTCGGCGGGCGGCCGCAAACGCCAAAGACCGCTTTTAGCCCTTCCTTCCTTCGGCACAAGACCCCAGTATGGCTTCATAGCTCAAAACGTTCTCATCTCTCCCTTCCAACTCCAAGGTGTCCAGGGAAGGGACTCAAAGACCCCCTGTATCCCCTCTGTCAGCTTGGCTCCCCTTAGTGTTTCATCGGTAACGTTTGGGTCCGCAGTGGCGAAGGACTGTGGTTATCGGGGCAAAAGGGAGAGAAAAATCTCGTGACAAAAGTGCCCCGTGTGAGTATCGAACTCACGACCTTCAGATTATGAGATTGACGCACTACCTACTGCGCTAACAAGGCAACCAGAAGCGAGTCTGTCAGCAGAACCCAGAGCATCGACTCGGCGCCGCTGAAAGATAGGTTAGGGTCAACTGAGGGTCACCTGAATCAAACGGCGTTTCCCCGTTGTGACTGGGTGCCTCTCTTGCCGAGATATGGCTGTTTTTCTCAATATGGAAATGAGCTCTTTGGGAAATGAGGGCGTTGCCGCTCAACACTTTGGAGCAACGGCACCGCCCTGGTCGCTCCAGGGAGCTCTTTTGCGTATAAGACAAAAACAGCCATATCTGGGCAACGGAGGCACCCCTTCAGCAGGAGAAAACGCTGTTTGACTCAGTCGACCCTAACCTATCTGTCGGCGGGGCTGGGTTGATATGCCGGGTTCTGGTGACAGGCTCCCTCTAAGCGTGACGTAAAAGTAGAGTACTCAAAGCCAGGAAACTTTTTCGCTTACTAGCTCAGCCTCACGCCACAGTTCCCATATGGTCTAGCGGTTAGGATGCCTGATTTTCACCCAGGCGGCCCGGGTTCGACTCCCGGTATGGGAATGAGCCTTTTCCTAAACTTGCACCAATCCTGAAACCGCATTGCGACGTTAAAGCATTTGGGTCGGAGATGCTGTCGGCGGGCGGCCGCAAACGCCCAAGACCGCTTTTAGCTCTTCCTTCCTTCGGCACAACACCCCAGTTTGGCTTCATAGATCAAAACGTTCCCAAAGTTCCCATCTCTCCCATCTAACTCCAAGGTGTCCAGGGAAGGGACTCAAAGACCTCCTGTATCCCCTCTGTCAGCTTGGCTCCCCTTACTGTTTCATCGTTAACGTTTGGGTCCGCAGTGGCGACGGACTGTGGCTTTCGGGGCAAGAGGGATAGAAAAAGCTTGCGACAAATTTGCCTCGTATGAGGATCGAACTCACGACTTTCAGATTATGAGATTGACACGCTACCTACTGCGCTAACGAGGAGACAGGAGGTGAGCCTGTCAGCAGAACCCAGGGCATTGACTTCACCCCCGCTGAAAGATAGGTTATGGTCACCTGAATCAAACAGTGCATCTCTCTTGTGACTGGGTGCCTCCCTTGCCGAGATATGGCTGTTTTTGTCAAGATGGAAATGAGCTCTTTGGAGGAATGAGCTCCCTGGTCGCTCCAGGGAGCTGTTTTGCGTATCGACAAAATCAGCCATATCTGGGCAACGGAGGCACCTCTTCAGCAGGGAAAAACGCTGTTTGATTCAGGCGACCTTAACCTATCTGTCGGCGGGGCTGGGTTGATATGCCGGGATCTGGTGACAGGCTCGCTCTGAGCATGACGTAAAAGTAGAGTACTCAAAGCCAGAAAACTTTTTCGATTACTAGCTCAGCCCCACGCCATGGTTCCCATATGGTCTAGCGGTTAGGATTCCTGGTTCTCACCCAGGCGGCCCGGGTTCGACTCCCGGTATGGGAATGAGCCTTTTTCTAGACTTACACCAATCCAGAAACCGCGTTGCAGCGTTAAAGTCTTTGGGTCGGACCTGCTGTCGGCGGCCGGCCGCAAACGCCAAAGACCGCTTCTAGCCCTTCCTTCCTTCGGCACAAGACCCCAGTATGGCTTCATAGCTCAAAACGTTCTCATCTCTCCCTTCCAACTCCAAGGTGTCCAGGGAAGGGACTCAAAGACCCCCTGTATCCCCTCTGTCAGCTTGGCTCCCCTTAGTGTTTCATCGGTAACGTTTGGGTCAGCAGTGGCAAAGGACTGTGGTTATCGGGGCAAGAGGGAGAGAAAAATCTCGTGACAAAAGTGCCCCGTGGGAGGATCGAACTCACGACCTTCAGATTATGAGACTGACGCGCTACTTACTGCGCTAACGAGGCAACCGCAAGCGAGTCTGTCAGCAGAACCCAGAGCATCGACTCGGCGCCGCTGAAAGATAGGTTAGGGTCAACTGAGGGTCACCTGAATCAAACGGCGTTTCCCCGTTGTAACTGGGTGCCTCTCTTGCCGAGATATGGCTGTTTTTCTCAATATGGAAATGAGCTCTTTGGAGGAATGAGGGCGTTGCCGCTCAACACTTTGGAGCAACGGCACCGCCCTGATCGCTCCAGGGAGCTCTTTTGCGTATAAGACAAAAACAGCCATATCTGGGCAATGGAGGCACCCCTTCAGCAGGAGAAAACGCTGTTTGACTCAGGCGACCCTAACCTATCTGTCGGCGGGGCTGGGTTGATATGCCGGGTTCTGGTGACAGGCTCCCTCTAAGCGTGACGTAAAAGTAGAATACTCAAAGCCAGGAAACTTTTTCGCTTACTAGCTCAGCCTCACGCCACAGTTCCCATATGGTCTAGCGGTTAGGATTCCTGGTTTTCACCCAGGCGGCTCGGGTTTGACTCCCGGAATGGGAATGAGCCTTTTTCTAAACTTGCACCAATCCTGAAACCGCATTGCGGCGTTAAAGCATTTGGGTCGGAGATGCTGTCGGCGGGCGGCCACAAACGCCTAAGACCGCTTTTAGCTCTTCCTTCCTTCGGCACAACACCCCAGTTTGGCTTCATAGATCAAAACGTTCCCAAAGTTCCCATCTCTCCCTTCTAACTCCAAGGTGTCCAGGGAAGGGACTCAAAGACCTCCTGTATCCCCTCTGTCAGCTTGGCTCCCCTTACCGTTTCATCGTTAACGTTTGGGTCCGCAGTGGCGACGGACTGTGGCTTTCGGGGCAAGAGGGATAGAAAAAGCTTGCGACAAATTTACCCCGTGTGAGGATCGAACTCACAACCTTCAGATTATGAGACTGACACGCTACCTACTGCGCTAACGAGGCGACCGGAGGTGAGCCTGTCAGCAGAACCCAGGGCATTGACTCCACCCCCGCTGAAAGATAGGTTATGGTCACCTGAATCAAACAGTGCATCCCCCTTGTGACTGGGTGCCTCCCTTGCCGAGATATGGCTGTTTTTGTCAAGATGGAAATGAGCTCTTTGGAGGAATGAGCTCCCTGGTCGCTCCAGGGAGCTCTTTTGCGTATCGACAAAAACAGCCATATCTGGGCAACGGAGGCACCTCTTCAGCAGGGAAAAACGCTGTTTGATTCAGGCGACCTTAACCTATCTGTCGGCGGGGCTGGGTTGATATGCCGGGATCTGGTGACAGGCTCGCTCTGAGCGTGACGTAAAAGTAGAGTACTCAAAGCCAGAAAACTTTTTCGATTACTAGCGCAGCCCTACGCCATGGTTCCCATATGGTCTAGCGGTTAGGATTCCTGGTTCTCACCCAGGCGGCCTGGCTTCGACTCCCGGTATGGGAATGAGCCTTTTTCTAGACTTACACCAATCCAGAAACCGCGTTGCAGCGTTAAAGTCTTTGGGTCGGACCTGCTGTCGGCGGGCGGCCGCAAACGCCAAAGACCGCTTTTAGCCCTTCCTTCCCTCGGCACAAGACCCCAGTATGGCTTCATAGCTCAAAACGTTCTCATCTCTCCCTTCCAACTCCAAGGTGTCCAGGGAAGGGACTCAAAGACCCCCTGTATCCCCTCTGTCAGCTTGGCTCCCCTTAGTGTTTCATCGGTAACGTTTGGGTCCGCAGTGACGAAGGACTGTGGTTATCGGGGCAAGAGGGAGAGAAAAATCTCGTGACAAAAGTGCCCAGTGTGCGGATCGAACTCACGACCTTCAGATTATGAGACTGACGCGCTACCTACTGCACTAACGAGGCAACCGGAAGCGAGTCTGCCAGCAGAACCCAGAGCATCGACTCGGCGCCGCTGAAAGATAGGTTAGGGTCAACTGAGGGTCACCTGAATCAAACGGCGTTTCCCCGTTGTGACTGGGTGCCTCTCTTGCCGAGATATGGCTGTTTTTCTCAGTATGGAAATGAGCTCTTTGGAGGAATGAGGGCGTTGCCGCTCAACACTTTGGAGCAACGGCACCGCCCTGGTCGCTCCAGGGAGCTCTTTTGCGTATAAAACAAAAACAGCCATATCTGGGCAACGGAGGCACCCCTTCAGCAGGAGAAAACGCTGTTTGACTCAGACGACCCTAACCTATCTGTCGGCGGGGCTGGGTTGATATGCCGGGTTCTGGTGACAGGCTCCCTCTAAGCATGACGTAAAAGTAGAGTACTCAAAGCCAGGAAACTTTTTCGCTTACTAGCTCAGCCTCACACCACAGTTCCCATATGGTCTAGCGGTTAGGATTCCTGGTTTTCACCCAGGCGGCCCGGGTTCGACTCCCGGTATGGGAATGAGCCTTTTCTAAACTTGCACCAATCCTGAAACCGCATTGCGGCGTTAAAGCATTTGGGTCGGAGATGCTGTCGGCGGGCGGCCACAAACGCCCAAGACCGCTTTTAGCTCTTCCTTCCTTCGGCACAACACCCCAGTTTGGCTTCATAGATCAAAACGTTCCCAAAGTTCCCATGTCTCCCTTCTAACTCCAAGGTGTCCAGGGAAGGGACTCAAAGACCTCCTGTATCCCCTCTGTCAGCTTGGCTCCCCTTACCTTTTCATCGTTAACGTTTGGGTCCGCAGTGGCGTCGGACTGTGGCTTTCGGGGCAAGAGGGATAGAAAAAGCTTGCGACAAATTTGCCCCGTGTGAGGATCGAGCTCACGACCTTCAGATTACGAGACTGACACGCTACCTACTGCGCTAACGAGGCGACCGGAGGTGAGCCAGTCAGCAGAACCCAGGGCATTGACTCCACCCCTGCTGAAAGATAGGTTATGGTCACCTGAATCAAACAGTGCATCCCCCTTGTGACTGGGTGCCTCCCTTGCCGAGATATGGCTGTTTTTGTCAAGATGGAAATGAGCTCTTTGGAGGATTGAGCTCCCTGGTCGCTCCAGGGAGCTCTTTTGCGTATCGACAAAAACAGCCATATCTTGGCAATGGAGGCACCTCTTCAGCAGGGAAAAACGCTGTTTGATTCAGGCGACCTTAACCTATCTGTCGGCGGGGCTGGGTTGATATGCCGGGATCTGGTGACAGGCTCGCTCTGAGCGTGACGTAAAAGTAGAGTACTCAAAGCCAGAAAACTTTTTCGATTACTAGTGCAGCCCTACGCCATGGTTCCCATATGGTCTAGCGGTTAGGATTCCTGGTTCTCACCCAGGCGGCCTGGGTTCGACTCCCGGTATGGGAATGAGCCTTTTTCTAGACTTACACCAATCCAGAAACCGCGTTGCAGCGTTAAAGTCTTTGGGTCGGACCTGCTGTCGGCGGGCGGCCGCAAACGCCAAAGACCGCTTTTAGCCCTTCCTTCCTTCAGCACAAGACCCCAGTATGGCTTCATAGCTCAAAACGTTCTCATCTCTCCCTTCCAACTCCAAGGTGTCCAGGGAAGGGACTCAAAGACCCCCTGTATCCCCTCTGTCAGCTTGGCTCCCCTTAGTGTTTCATCGGTAACGTTTGGGTCCGCAGTGGTGAAGGACTGTGGTTATCGGGGCAAGAGGGAGAGAAAAATCTCGTGACAAAAGTGCCCCGTGTGAGGATCGAACTCACGACCTTCAGATTATGAGACTGACGCGCTACCTACTGCGCTAACGAGGAAACCAGAAGCGATTCTGTCAGCAGAACCCAGAGCATCGACTCGGCGCCGCTGAAAGATAGGTTAGGGTCAACTGAGGGTCACTTGAATCAAACGGCGTTTCCCCGTTGTGACTGGGTGCCTCTCTTGCCGAGATATGGCTGTTTTTCTCAATATGGAAATGAGCTCTTTGGAGGAATGAGGGCGTTGCCGCTCAACACTTTGGAGCAACGGCACCGCCCTGGTCGCTCCAGGGAGCTCTTTTGCGTATAAGACAAAAACAGCCATATCTGGGCAACGGAGGCACCCCTTCAGCAGGAGAAAACGCTGTTTGACTCAGACGACCCTAACCTATCTGTCGGCGGGGCTGGGTTGATATGCCGGGTTCTGGTGACAGGCTCTCTCTAAGCGTGACGTAAAAGTAGAGTACTCAAAGCCAGGAAACTTTTTCGCTTACTAGCTCAGCCTCATGCCACAGTTCCCATATGGTCTAGCGGTTAGGATTCCTGGTTTTCACCCATGCGGCCCGGGTTTGACTTCCGGTATGGGAATGAGCCTTTTTCTAAACTTGCACCAATCCTGAAACCGCATTGCGGCGTTAAAGCATTTGTGTCGGAGATGCTGTCGGCGGACGGCCACAAACGCCCAAGACCGCTTTTAGCTGTTCCTTCCTTCGGCACAACACCCCAGTTTGGCTTCATAGATCAAAACGTTCCCAACGTTCCCATTTCTCCCTTCTAACTCCAAGGTGTCCAGGGAAGGGACTCAAAGACCTCCTGTATCCCCTCTGTCAGCTTGGCTCCCCTTACCGTTTCATCGTTAACGTTTGGGTCCGCAGTGGCGACGGACTGTGGCTTTCGGGGCAAGAGGGATAGAAAAAGCTTGCGACAATTTTGCCCCGTGTCAGGATTGAACTCACGACCTTCAGATTACGAGACTGACACGCTACCTACTGCGCTAACGAGGCGACCGGAGGTGAACCTGTCAGCAGAACCCAGGGCATTGACTCCACCCCCGCTGAAAGATAGTTTATGGTCACCTGAATCAAACAGTGCATCCCCCTTGTGACTGGGTGCCTCCCTTGCCGAGATATGGCTGTTTTTGTCAAGATGGAAATGAGCTCTTTGGAGGAATGAGCTCCCTGGTCGCTCCAGGGAGCTCTTTTGCGTATCGACAAAAACAGCCATATCTGGGCAACGGAGGCACCTCTTCAGCAGGGAAAAACGCTGTTTGATTCAGGCGACCTTAACCTATCTGTCGGCGGGGCTGGGTTGATATGCCGGGATCTGGTGACAGGCTCGCTCTGAGCGTGACGTAAAAGTAGAGTTCTCAAAGCCAGAAAACTTTTTTGATTACTAGCTCAGCCCCACACCATGGTTCCCATATGGTCTAGCGGTTAGGATTCCTGGTTCTCACCCAGGCGGCCCGGGTTTGACTCCCGGTATGGGAATGAGCCTTTTTCTAGACTTACACCAATCCAGAAACCGCGTTGCAGCGTTAAAGTCTTTGGGTCGGACCTGCTGTCGGCGGGCGGCCGCAAACGCCAAAGACCGCTTTTAGCCCTTCCTTCCTTCGGCACAAGACCCCAGTATGGCTTCATAGCTCAAAACGTTCTCATCTTTCCCTTCCAACTCCAAGGTGTCCAGGGAAGGGACTCAAAGACCCCCTGTATCCCCTCTGTCAGCTTGGCTCCCCTTAGTGTTTCATCGGTAACGTTTGGGTCCGCAGTGGCGAAGGACTGTGGTTATCGGAGCAAGAGGGAGAGAAAAATCTCGTGACAAAAGTGCCCCGTGTGAGGATCGAACTCACGACCTTCAGATTATGAGACTGACGCGCTACCTACTGCGCTAACGAGGCAACCGGAAGCGAGTCTGTCAGCAGAACCCAGAGCATCGACTCGGCGCCGCTGAAAGATAGGTTAGGGTCAACTGAGGGTCACCTGAATCAAACGGCGTTTCCCCGTTGTGACTGGGTGCCTCTCTTGCCGAGATATGGCTGTTTTTCTCAATATGGAAATGAGCTCTTTGGCGGAATGAGGGCGTTGCCGCTCAACACTTTGGAGCAACAGCACCGCCCTGGTCGCTCCAGGGAGCTCTTTTGCGTATAAGACAAAAACAGCCATATCTGGGCAACGGAGGCACCCCTTCAGCAGGAGAAAACGCTGTTTGACTCAGGCGACCCTAACCTATCTGTCGGCGGGGCTGGGTTGATATGCCGGGTTCTGGTGACAGGCTCCCTCTAAGCGTGACGTAAAAGTAGAGTACTCAAAGCCAGGAAACTTTTTCGATAACTAGCTCAGCCTCACACCACAGTTCCCATATGGTCTAGCGGTTAGGATTCCTGGTTTTCACCCAGGCGGCCCGGGTTCGACTTCCGGTATGGGAATGAGCTGTTTTCTAAACTTGCACCAATCCTGAAACCGCATTGCGGCGTTAAAGCATTTGGGTCGGAGATGCTGTCGGCGGGCGGCCACAAACGCCCAAGACCGCTTTTAGCTCTTCCTTCCTTCGGCACAACACCCCAGTTTGGCTTCATAGATCAAAACGTTCCCAAAGTTCCCATCTCTCCCTTCTAACTCCAAGGTGTCCAGGGAAGGGACTCAAAGACCTCCTGTATCCCCTCTGTCAGCTTGGCTCCCCTTACCGTTTCATCGTTAACGTTTGGGTCCGCAGTGGCGACGGACTGTGGCTTTCGGGGCAAGAGGGATAGAAAAAGCTTGCGACAATTTTGCCCCGTGTCAGGATTGAACTCACGACCTTCAGATTACGAGACTGACACGCTACCTACTGCGCTAACGAGGCGACCGGAGGTGAACCTGTCAGCAGAACCCAGGGCATTGACTCCACCCCCGCTGAAAGATAGTTTATGGTCACCTGAATCAAACAGTGCATCCCCCTTGTGACTGGGTGCCTCCCTTGCCGAGATATGGCTGTTTTTGTCAAGATGGAAATGAGCTCTTTGGAGGAATGAGCTCCCTGGTCGCTCCAGGGAGCTCTTTTGCGTATCGACAAAAACAGCCATATCTGGGCAACGGAGGCACCTCTTCAGCAGGGAAAAACGCTGTTTGATTCAGGCGACCTTAACCTATCTGTCGGCGGGGCTGGGTTGATATGCCGGGATCTGGTGACAGGCTCGCTCTGAGCGTGACGTAAAAGTAGAGTTCTCAAAGCCAGAAAACTTTTTCGATTACTAGCTCAGCCCCACACCATGGTTCCCATATGGTCTAGCGGTTAGGATTCCTGGTTCTCACCCAGGCGGCCCGGGTTTGACTCCCGGTATGGGAATGAGCCTTTTTCTAGACTTACACCAATCCAGAAACCGCGTTGCAGCGTTAAAGTCTTTGGGTCGGACCTGCTGTCGGCGGGCGGCCGCAAACGCCAAAGACCGCTTTTAGCCCTTCCTTCCTTCGGCACAAGACCCCAGTATGGCTTCATAGCTCAAAACGTTCTCATCTTTCCCTTCCAACTCCAAGGTGTCCAGGGAAGGGACTCAAAGACCCCCTGTATCCCCTCTGTCAGCTTGGCTCCCCTTAGTGTTTCATCGGTAACGTTTGGGTCCGCAGTGGCGAAGGACTGTGGTTATCGGAGCAAGAGGGAGAGAAAAATCTCGTGACAAAAGTGCCCCGTGTGAGGATCGAACTCACGACCTTCAGATTATGAGACTGACGCGCTACCTACTGCGCTAACGAGGCAACCGGAAGCGAGTCTGTCAGCAGAACCCAGAGCATCGACTCGGCGCCGCTGAAAGATAGGTTAGGGTCAACTGAGGGTCACCTGAATCAAACGGCGTTTCCCCGTTGTGACTGGGTGCCTCTCTTGCCGAGATATGGCTGTTTTTCTCAATATGGAAATGAGCTCTTTGGCGGAATGAGGGCGTTGCCGCTCAACACTTTGGAGCAACAGCACCGCCCTGGTCGCTCCAGGGAGCTCTTTTGCGTATAAGACAAAAACAGCCATATCTGGGCAACGGAGGCACCCCTTCAGCAGGAGAAAACGCTGTTTGACTCAGGCGACCCTAACCTATCTGTCGGCGGGGCTGGGTTGATATGCCGGGTTATGGTGACAGGCTCCCTCTAAGCGTGACGTAAAAGTAGAGTACTCAAAGCCAGGAAACTTTTTCGATAACTAGCTCAGCCTCACACCACAGTTCCCATATGGTCTAGCGGTTAGGATTCCTGGTTTTCACCCAGGCGGCCTGGGTTCGACTCCCGGTATGGGAATGAGCTTTTTTCTAAACTTGCACCAATCCTGAAACCGCATTGCGGCGTTAAAGCACTTGGGTCGGAGATGCTGTCGGCGGGCGGCCACAAACGCCCAAGACCGCTTTTAGCTCTTCCTTCCTTCGGCACAACACCCCAGTTTGGCTTCATAGATCAAAACGTTCCCAAAGTTCCCATCTCTCCCTTCTAACTCCAAGGTGTCCAGGGAAGGGACTCAAAGACCTCCTGTATCCCCTCTGTCAGCTTGGCTCCCCTTACCGTTTCATCGTTAACGTTTGGGTCCGCAGTGGCGACGGACTGTGGCTTTCGGGGCAAGAGGGATAGAAAAAGCTTGCAACAATTTTGCCCCGTGTGAGGATTGAACTCACGACCTTCAGATTACGAGACTGACACGCTACCTACTGCGCTAACGAGGCGACCGGAGGTGAACCTGTCAGCAGAACCCAGGGCATTGACTCCACCACCGCTGAAAGATAGGTTATGGTCACCTGAATCAAACAGTGCATCCCCCTTGTGACTGGGTGCCTCCCTTGCCGAGATATGGCTGTTTATGTCAAGATGGAAATGAGCTCTTTGGAGGAATGAGCTCCCTGGTCGCTCCAGGGAGCTCTTTTGCGTATCGACAAAAACAGCCATATCTGGGCAACGGAGGCACCTCTTCAGCAGGGAAAAACGCTGTTTGATTCAGGCGACCTTAACCTATCTGTCGGCGGGGCTGGGTTGATATGCCGGGATCTGGTGACAGGCTCGCTCTGAGCGTGACGTAAAAGTAGAGTACTCAAAGCCAGAAAACTTTTTCGATTACTAGCTCAGCCCCACCCCATGGTTCCCATATGGTCTAGCGGTTAGGATTCCTGGTTCTCACCCAGGCGGCCCGGGTTCGACTCCCGGTATGGGAATGAGCCTTTTTCTAGACTTACACCAATCCAGAAACCGCGTTGCAGCGTTAAAGTCTTTGGGTCGGACCTGCTGTCGGCGGGCGGCCGCAAACGCCAAAGACCGCTTTTAGCCCTTCCTTCCTTCGGCACAAGACCCCAGTATGGCTTCATAGCTCAAAACGTTCTCATCTCTCCCTTCCAACTCCAAGGTGTCCAGGGAAGGGACTCAAAGACCCCCTGTATCCCCTCTGTCAGCTTGGCTCCCCTTAGTGTTTCATCGGTAACGTTTGGGTCCGCAGTGGCGAAGGACTGTGGTTATCGGGGCAAGAGGGAGAGAAAAATCTCGTGACAAAAGTGCCCCGTGTGAGGATCGAACTCACGACCTTCAGATTATGAGACTGACGCGCTACCTACTGCGCTAACGAGGCAACCGGAAGCGAGTCTGTCAGCAGAACCCAGAGCATCGACTCGGCGCCGCTGAAAGATAGGTTAGGGTCAACTGAGGGTCACCTGAATCAAACGGCGTTTCCCCGTTGTGACTGGGTGCCTCTCTTGCCGAGATATGGCTGTTTTTCTCAATATGGAAATGAGCTCTTTGGCGGAATGAGGGCGTTGCCGCTCAACACTTTGGAGCAACAGCACCGCCCTGGTCGCTCCAGGGAGCTCTTTTGCGTATAAGACAAAAACAGCCATATCTGGGCAACGGAGGCACCCCTTCAGCAGGAGAAAACGCTGTTTGACTCAGGCGACCCTAACCAATCTGTCGGCGGGGCTGGGTTGATATGCCGGGTTATGGTGACAGGCTCCCTCTAAGCGTGACGTAAAAGTAGAGTACTCAAAGCCAGGAAACTTTTTCGATAACTAGCTCAGCCTCACACCACAGTTCCCATATGGTCTAGCGGTTAGGATTCCTGGTTTTCACCCAGGCGGCCTGGGTTCGACTCCCGGTATGGGAATGAGCTTTTTTCTAAACTTGCACCAATCCTGAAACCGCATTGCGGCGTTAAAGCACTTGGGTCGGAGATGCTGTCGGCGGGCGGCCACAAACGCCCAAGACCGCTTTTAGCTCTTCCTTCCTTCGGCACAACACCCCAGTTTGGCTTCATAGATCAAAACGTTCCCAAAGTTCCCATCTCTCCCTTCTAACTCCAAGGTGTCCAGGGAAGGGACTCAAAGACCTCCTGTATCCCCTCTGTCAGCTTGGCTCCCCTTACCGTTTCATCGTTAACGTTTGGGTCCGCAGTGGCGACGGACTGTGGCTTTCGGGGCAAGAGGGATAGAAAAAGCTTGCGACACTTTTGCCCCGTGTGAGGATTGAACTCACGACCTGTCAGATTACGAGACTGACACGCTACCTACTGCGCTAACGAGGCGACCGGAGGTGAACCTGTCAGCAGAACCCAGGGCATTGACTCCACCACCGCTGAAAGATAGGTTATGGTCACCTGAATCAAACAGTGCATCCCCCTTGTGACTGGGTGCCTCCCTTGCCGAGATATGGCTGTTTTTGTCAAGATGGAAATGAGCTCTTTGGAGGAATGAGCTCCCTGGTCGCTCCAGGGAGCTCTTTTGCGTATCGACAAAAACAGCCATATCTGGGCAACAGAGGCACCTCTTCAGCAGGGAAAAACGCTGTTTGATTCAGGCGACCTTAACCTATCTGTCGGCGGGGCTGGGTTGATATGCCGGGATCTGGTGACAGGCTCGCTCTGAGCGTGACGTAAAAGTAGAGTACTCAAAGCCAGAAAACTTTTTCGATTACTAGCTCAGCCCCACCCCATGGTTCCCATATGGTCTAGCGGTTAGGATTCCTGGTTCTCACCCAGGCGGCCCGGGTTCGACTCCCGGTATGGGAATGAGCCTTTTTCTAGACTTACACCAATCCAGAAACCGCGTTGCAGCGTTAAAGTCTTTGGGTCGGACCTGCTGTCGGCGGGCGGCCGCAAACGCCAAAGACCGCTTTTAGCCCTTCCTTCCTTCCTTCGGCACAACACCCCAGTATGGCTTCATAGCTCAAAACGTTCTCATCTCTCCCTTCCAACTCCAAGGTGTCCAGGGAAGGGACTCAAAGACCCCCTGTATCCCCTCTGTCAGCTTGGCTCCCCTTAGTGTTTCATCGGTAACGTTTGGGTCCGCAGTGGCGAAGGACTGTGGTTATCGGGGCAAGAGGGAGAGAAAAATCTCGTGACAAAAGTGCCGCGTGTGAGGATCGAACTCACGACCTTCAGATTATGAGACTGACGCGCTACCTACTGCGCTAACGAGGCAACCGGAAGCGAGACTGTCAGCAGAACCCAGAGCATCGACTCGACGCCGCTGAAAGATAGGTTAGGGTCAACTGAGGGTCACCTGAATCAAACGGCGTTTCCCCGTTGTGACTGGGTGCCTCTCTTGCCGAGATATGGCTGTTTTTCTCAATATGGAAATGAGCTCTTTGGCGGAATGAGGGCGTTGCCGCTCAACACTTTGGAGCAACGGCACCGCCCTGGTCGCTCCAGGGAGCTCTTTTGCGTATAAGACAAAAACAGCCATATCTGGGCAACGGAGGCACCCCTTCAGCAGGAGAAAACGCTGTTTGACTCAGGCGACCCTAACCTATCTGTCGGCGGGGCTGGGTTGATATGCCGGGTTATGGTGACAGGCTCCCTCTAAGCGTGACGTAAAAGTAGAGTACTCAAAGCCAGGAAACTTTTTCGATAACTAGCTCAGCCTCACACCACAGTTCCCATATGGTCTAGCGGTTAGGATTCCTGGTTTTCACCCAGGCGGCCCGGGTTCGACTCCCGGTATGGGAATGAGCTTTTTTCTAAACTTGCACCAATCCTGAAACCGCATTGCGGCGTTAAAGCATTTGGGTCGGAGATGCTGTCGGCGGGCGGCCACAAACGCCCAAGACCGCTTTTAGCTCTTCCTTCCTTCGGCACAACACCCCAGTTTGGCTTCATAGATCAAAACGTTCCCAAAGTTCCCATCTCTCCCTTCTAACTCCAAGGTGTCCAGGGAAGGGACTCAAAGACCTCCTGTATCCCCTCTGTCAGCTTGGCTCCCCTTACCGTTTCATCGTTAACGTTTGGGTCCGCAGTGGCGACGGACTGTGGCTTTCGGGGCAAGAGGGATAGAAAAAGCTTGCGACAATTTTGCCCCGTGTCAGGATTGAACTCACGACCTTCAGATTACGAGACTGACACGCTACCTACTGCGCTAACGAGGCGACCGGAGGTGAACCTGTCAGCAGAACCCAGGGCATTGACTCCACCCCCGCTGAAAGATAGTTTATGGTCACCTGAATCAAACAGTGCATCCCCCTTGTGACTGGGTGCCTCCCTTGCCGAGATATGGCTGTTTTTGTCAAGATGGAAATGAGCTCTTTGGAGGAATGAGCTCCCTGGTCGCTCCAGGGAGCTCTTTTGCGTATCGACAAAAACAGCCATATCTGGGCAACGGAGGCACCTCTTCAGCAGGGAAAAACGCTGTTTGATTCAGGCGACCTTAACCTATCTGTCGGCGGGGCTGGGTTGATATGCCGGGATCTGGTGACAGGCTCGCTCTGAGCGTGACGTAAAAGTAGAGTACTCAAAGCCAGAAAACTTTTTCAATTACTAGCTCAGCCCCACACCATGGTTCCCATATGGTCTAGCGGTTAGGATTCCTGGTTCTCACCCAGGCGGCCCGGGTTCGACTCCCGGTATGGGAATGAGCCTTTTTCTAGACTTACACCAATCCAGAAACCGCGTTGCAGCGTTAAAGTCTTTGGGTCGGACCTGCTGTCGGCGGGCGGCCGCAAACGCCAAAGACCGCTTTTAGCCCTTCCTTCCTTCGGCACAAGACCCCAGTATGGCTTCATAGCTCAAAACGTTCTCATCTTTCCCTTCCAACTCCAAGGTGTCCAGGGAAGGGACTCAAAGACCCCCTGTATCCCCTCTGTCAGCTTGGCTCCCCTTAGTGTTTCATCGGTAACGTTTGGGTCCGCAGTGGCGAAGGACTGTGGTTATCGGGGCAAGAGGGACAGAAAAATCTCGTGACAAAAGTGCCCCGTGTGAGGATCGAACTCACAACCTTCAGATTATGAGACTGACGCGCTACCTACTGCGCTAACGAGGCAACCGGAAGCGAGTCTGTCAGCAGAACCCAGAGCATCGACTCGGCGCCGCTGAAAGATAGGTTAGGGTCAACTGAGGGTCACCTGAATCAAACGGCGTTTCCCCGTTGTGACTGGGTGCCTCTCTTGCCGAGATATGGCTGTTTTTCTCAATATGGAAATGAGCTCTTTGGCGGAATGAGGGCGTTGCCGCTCAACACTTTGGAGCAACAGCACCGCCCTGGTCGCTCCAGGGAGCTCTTTTGCGTATAAGACAAAAACAGCCATATCTGGGCAACGGAGGCACCCCTTCAGCAGGAGAAAACGCTGTTTGACTCAGGCGACCCTAACCTATCTGTCGGCGGGGCTGGGTTGATATGCCGGGTTATGGTGACAGGCTCCCTCTAAGCGTGACGTAAAAGTAGAGTACTCAAAGCCAGGAAACTTTTTCGATAACTAGCTCAGCCTCACACCACAGTTCCCATATGGTCTAGCGGTTAGGATTCCTGGTTTTCACCCAGGCGGCCTGGGTTCGACTCCCGGTATGGGAATGAGCTTTTTTCTAAACTTGCACCAATCCTGAAACCGCATTGCGGCGTTAAAGCACTTGGGTCGGAGATGCTGTCGGCGGGCGGCCACAAACGCCCAAGACCGCTTTTAGCTCTTCCTTCCTTCGGCACAACACCCCAGTTTGGCTTCATAGATCAAAACGTTCCCAAAGTTCCCATCTCTCCCTTCTAACTCCAAGGTGTCCAGGGAAGGGACTCAAAGACCTCCTGTATCCCCTCTGTCAGCTTGGCTCCCCTTACCGTTTCATCGTTAACGTTTGGGTCCGCAGTGGCGACGGACTGTGGCTTTCGGGGCAAGAGGGATAGAAAAAGCTTGCGACAATTTTGCCCCGTGTCAGGAGTGAACTCACGACCTTCAGATTACGAGACTGACACGCTACCTACTGCGCTAACGAGGCGACCGGAGGTGAACCTGCCAGCAGAACCCAGGGCATTGACTCCACCCCCGCTGAAAGATAGTTTATGGTCACCTGAATCAAACAGTGCATCCCCCTTGTGACTGGGTGCCTCCCTTGCCGAGATATGGCTGTTTTTGTCAAGATGGAAATGAGCTCTTTGGAGGAATGAGCTCCCTGGTCGCTCCAGGGAGCTCTTTTGCGTATCGACAAAAACAGCCATATCTGGGCAACGGAGGCACCTCTTCAGCAGGGAAAAACGCTGTTTGATTCAGGCGACCTTAACCTATCTGTCGGCGGGGCTGGGTTGATATGCCGGGATCTGGTGACAGGCTCGCTCTGAGCGTGACGTAAAAGTAGAGTACTCAAAGCCAGAAAACTTTTTCGATTACTAGCTCAGCCCCACACCATGGTTCCCATATGGTCTAGCGGTTAGGATTCCTGGTTCTCACCCAGGCGGCCCGGGTTCGACTCCCGGTATGGGAATGAGCCTTTTTCTAGACTTACACCAATCCAGAAACCGCGTTGCAGCGTTAAAGTCTTTGGGTCGGACCTGCTGTCGGCGGGCGGCCGCAAACGCCAAAGACCGCTTTTAGCCCTTCCTTCCTTCGGCACAAGACCCCAGTATGGCTTCATAGCTCAAAACGTTCTCATCTTTCCCTTCCAACTCCAAGGTGTCCAGGGAAGGGACTCAAAGACCCCCTGTATCCCCTCTGTCAGCTTGGCTCCCCTTAGTGTTTCATCGGTAACGTTTGGGTCCGCAGTGGCGAAGGACTGTGGTTATCGGGGCAAGAGGGAGAGAAAAATCTCGTGACAAAAGTGCCCCGTGTGAGGATCGAACTCACGACCTTCAGATTATGAGACTGACGCGCTACCTACTGCGCTAACGAGGCAACCGGAAGCGAGTCTGTCAGCAGAACCCAGAGCATCGACTCGGCGCCGCTGAAAGATAGGTTAGGGTCAACTGAGGGTCACCTGAATCAAACGGCGTTTCCCCGTTGTGACTGGGTGCCTCTCTTGCCGAGATATGGCTGTTTTTCTCAATATGGAAATGAGCTCTTTGGCGGAATGAGGGCGTTGCCGCTCAACACTTTGGAGCAACAGCACCGCCCTGGTCGCTCCAGGGAGCTCTTTTGCGTATAAGACAAAAACAGCCATATCTGGGCAACGGAGGCACCCCTTCAGCAGGAGAAAACGCTGTTTGACTCAGGCGACCCTAACCTATCTGTCGGCGGGGCTGGGTTGATATGCCGGGTTATGGTGACAGGCTCCCTCTAAGCGTGACGTAAAAGTAGAGTACTCAAAGCCAGGAAACTTTTTCGATAACTAGCTCAGCCTCACACCACAGTTCCCATATGGTCTAGCGGTTAGGATTCCTGGTTTTCACCCAGGTGGCCTGGGTTCGACTCCCGTTTGGGAATGAGCTTTTTTCTAAACTTGCACCAATCCTGAAACCGCATTGCGGCGTTAAAGCACTTGGGTCGGAGATGCTGTCGGCGGGCGGCCACAAACGCCCAAGACCGCTTTTAGCTCTTCCTTCCTTCGGCACAACACCCCAGTTTGGCTTCATAGATCAAAACGTTCCCAAAGTTCCCATCTCTCCCTTCTAACTCCAAGGTGTCCAGGGAAGGGACTCAAAGACCTCCTGTATCCCCTCTGTCAGCTTGGCTCCCCTTACCGTTTCATCGTTAACGTTTGGGTCCGCAGTGGCGACGGACTGTGGCTTTCGGGGCAAGAGGGATAGAAAAAGCTTGCGACAATTTTGCCCCGTGTCAGGATTGAACTCACGACCTTCAGATTACGAGACTGACACGCTACCTACTGCGCTAACGAGGCGACCGGAGGTGAACCTGTCAGCAGAACCCAGGGCATTGACTCCACCACCGCTGAAAGATAGGTTATGGTCACCTGAATCAAACAGTGCATCCCCCTTGTGACTGGGTGCCTCCCTTGCCGAGATATGGCTGTTTTTGTCAAGATGGAAATGAGCTCTTTGGAGGAATGAGCTCCCTGGTCGCTCCAGGGAGCTCTTTTGCGTATCGACAAAAACAGCCATATCTGGGCAACGGAGGCACCTCTTCAGCAGGGAAAAACGCTGTTTGATTCAGGCGACCTTAACCTATCTGTCGGCGGGGCTGGGTTGATATGCCGGGATCTGGTGACAGGCTCGCTCTGAGCGTGACGTAAAAGTAGAGTACTCAAAGCCAGAAAACTTTTTCGATTACTAGCTCAGCCCCACCCCATGGTTCCCATATGGTCTAGCGGTTAGGATTCCTGGTTTTCACCCAGGCGGCCCGGGTTCGACTCCCGGTATGGGAATGAGCCTTTTTCTAGACTTACACCAATCCAGAAACCGCGTTGCAGCGTTAAAGTCTTTGGGTCGGACCTGCTGTCGGCGGGCGGCCGCAAACGCCAAAGACCGCTTTTAGCCCTTCCTTCCTTCGGCACAAGACCCCAGTATGGCTTCATAGCTCAAAACGTTCTCATCTCTCCCTTCCAACTCCAAGGTGTCCAGGGAAGGGACTCAAAGACCCCCTGTATCCCCTCTGTCAGCTTGGCTCCCCTTAGTGTTTCATCGGTAACGTTTGGGTCCGCAGTGGCGAAGGACTGTGGTTATCGGGGCAAGAGGGAGAGAAAAATCTCGTGACAAAAGTGCCGCGTGTGAGGATCGAACTCACGACCTTCAGATTATGAGACTGACGCGCTACCTACTGCGCTAACGTGGCAACCGGAAGCGAGACTGTCAGCAGAACCCAGAGCATCGACTCGGCGCCGCTGAAAGATAGGTTAGGGTCAACTGAGGGTCACCTGAATCAAACGGCGTTTCCCCGTTGTGACTGGGTGCCTCTCTTGCCGAGATATGGCTGTTTTTCTCAATATGGAAATGAGCTCTTTGGGGGAATGAGGGCGTTGCCGCTCAACACTTTGGAGCAACGGCACCGCCCTGGTCGCTCCAGGGAGCTCTTTTGCGTATAAGACAAAAACAGCCATATCTGGGCAACGGAGGCACCCCTTCAGCAGGAGAAAACGCTGTTTGACTCAGGCGACCCTAACCTATCTGTCGGCGGGGCTGGGTTGATATGCCGGGTTCTGGTGACAGGCTCCCTCTAAGCGTGACGTAAAAGTAGAGTACTCAAAGCCAGGAAACTTTTTCGATAACTAGCTCAGCCTCACACCACAGTTCCCATATGGTCTAGCGGTTAGGATTCCTGGTTTTCACCCAGGCGGCCCGGGTTCGACTCCCGGTATGGGAATGAGCTTTTTTCTAAACTTGCACCAATCCTGAAACCGCATTGCGGCGTTAAAGCATTTGGGTCGGAGATGCTGTCGGCGGGCGGCCACAAACGCCCAAGACCGCTTTTAGCTCTTCCTTCCTTCGGCACAACACCCCAGTTTGGCTTCATAGATCAAAACGTTCCCAAAGTTCCCATCTCTCCCTTCTAACTCCAAGGTGTCCAGGGAAGGGACTCAAAGACCTCCTGTATCCCCTCTGTCAGCTTGGCTCCCCTTACCGTTTCATCGTTAACGTTTGGGTCCGCAGTGGCGACGGACTGTGGCTTTCGGGGCAAGAGGGATAGAAAAAGCTTGCGACAATTTTGCCCCGTGTCAGGATTGAACTCACGACCTTCAGATTACGAGACTGACACGCTACCTACTGCGCTAACGAGGCGACCGGAGGTGAACCTGTCAGCAGAACCCAGGGCATTGACTCCACCACCGCTGAAAGATAGGTTATGGTCACCTGAATCAAACAGTGCATCCCCCTTGTGACTGGGTGCCTCCCTTGCCGAGATATGGCTGTTTTTGTCAAGATGGAAATGAGCTCTTTGGAGGAATGAGCTCCCTGGTCGCTCCAGGGAGCTCTTTTGCGTATCGACAAAAACAGCCATATCTGGGCAACAGAGGCACCTCTTCAGCAGGGAAAAACGCTGTTTGATTCAGGCGACCTTAACCTATCTGTCGGCGGGGCTGGGTTGATATGCCGGGATCTGGTGACAGGCTCGCTCTGAGCGTGACGTAAAAGTAGAGTACTCAAAGCCAGAAAACTTTTTCGATTACTAGCTCAGCCCCACCCCATGGTTCCCATATGGTCTAGCGGTTAGGATTCCTGGTTCTCACCCAGGCGGCCCGGGTTCGACTCCCGGTATGGGAATGAGCCTTTTTCTAGACTTACACCAATCCAGAAACCGCGTTGCAGCGTTAAAGTCTTTGGGTCGGACCTGCTGTCGGCGGGCGGCCGCAAACGCCAAAGACCGCTTTTAGCCCTTCCTTCCTTCCTTCGGCACAACACCCCAGTATGGCTTCATAGCTCAAAACGTTCTCATCTCTCCCTTCCAACTCCAAGGTGTCCAGGGAAGGGACTCAAAGACCCCCTGTATCCCCTCTGTCAGCTTGGCTCCCCTTAGTGTTTCATCGGTAACGTTTGGGTCCGCAGTGGCGAAGGACTGTGGTTATCGGGGCAAGAGGGAGAGAAAAATCTCGTGACAAAAGTGCCGCGTGTGAGGATCGAACTCACGACCTTCAGATTATGAGACTGACGCGCTACCTACTGCGCTAACGAGGCAACCGGAAGCGAGACTGTCAGCAGAACCCAGAGCATCGACTCGACGCCGCTGAAAGATAGGTTAGGGTCAACTGAGGGTCACCTGAATCAAACGGCGTTTCCCCGTTGTGACTGGGTGCCTCTCTTGCCGAGATATGGCTGTTTTTCTCAATATGGAAATGAGCTCTTTGGCGGAATGAGGGCGTTGCCGCTCAACACTTTGGAGCAACGGCACCGCCCTGGTCGCTCCAGGGAGCTCTTTTGCGTATAAGACAAAAACAGCCATATCTGGGCAACGGAGGCACCCCTTCAGCAGGAGAAAACGCTGTTTGACTCAGGCGACCCTAACCTATCTGTCGGCGGGGCTGGGTTGATATGCCGGGTTATGGTGACAGGCTCCCTCTAAGCGTGACGTAAAAGTAGAGTACTCAAAGCCAGGAAACTTTTTCGATAACTAGCTCAGCCTCACACCACAGTTCCCATATGGTCTAGCGGTTAGGATTCCTGGTTTTCACCCAGGCGGCCCGGGTTCGACTCCCGGTATGGGAATGAGCTTTTTTCTAAACTTGCACCAATCCTGAAACCGCATTGCGGCGTTAAAGCATTTGGGTCGGAGATGCTGTCGGCGGGCGGCCACAAACGCCCAAGACCGCTTTTAGCTCTTCCTTCCTTCGGCACAACACCCCAGTTTGGCTTCATAGATCAAAACGTTCCCAAAGTTCCCATCTCTCCCTTCTAACTCCAAGGTGTCCAGGGAAGGGACTCAAAGACCTCCTGTATCCCCTCTGTCAGCTTGGCTCCCCTTACCGTTTCATCGTTAACGTTTGGGTCCGCAGTGGCGACGGACTGTGGCTTTCGGGGCAAGAGGGATAGAAAAAGCTTGCGACAATTTTGCCCCGTGTCAGGATTGAACTCACGACCTTCAGATTACGAGACTGACACGCTACCTACTGCGCTAACGAGGCGACCGGAGGTGAACCTGTCAGCAGAACCCAGGGCATTGACTCCACCCCCGCTGAAAGATAGTTTATGGTCACCTGAATCAAACAGTGCATCCCCCTTGTGACTGGGTGCCTCCCTTGCCGAGATATGGCTGTTTTTGTCAAGATGGAAATGAGCTCTTTGGAGGAATGAGCTCCCTGGTCGCTCCAGGGAGCTCTTTTGCGTATCGACAAAAACAGCCATATCTGGGCAACGGAGGCACCTCTTCAGCAGGGAAAAACGCTGTTTGATTCAGGCGACCTTAACCTATCTGTCGGCGGGGCTGGGTTGATATGCCGGGATCTGGTGACAGGCTCGCTCTGAGCGTGACGTAAAAGTAGAGTACTCAAAGCCAGAAAACTTTTTCAATTACTAGCTCAGCCCCACACCATGGTTCCCATATGGTCTAGCGGTTAGGATTCCTGGTTCTCACCCAGGCGGCCCGGGTTCGACTCCCGGTATGGGAATGAGCCTTTTTCTAGACTTACACCAATCCAGAAACCGCGTTGCAGCGTTAAAGTCTTTGGGTCGGACCTGCTGTCGGCGGGCGGCCGCAAACGCCAAAGACCGCTTTTAGCCCTTCCTTCCTTCGGCACAAGACCCCAGTATGGCTTCATAGCTCAAAACGTTCTCATCTTTCCCTTCCAACTCCAAGGTGTCCAGGGAAGGGACTCAAAGACCCCCTGTATCCCCTCTGTCAGCTTGGCTCCCCTTAGTGTTTCATCGGTAACGTTTGGGTCCGCAGTGGCGAAGGACTGTGGTTATCGGGGCAAGAGGGACAGAAAAATCTCGTGACAAAAGTGCCCCGTGTGAGGATCGAACTCACGACCTTCAGATTATGAGACTGACGCGCTACCTACTGCGCTAACGAGGCAACCGGAAGCGAGTCTGTCAGCAGAA
The DNA here is from genome assembly GCF_031893055.1 of Leptodactylus fuscus. NCBI lineage: Eukaryota > Metazoa > Chordata > Amphibia > Anura > Leptodactylidae > Leptodactylus > Leptodactylus fuscus. The sequence continues at coordinate 25,292,626 of NC_134269.1, read as the reverse complement.
CCCAGAGCATCGACTCGGCGCCGCTGAAAGATAGGTTAGGGTCAACTGAGGGTCACCTGAATCAAACGGCGTTTCCCCGTTGTGACTGGGTGCCTCTCTTGCCGAGATATGGCTGTTTTTCTCAATATGGAAATGAGCTCTTTGGCGGAATGAGGGCGTTGCCGCTCAACACTTTGGAGCAACAGCACCGCCCTGGTCGCTCCAGGGAGCTCTTTTGCGTATAAGACAAAAACAGCCATATCTGGGCAACGGAGGCACCCCTTCAGCAGGAGAAAACGCTGTTTGACTCAGGCGACCCTAACCTATCTGTCGGCGGGGCTGGGTTGATATGCCGGGTTATGGTGACAGGCTCCCTCTAAGCGTGACGTAAAAGTAGAGTACTCAAAGCCAGGAAACTTTTTCGATAACTAGCTCAGCCTCACACCACAGTTCCCATATGGTCTAGCGGTTAGGATTCCTGGTTTTCACCCAGGCGGCCTGGGTTCGACTCCCGGTATGGGAATGAGCTTTTTTCTAAACTTGCACCAATCCTGAAACCGCATTGCGGCGTTAAAGCACTTGGGTCGGAGATGCTGTCGGCGGGCGGCCACAAACGCCCAAGACCGCTTTTAGCTCTTCCTTCCTTCGGCACAACACCCCAGTTTGGCTTCATAGATCAAAACGTTCCCAAAGTTCCCATCTCTCCCTTCTAACTCCAAGGTGTCCAGGGAAGGGACTCAAAGACCTCCTGTATCCCCTCTGTCAGCTTGGCTCCCCTTACCGTTTCATCGTTAACGTTTGGGTCCGCAGTGGCGACGGACTGTGGCTTTCGGGGCAAGAGGGATAGAAAAAGCTTGCGACAATTTTGCCCCGTGTCAGGAGTGAACTCACGACCTTCAGATTACGAGACTGACACGCTACCTACTGCGCTAACGAGGCGACCGGAGGTGAACCTGCCAGCAGAACCCAGGGCATTGACTCCACCCCCGCTGAAAGATAGTTTATGGTCACCTGAATCAAACAGTGCATCCCCCTTGTGACTGGGTGCCTCCCTTGCCGAGATATGGCTGTTTTTGTCAAGATGGAAATGAGCTCTTTGGAGGAATGAGCTCCCTGGTCGCTCCAGGGAGCTCTTTTGCGTATCGACAAAAACAGCCATATCTGGGCAACGGAGGCACCTCTTCAGCAGGGAAAAACGCTGTTTGATTCAGGCGACCTTAACCTATCTGTCGGCGGGGCTGGGTTGATATGCCGGGATCTGGTGACAGGCTCGCTCTGAGCGTGACGTAAAAGTAGAGTACTCAAAGCCAGAAAACTTTTTCGATTACTAGCTCAGCCCCACCCCATGGTTCCCATATGGTCTAGCGGTTAGGATTCCTGGTTCTCACCCAGGCGGCCCGGGTTCGACTCCCGGTATGGGAATGAGCCTTTTTCTAGACTTACACCAATCCAGAAACCGCGTTGCAGCGTTAAAGTCTTTGGGTCGGACCTGCTGTCGGCGGGCGGCCGCAAACGCCAAAGACCGCTTTTAGCCCTTCCTTCCTTCGGCACAAGACCCCAGTATGGCTTCATAGCTCAAAACGTTCTCATCTTTCCCTTCCAACTCCAAGGTGTCCAGGGAAGGGACTCAAAGACCCCCTGTATCCCCTCTGTCAGCTTGGCTCCCCTTAGTGTTTCATCGGTAACGTTTGGGTCCGCAGTGGCGAAGGACTGTGGTTATCGGGGCAAGAGGGAGAGAAAAATCTCGTGACAAAAGTGCCCCGTGTGAGGATCGAACTCACGACCTTCAGATTATGAGACTGACGCGCTACCTACTGCGCTAACGAGGCAACCGGAAGCGAGTCTGTCAGCAGAACCCAGAGCATCGACTCGGCGCCGCTGAAAGATAGGTTAGGGTCAACTGAGGGTCACCTGAATCAAACGGCGTTTCCCCGTTGTGACTGGGTGCCTCTCTTGCCGAGATATGGCTGTTTTTCTCAATATGGAAATGAGCTCTTTGGCGGAATGAGGGCGTTGCCGCTCAACACTTTGGAGCAACAGCACCGCCCTGGTCGCTCCAGGGAGCTCTTTTGCGTATAAGACAAAAACAGCCATATCTGGGCAACGGAGGCACCCCTTCAGCAGGAGAAAACGCTGTTTGACTCAGGCGACCCTAACCTATCTGTCGGCGGGGCTGGGTTGATATGCCGGGTTATGGTGACAGGCTCCCTCTAAGCGTGACGTAAAAGTAGAGTACTCAAAGCCAGGAAACTTTTTCGATAACTAGCTCAGCCTCACACCACAGTTCCCATATGGTCTAGCGGTTAGGATTCCTGGTTTTCACCCAGGTGGCCTGGGTTCGACTCCCGTTTGGGAATGAGCTTTTTTCTAAACTTGCACCAATCCTGAAACCGCATTGCGGCGTTAAAGCACTTGGGTCGGAGATGCTGTCGGCGGGCGGCCACAAACGCCCAAGACCGCTTTTAGCTCTTCCTTCCTTCGGCACAACACCCCAGTTTGGCTTCATAGATCAAAACGTTCCCAAAGTTCCCATCTCTCCCTTCTAACTCCAAGGTGTCCAGGGAAGGGACTCAAAGACCTCCTGTATCCCCTCTGTCAGCTTGGCTCCCCTTACCGTTTCATCGTTAACGTTTGGGTCCGCAGTGGCGACGGACTGTGGCTTTCGGGGCAAGAGGGATAGAAAAAGCTTGCGACAATTTTGCCCCGTGTCAGGATTGAACTCACGACCTTCAGATTACGAGACTGACACGCTACCTACTGCGCTAACGAGGCGACCGGAGGTGAACCTGTCAGCAGAACCCAGGGCATTGACTCCACCACCGCTGAAAGATAGGTTATGGTCACCTGAATCAAACAGTGCATCCCCCTTGTGACTGGGTGCCTCCCTTGCCGAGATATGGCTGTTTTTGTCAAGATGGAAATGAGCTCTTTGGAGGAATGAGCTCCCTGGTCGCTCCAGGGAGCTCTTTTGCGTATCGACAAAAACAGCCATATCTGGGCAACGGAGGCACCTCTTCAGCAGGGAAAAACGCTGTTTGATTCAGGCGACCTTAACCTATCTGTCGGCGGGGCTGGGTTGATATGCCGGGATCTGGTGACAGGCTCGCTCTGAGCGTGACGTAAAAGTAGAGTACTCAAAGCCAGAAAACTTTTTCGATTACTAGCTCAGCCCCACCCCATGGTTCCCATATGGTCTAGCGGTTAGGATTCCTGGTTTTCACCCAGGCGGCCCGGGTTCGACTCCCGGTATGGGAATGAGCCTTTTTCTAGACTTACACCAATCCAGAAACCGCGTTGCAGCGTTAAAGTCTTTGGGTCGGACCTGCTGTCGGCGGGCGGCCGCAAACGCCAAAGACCGCTTTTAGCCCTTCCTTCCTTCGGCACAAGACCCCAGTATGGCTTCATAGCTCAAAACGTTCTCATCTCTCCCTTCCAACTCCAAGGTGTCCAGGGAAGGGACTCAAAGACCCCCTGTATCCCCTCTGTCAGCTTGGCTCCCCTTAGTGTTTCATCGGTAACGTTTGGGTCCGCAGTGGCGAAGGACTGTGGTTATCGGGGCAAGAGGGAGAGAAAAATCTCGTGACAAAAGTGCCGCGTGTGAGGATCGAACTCACGACCTTCAGATTATGAGACTGACGCGCTACCTACTGCGCTAACGTGGCAACCGGAAGCGAGACTGTCAGCAGAACCCAGAGCATCGACTCGGCGCCGCTGAAAGATAGGTTAGGGTCAACTGAGGGTCACCTGAATCAAACGGCGTTTCCCCGTTGTGACTGGGTGCCTCTCTTGCCGAGATATGGCTGTTTTTCTCAATATGGAAATGAGCTCTTTGGGGGAATGAGGGCGTTGCCGCTCAACACTTTGGAGCAACGGCACCGCCCTGGTCGCTCCAGGGAGCTCTTTTGCGTATAAGACAAAAACAGCCATATCTGGGCAACGGAGGCACCCCTTCAGCAGGAGAAAACGCTGTTTGACTCAGGCGACCCTAACCTATCTGTCGGCGGGGCTGGGTTGATATGCCGGGTTCTGGTGACAGGCTCCCTCTAAGCGTGACGTAAAAGTAGAGTACTCAAAGCCAGGAAACTTTTTCGATAACTAGCTCAGCCTCACACCACAGTTCCCATATGGTCTAGCGGTTAGGATTCCTGGTTTTCACCCAGGCGGCCCGGGTTCGACTCCCGGTATGGGAATGAGCTTTTTTCTAAACTTGCACCAATCCTGAAACCGCATTGCGGCGTTAAAGCATTTGGGTCGGAGATGCTGTCGGCGGGCGGCCACAAACGCCCAAGACCGCTTTTAGCTCTTCCTTCCTTCGGCACAACACCCCAGTTTGGCTTCATAGATCAAAACGTTCCCAAAGTTCCCATCTCTCCCTTCTAACTCCAAGGTGTCCAGGGAAGGGACTCAAAGACCTCCTGTATCCCCTCTGTCAGCTTGGCTCCCCTTACCGTTTCATCGTTAACGTTTGGGTCCGCAGTGGCGACGGACTGTGGCTTTCGGGGCAAGAGGGATAGAAAAAGCTTGCGACAATTTTGCCCCGTGTCAGGATTGAACTCACGACCTTCAGATTACGAGACTGACACGCTACCTACTGCGCTAACGAGGCGACCGGAGGTGAACCTGTCAGCAGAACCCAGGGCATTGACTCCACCCCCGCTGAAAGATAGTTTATGGTCACCTGAATCAAACAGTGCATCCCCCTTGTGACTGGGTGCCTCCCTTGCCGAGATATGGCTGTTTTTGTCAAGATGGAAATGAGCTCTTTGGAGGAATGAGCTCCCTGGTCGCTCCAGGGAGCTCTTTTGCGTATCGACAAAAACAGCCATATCTGGGCAACGGAGGCACCTCTTCAGCAGGGAAAAACGCTGTTTGATTCAGGCGACCTTAACCTATCTGTCGGCGGGGCTGGGTTGATATGCCGGGATCTGGTGACAGGCTCGCTCTGAGCGTGACGTAAAAGTAGAGTACTCAAAGCCAGAAAACTTTTTCGATTACTAGCTCTGCCCCACACCATGGTTCCCATATGGTCTAGCGGTTAGGATTCCTGGTTCTCACCCAGGCGGCCCGGGTTCGACTCCCGGTATGGGAATGAGCCTTTTTCTAGACTTACACCAATCCAGAAACCGCGTTGCAGCGTTAAAGTCTTTGGGTCGGACCTGCTGTCGGCGGGCGGCCGCAAACGCCAAAGACCGCTTTTAGCCCTTCCTTCCTTCGGCACAAGACCCCAGTATGGCTTCATAGCTCAAAACGTTCTCATCTTTCCCTTCCAACTCCAAGGTGTCCAGGGAAGGGACTCAAAGACCCCCTGTATCCCCTCTGTCAGCTTGGCTCCCCTTAGTGTTTCATCGGTAACGTTTGGGTCCGCAGTGGCGAAGGACTGTGGTTATCGGGGCAAGAGGGAGAGAAAAATCTCGTGACAAAAGTGCCCCGTGTGAGGATCGAACTCACGACCTTCAGATTATGAGACTGACGCGCTACCTACTGCGCTAACAAGGAAACCGGAAGCGACTCTGTCAGCAGAACCCAGAGCATCGACTCGGCGCCGCTGAAAGATAGGTTAGGGTCAACTGAGGGTCACCTGAATCAAACGGCGTTTCCCCGTTGTGACTGGGTGCCTCTCTTGCCGAGATATGGCTGTTTTTCTCAATATGGAAATGAGCTCTTTGGCGGAATGAGGGCGTTGCCGCTCAACACTTTGGAGCAACAGCACCGCCCTGGTCGCTCCTGGGAGCTCTTTTGCGTATAAGACAAAAACAGCCATATCTGGGCAACGGAGGCACCCCTTCAGCAGGAGAAAACGCTGTTTGACTCAGGCGACCCTAACCTATCTGTCGGCGGGGCTGGGTTGATATGCCGGGTTATGGTGACAGGCTCCCTCTAAGCGTGACGTAAAAGTAGAGTACTCAAAGCCAGGAAACTTTTTCGATAACTAGCTCAGCCTCACACCACAGTTCCCATATGGTCTAGCGGTTAGGATTCCTGGTTTTCACCCAGGCGGCCTGGGTTCGACTCCCGGTTTGGGAATGAGCTTTTTTCTAAACTTGCACCAATCCTGAAACCGCATTGCGGCGTTAAAGCACTTGGGTCGGAGATGCTGTCGGCGGGCGGCCACAAACGCCCAAGACCGCTTTTAGCTCTTCCTTCCTTCGGCACAACACCCCAGTTTGGCTTCATAGATCAAAACGTTCCCAAAGTTCCCATCTCTCCCTTCTAACTCCAAGGTGTCCAGGGAAGGGACTCAAAGACCTCCTGTATCCCCTCTGTCAGCTTGGCTCCCCTTACCGTTTCATCGTTAACGTTTGGGTCCGCAGTGGCGACGGACTGTGGCTTTCGGGGCAAGAGGGATAGAAAAAGCTTGCGACAATTTTGCCCCGTGTCAGGATTGAACTCACGACCTTCAGATTACGAGACTGACACGCTACCTACTGCGCTAACGAGGCGACCGGAGGTGAACCTGTCAGCAGAACCCAGGGCATTGACTCCACCACCGCTGAAAGATAGGTTATGGTCACCTGAATCAAACAGTGCATCCCCCTTGTGACTGGGTGCCTCCCTTGCCGAGATATGGCTGTTTTTGTCAAGATGGAAATGAGCTCTTTGGAGGAATGAGCTCCCTGGTCGCTCCAGGGAGCTCTTTTGCGTATCGACAAAAACAGCCATATCTGGGCAACGGAGGCACCTCTTCAGCAGGGAAAAACGCTGTTTGATTCAGGCGACCTTAACCTATCTGTCGGCGGGGCTGGGTTGATATGCCGGGATCTGGTGACAGGCTCGCTCTGAGCGTGACGTAAAAGTAGAGTACTCAAAGCCAGAAAACTTTTTCGATTACTAGCTCAGCCCCACACCATGGTTCCCATATGGTCTAGCGGTTAGGATTCCTGGTTCTCACCCAGGCGGCCCGGGTTCGACTCCCGGTATGGGAATGAGCCTTTTTCTAGACTTACACCAATCCAGAAACCGCCTTGCAGCGTTAAAGTCTTTGGGTCGGACCTGCTGTCGGCGGGCGGCCACAAACGCCAAAGACCGCTTTTAGCCCTTCCTTCCTTCGGCACAAGACCCCAGTATGGCTTCATAGCTCAAAACGTTCTCATCTCTCCCTTCCAACTCCAAGGTGTCCAGGGAAGGGACTCAAAGACCCCCTGTATCCCCTCTGTCAGCTTGGCTCCCCTTAGTGTTTCATCGGTAACGTTTGGGTCCGCAGTGGCGAAGGACTGTGGTTATCGGGGCAAGAGGGAGAGAAAAATCTCGTGACAAAAGTGCCGCGTTTGAGGATCGAACTCACGACCTTCAGATTATGAGACTGACGCGCTACCTACTGCGCTAACGTGGCAACCGGAAGCGAGACTGTCAGCAGAACCCAGAGCATCGACTCGGCGCCGCTGAAAGATAGGTTAGGGTCAACTGAGGGTCACCTGAATCAAACGGCGTTTCCCCGTTGTGACTGGGTGCCTCTCTTGCCGAGATATGGCTGTTTTTCTCAATATGGAAATGAGCTCTTTGGCGGAATGAGGGCGTTGCCGCTCAACACTTTGGAGCAACGGCACCGCCCTGGTCGCTCCAGGGAGCTCTTTTGCGTATAAGACAAAAACAGCCATATCTGGGCAACGGAGGCACCCCTTCAGCAGGAGAAAACGCTGTTTGACTCAGGCGACCCTAACCTATCTGTCGGCGGGGCTGGGTTGATATGCCGGGTTCTGGTGACAGGCTCCCTCTAAGCGTGACGTAAAAGTAGAGTACTCAAAGCCAGGAAACTTTTTCGATAACTAGCTCAGCCTCGCACCACAGTTCCCATATGGTCTAGCGGTTAGGATTCCTGGTTTTCACCCAGGCGGCCCGGGTTCGACTCCCGGTATGGGAATGAGCTTTTTTCTAAACTTGCACCAATCCTGAAACCGCATTGCGGCGTTAAAGCATTTGGGTCGGAGATGCTGTCGGCGGGCGGCCACAAACGCCCAAGACCGCTTTTAGCTCTTCCTTCCTTCGGCACAACACCCCAGTTTGGCTTCATAGATCAAAACGTTCCCAAAGTTCCCATCTCTCCCTTCTAACTCCAAGGTGTCCAGGGAAGGGACTCAAAGACCTCCTGTATCCCCTCTGTCAGCTTGGCTCCCCTTACCGTTTCATCGTTAACGTTTGGGTCCGCAGTGGCGACGGACTGTGGCTTTCGGGGCAAGAGGGATAGAAAAAGCTTGCGACAATTTTGCCCCGTGTCAGGATTGAACTCACGACCTTCAGATTACGAGACTGACACGCTACCTACTGCGCTAACGAGGCGACCGGAGGTGAACCTGTCAGCAGAACCCAGGGCATTGACTCCACCCCCGCTGAAAGATAGTTTATGGTCACCTGAATCAAACAGTGCATCCCCCTTGTGACTGGGTGCCTCCCTTGCCGAGATATGGCTGTTTTTGTCAAGATGGAAATGAGCTCTTTGGAGGAATGAGCTCCCTGGTCGCTCCAGGGAGCTCTTTTGCGTATCGACAAAAACAGCCATATCTGGGCAACGGAGGCACCTCTTCAGCAGGGAAAAACGCTGTTTGATTCAGGCGACCTTAACCTATCTGTCGGCGGGGCTGGGTTGATATGCCGGGATCTGGTGACAGGCTCGCTCTGAGCGTGACGTAAAAGTAGAGTACTCAAAGCCAGAAAACTTTTTCGATTACTAGCTCAGCCCCACACCATGGTTCCCATATGGTCTAGCGGTTAGGATTCCTGGTTCTCACCCAGGCGGCCCGGGTTCGACTCCCGGTATGGGAATGAGCCTTTTTCTAGACTTACACCAATCCAGAAACCGCGTTGCAGCGTTAAAGTCTTTGGGTCGGACCTGCTGTCGGCGGGCGGCCGCAAACGCCAAAGACCGCTTTTAGCCCTTCCTTCCTTCGGCACAAGACCCCAGTATGGCTTCATAGCTCAAAACGTTCTCATCTCTCCCTTCCAACTCCAAGGTGTCCAGGGAAGGGACTCAAAGACCCCCTGTATCCCCTCTGTCAGCTTGGCTCCCCTTAGTGTTTCATCGGTAACGTTTGGGTCCGCAGTGGCGAAGGACTGTGGTTATCGGGGCAAGAGGGAGAGAAAAATCTCGTGACAAAAGTGCCGCGTGTGAGGATCGAACTCACGACCTTCAGATTATGAGACTGACGCGCTACCTACTGCGCTAACGAGGCAACCGGAAGCGAGACTGTCAGCAGAACCCAGAGCATCGACTCGGCGCCGCTGAAAGATAGGTTAGGGTCAACTGAGGGTCACCTGAATCAAACGGCGTTTCCCCGTTGTGACTGGGTGCCTCTCTTGCCGAGATATGGCTGTTTTTCTCAATATGGAAATGAGCTCTTTGGCGGAATGAGGGCGTTGCCGCTCAACACTTTGGAGCAACGGCACCGCCCTGGTCGCTCCAGGGAGCTCTTTTGCGTATAAGACAAAAACAGCCATATCTGGGCAACGGAGGCACCCCTTCAGCAGGAGAAAACGCTGTTTGACTCAGGCGACCCTAACCTATCTGTCGGCGGGGCTGGGTTGATATGCCGGGTTCTGGTGACAGGCTCCCTCTAAGCGTGACGTAAAAGTAGAGTACTCAAAGCCAGGAAACTTTTTCGATAACTAGCTCAGCCTCACACCACAGTTCCCATATGGTCTAGCGGTTAGGATTCCTAGTTTTCACCCAGGCGGCCCGGGTTCGACTCCCGGTATGGGAATGAGCTTTTTTCTAAACTTGCACCAATCCTGAAACCGCATTGCGGCGTTAAAGCATTTGGGTCGGAGATGCTGTCGGCGGGCGGCCACAAACGCCCAAGACCGCTTTTAGCTCTTCCTTCCTTCGGCACAACACCCCAGTTTGGCTTCATAGATCAAAACGTTCCCAAAGTTCCCATCTCTCCCTTCTAACTCCAAGGTGTCCAGGGAAGGGACTCAAAGACCTCCTGTATCCCCTCTGTCAGCTTGGCTCCCCTTACCGTTTCATCGTTAACGTTTGGGTCCGCAGTGGCGACGGACTGTGGCTTTCGGGGCAAGAGGGATAGAAAAAGCTTGCGACAATTTTGCCCCGTGTCAGGATTGAACTCACGACCTTCAGATTACGAGACTGACACGCTACCTACTGCGCTAACGAGGCGACCGGAGGTGAACCTGCCAGCAGAACCCAGGGCATTGACTCCACCCCCGCTGAAAGATAGTTTATGGTCACCTGAATCAAACAGTGCATCCCCCTTGTGACTGGGTGCCTCCCTTGCCGAGATATGGCTGTTTTTGTCAAGATGGAAATGAGCTCTTTGGAGGAATGAGCTCCCTGGTCGCTCCAGGGAGCTCTTTTGCGTATCGACAAAAACAGCCATATCTGGGCAACGGAGGCACCTCTTCAGCAGGGAAAAACGCTGTTTGATTCAGGCGACCTTAACCTATCTGTCGGCGGGGCTGGGTTGATATGCCGGGATCTGGTGACAGGCTCGCTCTGAGCGTGACGTAAAAGTAGAGTACTCAAAGCCAGAAAACTTTTTCGATTACTAGCTCTGCCCCACACCATGGTTTCCATATGGTCTAGCGGTTAGGATTCCTGGTTCTCACCCAGGCGGCCCGGGTTCGACTCCCGGTATGGGAATGAGCCTTTTTCTAGACTTACACCAATCCAGAAACCGCGTTGCAGCGTTAAAGTCTTTGGGTCGGACCTGCTGTCGGCGGGCGGCCGCAAACGCCAAAGACCGCTTTTAGCCCTTCCTTCCTTCGGCACAAGACCCCAGTATGGCTTCATAGCTCAAAACGTTCTCATCTTTCCCTTCCAACTCCAAGGTGTCCAGGGAAGGGACTCAAAGACCCCCTGTATCCCCTCTGTCAGCTTGGCTCCCCTTAGTGTTTCATCGGTAACGTTTGGGTCCGCAGTGGCGAAGGACTGTGGTTATCGGGGCAAGAGGGAGAGAAAAATCTCGTGACAAAAGTGCCCCGTGTGAGGATCGAACTCACGACCTTCAGATTATGAGACTGACGCGCTACCTACTGCGCTAACGAGGAAACCGGAAGCGACTCTGTCAGCAGAACCCAGAGCATCGACTCGGCGCCGCTGAAAGATAGGTTAGGGTCAACTGAGGGTCACCTGAATCAAACGGCGTTTCCCCGTTGTGACTGGGTGCCTCTCTTGCCGAGATATGGCTGTTTTTCTCAATATGGAAATGAGCTCTTTGGCGGAATGAGGGCGTTGCCGCTCAACACTTTGGAGCAACAGCACCGCCCTGGTCGCTCCTGGGAGCTCTTTTGCGTATAAGACAAAAACAGCCATATCTGGGCAACGGAGGCACCCCTTCAGCAGGAGAAAACGCTGTTTGACTCAGGCGACCCTAACCTATCTGTCGGCGGGGCTGGGTTGATATGCCGGGTTATGGTGACAGGCTCCCTCTAAGCGTGACGTAAAAGTAGAGTACTCAAAGCCAGGAAACTTTTTCGATAACTAGCTCAGCCTCACACCACAGTTCCCATATGGTCTAGCGGTTAGGATTCCTGGTTTTCACCCAGGCGGCCTGGGTTCGACTCCCGGTTTGGGAATGAGCTTTTTTCTAAACTTGCACCAATCCTGAAACCGCATTGCGGCGTTAAAGCACTTGGGTCGGAGATGCTGTCGGCGGGCGGCCACAAACGCCCAAGACCGCTTTTAGCTCTTCCTTCCTTCGGCACAACACCCCAGTTTGGCTTCATAGATCAAAACGTTCCCAAAGTTCCCATCTCTCCCTTCTAACTCCAAGGTGTCCAGGGAAGGGACTCAAAGACCTCCTGTATCCCCTCTGTCAGCTTGGCTCCCCTTACCGTTTCATCGTTAACGTTTGGGTCCGCAGTGGCGACGGACTGTGGCTTTCGGGGCAAGAGGGATAGAAAAAGCTTGCGACAATTTTGCCCCGTGTCAGGATTGAACTCACGACCTTCAGATTACGAGACTGACACGCTACCTACTGCGCTAACGAGGCGACCGGAGGTGAACCTGGCAGCAGAACCCAGGGCATTGACTCCACCACCGCTGAAAGATAGGTTATGGTCACCTGAATCAAACAGTGCATCCCCCTTGTGACTGGGTGCCTCCCTTGCCGAGATATGGCTGTTTTTGTCAAGATGGAAATGAGCTCTTTGGAGGAATGAGCTCCCTGGTCGCTCCAGGGAGCTCTTTTGCGTATCGACAAAAACAGCCATATCTGGGCAACGGAGGCACCTCTTCAGCAGGGAAAAACGCTGTTTGATTCAGGCGACCTTAACCTATCTGTCGGCGGGGCTGGGTTGATATGCCGGGATCTGGTGACAGGCTCGCTCTGAGCGTGACGTAAAAGTAGAGTACTCAAAGCCAGAAAACTTTTTCGATTACTAGCTCAGCCCCACCCCATGGTTCCCATATGGTCTAGCGGTTAGGATTCCTGGTTCTCACCCAGGCGGCCCGGGTTCGACTCCCGGTATGGGAATGAGCCTTTTTCTAGACTTACACCAATCCAGAAACCGCGTTGCAGCGTTAAAGTCTTTGGGTCGGACCTGCTGTCAGCGGGCGGCCGCAAACGCCAAAGACCGCTTTTAGCCCTTCCTTCCTTCGGCACAAGACCCCAGTATGGCTTAATAGCTCAAAACGTTCTCATCTCTCCCTTCCAACTCCAAGGTGTCCAGGGAAGGGACTCAAAGACCCCCTGTATCCCCTCTGTCAGCTTGGCTCCCCTTAGTGTTTCATCGGTAACGTTTGGGTCCGCAGTGGCGAAGGACTGTGGTTATCGGGGCAAGAGGGAGAGAAAAATCTCGTGACAAAAGTGCCCCGTGTGAGGATCGAACTCACGACCTTCAGATTATGAGACTGACGCGCTACCTACTGCGCTAACGAGGAAACCGGAAGCGACTCTGTCAGCAGAACCCAGAGCATCGACTCGGCGCCGCTGAAAGATAGGTTAGGGTCAACTGAGGGTCACCTGAATCAAACGGCGTTTCCCCGTTGTGACTGGGTGCCTCTCTTGCCGAGATATGGCTGTTTTTCTCAATATGGAAATGAGCTCTTTGGCGGAATGAGGGCGTTGCCGCTCAACACTTTGGAGCAACGGCACCGCCCTGGTCGCTCCAGGGAGCTCTTTTGCGTATAAGACAAAAACAGCCATATCTGGGCAACGGAGGCACCCCTTCAGCAGGAGAAAACGCTGTTTGACTCAGGCGACCCTAACCTATCTGTCGGCGGGGCTGGGTTGATATGCCGGGTTCTGGTGACAGGCTCCCTCTAAGCGTGACGTAAAAGTAGAGTACTCAAAGCCAGGAAACTTTTTCGATAACTAGCTCAGCCTCACACCACAGTTCCCATATGGTCTAGCGGTTAGGATTCCTGGTTTTCACCCAGGCGGCCCGGGTTCGACTCCCGGTATGGGAATGAGCTTTTTTCTAAACTTGCACCAATCCTGAAACCGCATTGCGGCGTTAAAGCATTTGGGTCGGAGATGCTGTCGGCGGGCGGCCACAAACGCCCAAGACCGCTTTTAGCTCTTCCTTCCTTCGGCACAACACCCCAGTTTGGCTTCATAGATCAAAACGTTCCCAAAGTTCCCATCTCTCCCTTCTAACTCCAAGGTGTCCAGGGAAGGGACTCAAAGACCTCCTGTATCCCCTCTGTCAGCTTGGCTCCCCTTACCGTTTCATCGTTAACGTTTGGGTCCGCAGTGGCGACGGACTGTGGCTTTCGGGGCAAGAGGGATAGAAAAAGCTTGCGACAATTTTGCCCCGTGTCAGGATTGAACTCACGACCTTCAGATTACGAGACTGACACGCTACCTACTGCGCTAACGAGGCGACCGGAGGTGAACCTGTCAGCAGAACCCAGGGCATTGACTCCACCCCCGCTGAAAGATAGTTTATGGTCACCTGAATCAAACAGTGCATCCCCCTTGTGACTGGGTGCCTCCCTTGCCGAGATATGGCTGTTTTTGTCAAGATGGAAATGAGCTCTTTGGAGGAATGAGCTCCCTGGTCGCTCCAGGGAGCTCTTTTGCGTATCGACAAAAACAGCCATATCTGGGCAACGGAGGCACCTCTTCAGCAGGGAAAAACGCTGTTTGATTCAGGCGACCTTAACCTATCTGTCGGCGGGGCTGGGTTGATATGCCGGGATCTGGTGACAGGCTCGCTCTGAGCGTGACGTAAAAGTAGAGTACTCAAAGCCAGAAAACTTTTTCGATTACTAGCTCAGCCCCACCCCATGGTTCCCATATGGTCTAGCGGTTAGGATTCCTGGTTCTCACCCAGGCGGCCCGGGTTCGACTCCCGGTATGGGAATGAGCCTTTTTCTAGACTTACACCAATCCAGAAACCGCGTTGCAGCGTTAAAGTCTTTGGGTCGGACCTGCTGTCGGCGGGCGGCCGCAAACGCCAAAGACCGCTTTTAGCCCTTCCTTCCTTCGGCACAAGACCCCAGTATGGCTTCATAGCTCAAAACGTTCTCATCTCTCCCTTCCAACTCCAAGGTGTCCAGGGAAGGGACTCAAAGACCCCCTGTATCCCCTCTGTCAGCTTGGCTCCCCTTAGTGTTTCATCGGTAACGTTTGGGTCCGCAGTGGCGAAGGACTGTGGTTATCGGGGCAAGAGGGAGAGAAAAATCTCGTGACAAAAGTGCCGCGTGTGAGGATCGAACTCACGACCTTCAGATTATGAGACTGACGCGCTACCTACTGCGCTAACGAGGCAACCGGAAGCGAGACTGTCAGCAGAACCCAGAGCATCGACTCGGCGCCGCTGAAAGATAGGTTAGGGTCAACTGAGGGTCACCTGAATCAAACGGCGTTTCCCCGTTGTGACTGGGTGCCTCTCTTGCCGAGATATGGCTGTTTTTCTCAATATGGAAATGAGCTCTTTGGCGGAATGAGGGCGTTGCCGCTCAACACTTTGGAGCAACGGCACCGCCCTGGTCGCTCCAGGGAGCTCTTTTGCGTATAAGACAAAAACAGCCATATCTGGGCAACGGAGGCACCCCTTCAGCAGGAGAAAACGCTGTTTGACTCAGGCGACCCTAACCTATCTGTCGGCGGGGCTGGGTTGATATGCCGGGTTCTGGTGACAGGCTCCCTCTAAGCGTGACGTAAAAGTAGAGTACTCAAAGCCAGGAAACTTTTTCGATAACTAGCTCAGCCTCACACCACAGTTCCCATATGGTCTAGCGGTTAGGATTCCTGGTTTTCACCCAGGCGGCCCGGGTTCGACTCCCGGTATGGGAATGAGCTTTTTTCTAAACTTGCACCAATCCTGAAACCGCATTGCGGCGTTAAAGCATTTGGGTCGGAGATGCTGTCGGCGGGCGGCCACAAACGCCCAAGACCGCTTTTAGCTCTTCCTTCGGCACAACACCCCAGTTTGGCTTCATAGATCAAAACGTTCCCAAAGTTCCCATCTCTCCCTTCTAACTCCAAGGTGTCCAGGGAAGGGACTCAAAGACCTCCTGTATCCCCTCTGTCAGCTTGGCTCCCCTTACCGTTTCATCGTTAACGTTTGGGTCCGCAGTGGCGACGGACTGTGGCTTTCGGGGCAAGAGGGATAGAAAAAGCTTGCGACAATTTTGCCCCGTGTCAGGATTGAACTCACGACCTTCAGATTACGAGACTGACACGCTACCTACTGCGCTAACGAGGCGACCGGAGGTGGACCTGTCAGCAGAACCCAGGGCATTGACTCCACCACCGCTGAAAGATAGGTTATGGTCACCTGAATCAAACAGTGCATCCCCCTTGTGACTGGGTGCCTCCCTTGCCGAGATATGGCTGTTTTTGTCAAGATGGAAATGAGCTCTTTGGAGGAATGAGCTCCCTGGTCGCTCCAGGGAGCTCTTTTGCGTATCGACAAAAACAGCCATATCTGGGCAACGGAGGCACCTCTTCAGCAGGGAAAAACGCTGTTTGATTCAGGCGACCTTAACCTATCTGTCGGCGGGGCTGGGTTGATATGCCGGGATCTGGTGACAGGCTCACTCTGAGCGTGACGTAAAAGTAGAGTACTCAAAGCCAGAAAACTTTTTCGATTACTAGCTCAGCCCCACACCACAGTTCCCATATGGTCTAGCGGTTAGGATTCCTGGTTTTCACCCAGGCGGCCTGGGTTCGACTCCCGGTATGGGAATGAGCTTTTTTCTAAACTTGCACCAATCCTGAAACCGCATTGCGGCGTTAAAGCACTTGGGTCGGAGATGCTGTCGGCGGGCGGCCACAAACGCCCAAGACCGCTTTTAGCTCTTCCTTCCTTCGGCACAACACCCCAGTTTGGCTTCATAGATCAAAACGTTCCCAAAGTTCCCATCTCTCCCTTCTAACTCCAAGGTGTCCAGGGAAGGGACTCAAAGACCTCCTGTATCCCCTCTGTCAGCTTGGCTCCCCTTACCGTTTCATCGTTAACGTTTGGGTCCGCAGTGGCGACGGACTGTGGCTTTCGGGGCAAGAGGGATAGAAAAAGCTTGCGACAATTTTGCCCCGTGTCAGGATTGAACTCCCGACCTTCAGATTACGAGACTGACACGCTACCTACTGCGCTAACGAGGCGACCGGAGGTGAACCTGTCAGCAGAACCCAGGGCATTGACTCCACCACCGCTGAAAGATAGGTTATGGTCACCTGAATCAAACAGTGCATCCCCCTTGTGACTGGGTGCCTCCCTTGCCGAGATATGGCTGTTTTTGTCAAGATGGAAATGAGCTCTTTGGAGGAATGAGCTCCCTGGTCGCTCCAGGGAGCTCTTTTGTGTATCGACAAAAACAGCCATATCTGGGCAACGGAGGCACCTCTTCAGCAGGGAAAAACGCTGTTTGATTCAGGCGACCTTAACCTATCTGTCGGCGGGGCTGGGTTGATATGCCGGGATCTGGTGACAGGCTCGCTCTGAGCGTGACGTAAAAGTAGAGTACTCAAAGCCAGAAAACTTTTTCGATTACTAGCTCAGCCCCACACCATGGTTCCCATATGGTCTAGCGGTTAGGATTCCTGGTTCTCACCCAGGCGGCCCGGGTTCGACTCCCGGTATGGGAATGAGCCTTTTTCTAGACTTACACCAATCCAGAAACCGCGTTGCAGCGTTAAAGTCTTTGGGTCGGACCTGCTGTCGGCGGGCGGCCGCAAACGCCAAAGACCGCTTTTAGCCCTTCCTTCCTTCGGCACAAGACCCCAGTATGGCTTCATAGCTCAAAACGTTCTCATCTTTCCCTTCCAACTCCAAGGTGTCCAGGGAAGGGACTCAAAGACCCCCTGTATCCCCTCTGTCAGCTTGGCTCCCCTTAGTGTTTCATCGGTAACGTTTGGGTCCGCAGTGGCGAAGGACTGTGGTTATCGGGGCAAGAGGGAGAGAAAAATCTCGTGACAAAAGTGCCCCGTGTGAGGATCGAACGCACGACCTTCAGATTATGAGACTGACGCGCTACCTACTGCGCTAACGAGGCAACCGGAAGCGAGTCTGTCAGCAGAACCCAGAGCATCGACTCGGCGCCGCTGAAAGATAGGTTAGGGTCAACTGAGGGTCACCTGAATCAAACGGCGTTTCCCCGTTGTGACTGGGTGCCTCTCTTGCCGAGATATGGCTGTTTTTCTCAATATGGAAATGAGCTCTTTGGCGGAATGAGGGCGTTGCCGCTCAACACTTTGGAGCAACGGCACCGCCCTGGTCGCTCCAGGGAGCTCTTTTGCGTATAAGACAAAAACAGCCATATCTGGGCAACGGAGGCACCCCTTCAGCAGGAGAAAACGCTGTTTGACTCAGGCGACCCTAACCTATCTGTCGGCGGGGCTGGGTTGATATGCCGGGTTCTGGTGACAGGCTCCCTCTAAGCGTGACGTAAAAGTAGAGTACTCAAAGCCAGGAAACTTTTTCGATAACTAGCTCAGCCTCACACCACAGTTCCCATATGGTCTAGCGGTTAGGATTCCTGGTTTTCACCCAGGCGGCCCGGGTTCGACTCCTGGTATGGGAATGAGCTTTTTTCTAAACTTGCACCAATCCTGAAACTGCATTGCGGCGTTAAAGCATTTGGGTCGGAGATGCTGTCGGCGGGCGGCCACAAACGGCCAAGACCGCTTTTAGCTCTTCCTTCCTTCGGCACAACACCCCAGTTTGGCTTCATAGATCAAAACGTTCCCAAAGTTCCCATCTCTCCCTTCTAACTCCAAGGTGTCCAGGGAAGGGACTCAAAGACCTCCTGTATCCCCTCTGTCAGCTTGGCTCCCCTTACCGTTTCATCGTTAACGTTTGGGTCCGCAGTGGCGACGGACTGTGGCTTTCGGGGCAAGAGGGATAGAAAAAGCTTGCGACAATTTTGCCCCGTGTCAGGATTGAACTCACGACCTTCAGATTACGAGACTGACACGCTACCTACTGCGCTAACGAGGCAACCGGAGGTGAACCTGTCAGCAGAACCCAGGGCATTGACTCCACCACCGCTGAAAGATAGGTTATGGTCACCTGAATCAAACAGTGCATCCCCCTTGTGACTGGGTGCCTCCCTTGCCGAGATATGGCTGTTTTTGTCAAGATGGAAATGAGCTCTTTGGAGGAATGAGCTCCCTGGTCGCTCCAGGGAGCTCTTTTGCGTATCGACAAAAACAGCCATATCTGGGCAACGGAGGCACCTCTTCAGCAGGGAAAAACGCTGTTTGATTCAGGCGACCTTAACCTATCTGTCGGCGGGGCTGGGTTGATATGCCGGGATCTGGTGACAGGCTCGCTCTGAGCGTGACGTAAAAGTAGAGTACTCAAAGCCAGAAAACTTTTTCGATTACTAGCTCAGCCCCACACCATGGTTCCCATATGGTCTAGCGGTTAGGATTCCTGGTTCTCACCCAGGCGGCCCGGGTTCGACTCCCGGTATGGGAATGAGCCTTTTTCTAGACTTACACCAATCCAGAAACCGCGTTGCAGCGTTAAAGTCTTTGGGTCGGACCTGCTGTCGGCGGGCGGCCGCAAACGCCAAAGACCGCTTTTAGCCCTTCCTTCCTTCGGCACAAGACCCCAGTATGGCTTCATAGCTCAAAACGTTCTCATCTCTCCCTTCCAACTCCAAGGTGTCCAGGGAAGGGACTCAAAGACCCCCTGTATCCCCTCTGTCAGCTTGGCTCCCCTTAGTGTTTCATCGGTAACGTTTGGGTCCGCAGTGGCGAAGGACTGTGGTTATCGGGGCAAGAGGGAGAGAAAAATCTCGTGACAAAAGTGCCGCGTGTGAGGATCGAACTCACGACCTTCAGATTATGAGACTGACGCGCTACCTACTGCGCTAACGAGGCAACCGGAAGCGAGACTGTCAGCAGAACCCAGAGCATCGACTCGGCGCCGCTGAAAGATAGGTTAGGGTCAACTGAGGGTCACCTGAATCAAACGGCGTTTCCCCGTTGTGACTGGGTGCCTCTCTTGCCGAGATATGGCTGTTTTTCTCAATATGGAAATGAGCTCTTTGGCGGAATGAGGGCGTTGCCGCTCAACACTTTGGAGCAACGGCACCGCCCTGGTCGCTCCAGGGAGCTCTTTTGCGTATAAGACAAAAACAGCCATATCTGGGCAACGGAGGCACCCCTTCAGCAGGAGAAAACGCTGTTTGACTCAGGCGACCCTAACCTATCTGTCGGCGGGGCTGGGTTGATATGCCGGGTTCTGGTGACAGGCTCCCTCTAAGCGTGACGTAAAAGTAGAGTACTCAAAGCCAGGAAACTTTTTCGATAACTAGCTCAGCCTCACACCACAGTTCCCATATGGTCTAGCGGTTAGGATTCCTGGTTTTCACCCAGGCGGCCCGGGTTCGACTCCCGGTATGGGAATGAGCTTTTTTCTAAACTTGCACCAATCCTGAAACCGCATTGCGGCGTTAAAGCATTTGGGTCGGAGATGCTGTCGGCGGGCGGCCACAAACGCCCAAGACCGCTTTTAGCTCTTCCTTCCTTCGGCACAACACCCCAGTTTGGCTTCATAGATCAAAACGTTCCCAAAGTTCCCATCTCTCCCTTCTAACTCCAAGGTGTCCAGGGAAGGGACTCAAAGACCTCCTGTATCCCCTCTGTCAGCTTGGCTCCCCTTACCGTTTCATCGTTAACGTTTGGGTCCGCAGTGGCGACGGACTGTGGCTTTCGGGGCAAGAGGGATAGAAAAAGCTTGCGACAATTTTGCCCCGTGTCAGGATTGAACTCACGACCTTCAGATTACGAGACTGACACGCTACCTACTGCGCTAACGAGGCGACCGGAGGTGAACCTGTCAGCAGAACCCAGGGCATTGACTCCACCCCCGCTGAAAGATAGTTTATGGTCACCTGAATCAAACAGTGCATCCCCCTTGTGACTGGGTGCCTCCCTTGCCGAGATATGGCTGTTTTTGTCAAGATGGAAATGAGCTCTTTGGAGGAATGAGCTCCCTGGTCGCTCCAGGGAGCTCTTTTGCGTATCGACAAAAACAGCCATATCTGGGCAACGGAGGCACCTCTTCAGCAGGGAAAAACGCTGTTTGATTCAGGCGACCTTAACCTATCTGTCGGCGGGGCTGGGTTGATATGCCGGGATCTGGTGACAGGCTCGCTCTGAGCGTGACGTAAAAGTAGAGTACTCAAAGCCAGAAAACTTTTTCGATTACTAGCTCAGCCCCACACCATGGTTCCCATATGGTCTAGCGGTTAGGATTCCTGGTTCTCACCCAGGCGGCCCGGGTTCGACTCCCGGTATGGGAATGAGCCTTTTTCTAGACTTACACCAATCCAGAAACCGCGTTGCAGCGTTAAAGTCTTTGGGTCGGACCTGCTGTCGGCGGGCGGCCGCAAACGCCAAAGACCGCTTTTAGCCCTTCCTTCCTTCGGCACAAGACCCCAGTATGGCTTCATAGCTCAAAACGTTCTCATCTTTCCCTTCCAACTCCAAGGTGTCCAGGGAAGGGACTCAAAGACCCCCTGTATCCCCTCTGTCAGCTTGGCTCCCCTTAGTGTTTCATCGGTAACGTTTGGGTCCGCAGTGGCGAAGGACTGTGGTTATCGGGGCAAGAGGGAGAGAAAAATCTCGTGACAAAAGTGCCCCGTGTGAGGATCGAACTCACGACCTTCAGATTATGAGACTGACGCGCTACCTACTGCGCTAACGAGGCAACCGGAAGCGAGTCTGTCAGCAGAACCCAGAGCATCGACTCGGCGCCGCTGAAAGATAGGTTAGGGTCAACTGAGGGTCACCTGAATCAAACGGCGTTTCTCCGTTGTGACTGGGTGCCTCTCTTGCCGAGATATGGCTGTTTTTCTCAATATGGAAATGAGCTCTTTGGCGGAATGAGGGCGTTGCCGCTCAACACTTTGGAGCAACAGCACCGCCCTGGTCGCTCCAGGGAGCTCTTTTGCGTATAAGACAAAAACAGCCATATCTGGGCAACGGAGGCACCCCTTCAGCAGGAGAAAACGCCGTTTGACTCAGGCGACCCTAACCTATCTGTCGGCAGGGCTGGGTTGATATGCCGGGTTATGGTGACAGGCTCCCTCTAAGCGTGACGTAAAAGTAGAGTACTCAAAGCCAGGAAACTTTTTCGATAACTAGCTCAGCCTCACACCACAGTTCCCATGTGGTCTAGCGGTTAGGATTCCTGGTTTTCACCCAGGCGGCCTGGGTTCGACTCCCGGTATGGGAATGAGCTTTTTTCTAAACTTGCACCAATCCTGAAACCACATTGCGGCGTTAAAGCACTTGGGTCGGAGATGCTGTCGGCGGGCGGCCACAAACGCCCAAGACCGCTTTTAGCTCTTCCTTCCTTCGGCACAACACCCCAGTTTGGCTTCATAGATCAAAACGTTCCCAAAGTTCCCATCTCTCCCTTCTAACTCCAAGGTGTCCAGGGAAGGGACTCAAAGACCTCCTGTATCCCCTCTGTCAGCTTGGCTCCCCTTACCGTTTCATCGTTAACGTTTGGGTCCGCAGTGGCGACGGACTGTGGCTTTCGGGGCAAGAGGGATAAAAAAAGCTTGCGACAATTTTGCCCCGTGTCAGGATTGAACTCACGACCTTCAGATTACGAGACTGACACGCTACCTACTGCGCTAACGAGGCGACCGGAGGTGAACCTGTCAGCAGAACCCAGGGCATTGACTCCACCACCGCTGAAAGATAGGTTATGGTCACCTGAATCAAACAGTGCATCCCCCTTGTGACTGGGTGCCTCCCTTGCCGAGATATGGCTGTTTTTGTCAAGATGGAAATGAGCTCTTTGGAGGAATGAGCTCCCTGGTCGCTCCAGGGAGCTCTTTTGTGTATCGACAAAAACAGCCATATCTGGGCAACGGAGGCACCTCTTCAGCAGGGAAAAACGCTGTTTGATTCAGGCGACCTTAACCTATCTGTCGGCGGGGCTGGGTTGATATGCCGGGATCTGGTGACAGGCTCGCTCTGAGCGTGACGTAAAAGTAGAGTACTCAAAGCCAGAAAACTTTTTCGATTACTAGCTCAGCCCCACCCCATGGTTCCCATATGGTCTAGCGGTTAGGATTCCTGGTTCTCACCCAGGCGGCCCGGGTTCGACTCCCGGTATGGGAATGAGCCTTTTTCTAGACTTACACCAATCCAGAAACCGCGTTGCAGCGTTAAAGTCTTTGGGTCGGACCTGCTGTCGGCGGGCGGCCGCAAACGCCAAAGACCGCTTTTAGCCCTTCCTTCCTTCGGCACAAGACCCCAGTATGGCTTCATAGCTCAAAACGTTCTCATCTCTCCCTTCCAACTCCAAGGTGTCCAGGGAAGGGTCTCAAAGACCCCCTGTATCCCCTCTGTCAGCTTGGCTCCCCTTAGTGTTTCATCGGTAACGTTTGGGTCCGCAGTGGCGAAGGACTGTGGTTATCGGGGCAAGAGGGAGAGAAAAATCTCGTGACAAAAGTGCCGCGTGTGAGGATCGAACTCACGACCTTCAGATTATGAGACTGACGCGCTACCTATTGCGCTAACGAGGCAACCGGAAGCGAGACTGTCAGCAGAACCCAGAGCATCGACTCGGCGCCGCTGAAAGATAGGTTAGGGTCAACTGAGGGTCACCTGAATCAAACGGCGTTTCCCCGTTGTGACTGGGTGCCTCTCTTGCCGAGATATGGCTGTTTTTCTCAATATGGAAATGAGCTCTTTGGCGGAATGAGGGCGTTGCCGCTCAACACTTTGGAGCAACGGCACCGCCCTGGTCGCTCCAGGGAGCTCTTTTGCGTATAAGACAAAAACAGCCATATCTGGGCAACGGAGGCACCCCTTCAGCAGGAGAAAACGCTGTTTGACTCAGGCGACCCTAACCTATCTGTCGGCGGGGCTGGGTTGATATGCCGGGTTCTGGTGACAGGCTCCCTCTAAGCGTGACGTAAAAGTAGAGTACTCAAAGCCAGGAAACTTTTTCGATAACTAGCTCAGCCTCACACCACAGTTCCCATATGGTCTAGCGGTTAGGATTCCTGGTTTTCACCCAGGCGGCCCGGGTTCGACTCCCGGTATGGGAATGAGCTTTTTTCTAAACTTGCACCAATCCTGAAACCGCATTGCGGCGTTAAAGCATTTGGGTCGGAGATGCTGTCGGCGGGCGGCCACAAACGCCCAAGACCGCTTTTAGCTCTTCCTTCCTTCGGCACAACACCCCAGTTTGGCTTCATAGATCAAAACGTTCCCAAAGTTCCCATCTCTCCCTTCTAACTCCAAGGTGTCCAGGGAAGGGACTCAAAGACCTCCTGTATCCCCTCTGTCAGCTTGGCTCCCCTTACCGTTTCATCGTTAACGTTTGGGTCCGCAGTGGCGACGGACTGTGGCTTTCGGGGCAAGAGGGATAGAAAAAGCTTGCGACAATTTTGCCCCGTGTCAGGATTGAACTCACGACCTTCAGATTACGAGACTGACACGCTACCTACTGCGCTAACGAGGCGACCGGAGGTGAACCTGTCAGCAGAACCCAGGGCATTGACTCCACCCCCGCTGAAAGATAGTTTATGGTCACCTGAATCAAACAGTGCATCCCCCTTGTGACTGGGTGCCTCCCTTGCCGAGATATGGCTGTTTTTGTCAAGATGGAAATGAGCTCTTTGGAGGAATGAGCTCCCTGGTCGCTCCAGGGAGCTCTTTTGCATATCGACAAAAACAGCCATATCTGGGCAACGGAGGCACCTCTTCAGCAGGGAAAAACGCTGTTTGATTCAGGCGACCTTAACCTATCTGTCGGCGGGGCTGGGTTGATATGCCGGGATCTGGTGACAGGCTCGCTCTGAGCGTGACGTAAAAGTAGAGTACTCAAAGCCAGAAAACTTTTTCGATTACTAGCTCAGCCCCACCCCATGGTTCCCATATGGTCTAGCGGTTAGGATTCCTGGTTCTCACCCAGGCGGCCCGGGTTTGACTCCCGGTATGGGAATGAGCCTTTTTCTAGACTTACACCAATCCAGAAACCGCGTTGCAGCGTTAAAGTCTTTGGGTCGGACCTGCTGTCGGCGGGCGGCCGCAAACGCCAAAGACCGCTTTTAGCCCTTCCTTCCTTCGGCACAAGACCCCAGTATGGCTTCATAGCTCAAAACGTTCTCATCTCTCCCTTCCAACTCCAAGGTGTCCAGGGAAGGGACTCAAAGACCCCCTGTATCCCCTCTGTCAGCTTGGCTCCCCTTAGTGTTTCATCGGTAACGTTTGGGTCCGCAGTGGCGAAGGACTGTGGTTATCGGGGCAAGAGGGAGAGAAAAATCTCGTGACAAAAGTGCCGCGTGTGAGGATCGAACTCACGACCTTCAGATTATGAGACTGACGCGCTACCTTCTGCGCTAACGAGGCAACCGGAAGCGACTCTGTCAGCAGAACCCAGAGCATCGACTCGGCGCCGCTGAAAGATAGGTTAGGGTCAACTGAGGGTCACCTGAATCAAACGGCGTTTCCCCGTTGTGACTGGGTGCCTCTCTTGCCGAGATATGGCTGTTATTCTCAATATGGAAATGAGCTCTTTGGCGGAATGAGGGCGTTGCCGCTCAACACTTTGGAGCAACGGCACCGCCCTGGTCGCTCCAGGGAGCTCTTTTGCGTATAAGACAAAAACAGCCATATCTGGGCAACGGAGGCACCCCTTCAGCAGGAGAAAACGCTGTTTGACTCAGGCGACCCTAACCTATCTGTCGGCGGGGCTGGGTTGATATGCCGGGTTCTGGTGACAGGCTCCCTCTAAGCGTGACGTAAAAGTAGAGTACTCAAAGCCAGGAAACTTTTTCGATAACTAGCTCAGCCTCACACCACAGTTCCCATATGGTCTAGCGGTTAGGATTCCTGGTTTTCACCCAGGCGGCCCGGGTTCGACTCCCGGTATGGGAATGAGCTTTTTTCTAAACTTGCACCAATCCTGAAACCGCATTGCGGCGTTAAAGCATTTGGGTCGGAGATGCTGTCGGCGGGCGGCCACAAACGCCCAAGACCGCTTTTAGCTCTTCCTTCCTTCGGCACAACACCCCAGTTTGGCTTCATAGATCAAAACGTTGCCAAAGTTCCCATCTCTCCCTTCTAACTCCAAGGTGTCCAGGGAAGGGACTCAAAGACCTCCTGTATCCCCTCTGTCAGCTTGGCTCCCCTTACCGTTTCATCGTTAACGTTTGGGTCCGCAGTGGCGACGGACTGTGGCTTTCGGGGCAAGAGGGATAGAAAAAGCTTGCGACAATTTTGCCCCGTGTCAGGATTGAACTCACGACCTTCAGATTACGAGACAAACACGCTACCTACTGCGCTAACGAGGCGACCGGAGGTGAACCTGTCAGCAGAACCCAGGGCATTGACTCCACCCCCGCTGAAAGATAGTTTATGGTCACCTGAATCAAACAGTGCATCCCCCTTGTGACTGGGTGCCTCCCTTGCCGAGATATGGCTGTTTTTGTCAAGATGGAAATGAGCTCTTTGGAGGAATGAGCTCCCTGGTCGCTCCAGGGAGCTCTTTTGCGTATCGACAAAAACAGCCATATCTGGGCAACGGAGGCACCTCTTCAGCAGGGAAAAACGCTGTTTGATTCAGGCGACCTTAACCTATCTGTCGGCGGGGCTGGGTTGATATGCCGGGATCTGGTGACAGGCTCGTTCTGAGCGTGACGTAAAAGTAGAGTACTCAAAGCCAGAAAACTTTTTCGATTACTAGCTCAGCCCCACACCATGGTTCCCATGTGGTCTAGCGGTTAGGATTCCTGGTTCTCACCCAGGCGGCCCGGGTTCGACTCCCGGTATGGGAATGAGCCTTTTTCTAGACTTACACCAATCCAGAAACCGCGTTGCAGCGTTAAAGTCTTTGGGTCGGACCTGCTGTCGGCGGGCGGCCGCAAACGCCAAAGACCGCTTTTAGCCCTTCCTTCCTTCGGCACAAGACCCCAGTATGGCTTCATAGCTCAAAACGTTCTCATCTTTCCCTTCCAACTCCAAGGTGTCCAGGGAAGGGACTCAAAGACCCCCTGTATCCCCTCTGTCAGCTTGGCTCCCCTTAGTGTTTCATCGGTAACGTTTGGGTCCGCAGTGGCGAAGGACTGTGGTTATCGGGGCAAGAGGGAGAGAAAAATCTCGTGACAAAAGTGCCCCGTGTGAGGATCGAACTCACGACCTTCAGATTATGAGACTGACGCGCTACCTACTGCGCTAACGAGGCAACCGGAAGCGAGTCTGTCAGCAGAACCCAGAGCATCGACTCGGCGCCGCTGAAAGATAGGTTAGGGTCAACTGAGGGTCACCTGAATCAAACGGCGTTTCCCCGTTGTGACTGGGTGCCTCTCTTGCCGAGATATGGCTGTTTTTCTCAATATGGAAATGAGCTCTTTGGCGGAATGAGGGCGTTGCCGCTCAACACTTTGGAGCAACAGCACCGCCCTGGTCGCTCCAGGGAGCTCTTTTGCGTATAAGACAAAAACAGCCATATCTGGGCAACGGAGGCACCCCTTCAGCAGGAGAAAACGCCGTTTGACTCAGGCGACCCTAACCTATCTGTCGGCGGGGCTGGGTTGATATGCCGGGTTATGGTGACAGGCTCCCTCTAAGCGTGACGTAAAAGTAGAGTACTCAAAGCCAGGAAACTTTTTCGATAACTAGCTCAGCCTCACACCACAGTTCCCATATGGTCTAGCGGTTAGGATTCCTGATTTTCACCCAGGCGGCCTGGGTTCGACTCCCGGTATGGGAATGAGCTTTTTTCTAAACTTGCACCAATCCTGAAACCGCATTGCGGCGTTAAAGCACTTGGGTCGGAGATGCTGTCGGCGGGCGGCCACAAACGCCCAAGACCGCTTTTAGCTCTTCCTTCCTTCGGCACAACACCCCAGTTTGGCTTCATAGATCAAAACGTTCCCAAAGTTCCCATCTCTCCCTTCTAACTCCAAGGTGTCCAGGGAAGGGACTCAAAGACCTCCTGTATCCCCTCTGTCAGCTTGGCTCCCCTTACCGTTTCATCGTTAACGTTTGGGTCCGCAGTGGCGACGGACTGTGGCTTTCGGGGCAAGAGGGATAGAAAAAGCTTGCGACAATTTTGCCCCGTGTCAGGATTGAACTCACGACCTTCAGATTACGAGACTGACACGCTACCTACTGCGCTAACGAGGCGACCGGAGGTGAACCTGTCAGCAGAACCCAGGGCATTGACTCCACCACCGCTGAAAGATAGGTTATGGTCACCTGAATCAAACAGTGCATCCCCCTTGTGACTGGGTGCCTCCCTTGCCGAGATATGGCTGTTTTTGTCAAGATGGAAATGAGCTCTTTGGAGGAATGAGCTCCCTGGTCGCTCCAGGGAGCTCTTTTGCGTATCGACAAAAACAGCCATATCTGGGCAACGGAGGCACCTCTTCAGCAGGGAAAAACGCTGTTTGATTCAGGCGACCTTAACCTATCTGTCGGCGGGGCTGGGTTGATATGCCGGGATCTGGTGACAGGCTCGCTCTGAGCGTGACGTAAAAGTAGAGTACTCAAAGCCAGAAAACTTTTTCGATTACTAGCTCAGCCCCACCCCATGGTTTCCATATGGTCTAGCGGTTAGGATTCCTGGTTCTCACCCAGGCGGCCCGGGTTCGACTCCCGGTATGGGAATGAGCCTTTTTCTAGACTTACACCAATCCAGAAACCGCGTTGCAGCGTTAAAGTCTTTGGGTCGGACCTGCTGTCGGCGGGCGGCCGCAAACGCCAAAGACCGCTTTTAGCCCTTCCTTCCTTCGGCACAAGACCCCAGTATGGCTTCATAGCTCAAAACGTTCTCATCTCTCCCTTCCAACTCCAAGGTGTCCAGGGAAGGGACTCAAAGACCCCCTGTATCCCCTCTGTCAGCTTGGCTCCCCTTAGTGTTTCATCGGTAACGTTTGGGTCCGCAGTGGCGAAGGACTGTGGTTATCGGGGCAAGAGGGAGAGAAAAATCTCGTGACAAAAGTGCCGCGTGTGAGGATCGAACTCACGACCTTCAGATTATGAGACTGACGCGCTACCTATTGCGCTAACGAGGCAACCGGAAGCGAGACTGTCAGCAGAACCCAGAGCATCGACTCGGCGCCGCTGAAAGATAGGTTAGGGTCAACTGAGGGTCACCTGAATCAAACGGCGTTTCCCCGTTGTGACTGGGTGCCTCTCTTGCCGAGATATGGCTGTTTTTCTCAATATGGAAATGAGCTCTTTGGCGGAATGAGGGCGTTGCCGCTCAACACTTTGGAGCAACGGCACCGCCCTGGTCGCTCCAGGGAGCTCTTTTGCGTATAAGACAAAAACAGCCATATCTGGGCAACGGAGGCACCCCTTCAGCAGGAGAAAACGCTGTTTGACTCAGGCGACCCTAACCTATCTGTCGGCGGGGCTGGGTTGATATGCCGGGTTCTGGTGACAGGCTCCCTCTAAGCGTGACGTAAAAGTAGAGTACTCAAAGCCAGGAAACTTTTTCGATAACTAGCTCAGCCTCACACCACAGTTCCCATATGGTCTAGCGGTTAGGATTCCTGGTTTTCACCCAGGCGGCCCGGGTTCGACTCCCGGTATGGGAATGAGCTTTTTTCTAAACTTGCACCAATCCTGAAACCGCATTGCGGCGTTAAAGCATTTGGGTCGGAGATGCTGTCGGCGGGCGGCCACAAACGCCCAAGACCGCTTTTAGCTCTTCCTTCCTTCGGCACAACACCCCAGTTTGGCTTCATAGATCAAAACGTTGCCAAAGTTCCCATCTCTCCCTTCTAACTCCAAGGTGTCCAGGGAAGGGACTCAAAGACCTCCTGTATCCCCTCTGTCAGCTTGGCTCCCCTTACCGTTTCATCGTTAACGTTTGGGTCCGCAGTGGCGACGGACTGTGGCTTTCGGGGCAAGAGGGATAGAAAAAGCTTGCGACAATTTTGCCCCGTGTCAGGATTGAACTCACGACCTTCAGATTACGAGACAAACACGCTACCTACTGCGCTAACGAGGCGACCGGAGGTGAACCTGTCAGCAGAACCCAGGGCATTGACTCCACCCCCGCTGAAAGATAGTTTATGGTCACCTGAATCAAACAGTGCATCCCCCTTGTGACTGGGTGCCTCCCTTGCCGAGATATGGCTGTTTTTGTCAAGATGGAAATGAGCTCTTTGGAGGAATGAGCTCCCTGGTCGCTCCAGGGAGCTCTTTTGCGTATCGACAAAAACAGCCATATCTGGGCAACGGAGGCACCTCTTCAGCAGGGAAAAACGCTGTTTGATTCAGGCGACCTTAACCTATCTGTCGGCGGGGCTGGGTTGATATGCCGGGATCTGGTGACAGGCTCGTTCTGAGCGTGACGTAAAAGTAGAGTACTCAAAGCCAGAAAACTTTTTCGATTACTAGCTCAGCCCCACACCATGGTTCCCATATGGTCTAGCGGTTAGGATTCCTGGTTCTCACCCAGGCGGCCCGGGTTCGACTCCCGGTATGGGAATGAGCCTTTTTCTAGACTTACACCAATCCAGAAACCGCGTTGCAGCGTTAAAGTCTTTGGGTCGGACCTGCTGTCGGCGGGCGGCCGCAAACGCCAAAGACCGCTTTTAGCCCTTCCTTCCTTTGGCACAAGACCCCAGTATGGCTTCATAGCTCAAAACGTTCTCATCTTTCCCTTCCAACTCCAAGGTGTCCAGGGAAGGGACTCAAAGACCCCCTGTATCCCCTCTGTCAGCTTGGCTCCCCTTAGTGTTTCATCGGTAACGTTTGGGTCCGCAGTGGCGAAGGACTGTGGTTATCGGGGCAAGAGGGAGAGAAAAATCTCGTGACAAAAGTGCCCCGTGTGAGGATCGAACTCACGACCTTCAGATTATGAGACTGACGCGCTACCTACTGCGCTAACGAGGCAACCGGAAGCGAGTCTGTCAGCAGAACCCAGAGCATCGACTCGGCGCCGCTGAAAGATAGGTTAGGGTCAACTGAGGGTCACCTGAATCAAACGGCGTTTCCCCGTTGTGACTGGGTGCCTCTCTTGCCGAGATATGGCTGTTTTTCTCAATATGGAAATGAGCTCTTTGGCGGAATGAGGGCGTTGCCGCTCAACACTTTGGAGCAACAGCACCGCCCTGGTCGCTCCAGGGAGCTCTTTTGCGTATAAGACAAAAACAGCCATATCTGGGCAACGGAGGCACCCCTTCAGCAGGAGAAAACGCTGTTTGACTCAGGCGACCCTAACCAATCTGTCGGCGGGGCTGGGTTGATATGCCGGGTTATGGTGACAGGCTCCCTCTAAGCGTGACGTAAAAGTAGAGTACTCAAAGCCAGGAAACTTTTTCGATAACTAGCTCAGCCTCACACCACAGTTCCCATATGGTCTAGCGGTTAGGATTCCTGGTTTTCACCCAGGCGGCCTGGGTTCGACTCCCGGTATGGGAATGAGCTTTTTTCTAAACTTGCACCAATCCTGAAACCGCATTGCGGCGTTAAAGCACTTGGGTCGGAGATGCTGTCGGCGGGCGGCCACAAACGCCCAAGACCGCTTTTAGCTCTTCCTTCCTTCGGCACAACACCCCAGTTTGGCTTCATAGATCAAAACGTTCCCAAAGTTCCCATCTCTCCCTTCTAACTCCAAGGTGTCCAGGGAAGGGACTCAAAGACCTCCTGTATCCCCTCTGTCAGCTTGGCTCCCCTTACCGTTTCATCGTTAACGTTTGGGTCCGCAGTGGCGACGGACTGTGGCTTTCGGGGCAAGAGGGATAGAAAAAGCTTGCGACAATTTTGCCCCGTGTCAGGATTGAACTCACGACCTTCAGATTACGAGACTGACACGCTACCTACTGCGCTAACGAGGCGACCGGAGGTGAACCTGTCAGCAGAACCCAGGGCATTGACTCCACCACCGCTGAAAGATAGGTTATGGTCACCTGAATCAAACAGTGCATCCCCCTTGTGACTGGGTGCCTCCCTTGCCGAGATATGGCTGTTTTTGTCAAGATGGAAATGAGCTCTTTGGAGGAATGAGCTCCCTGGTCGCTCCAGGGAGCTCTTTTGCGTATCGACAAAAACAGCCATATCTGGGCAACGGAGGCACCTCTTCAGCAGGGAAAAACGCTGTTTGATTCAGGCGACCTTAACCTATCTGTCGGCGGGGCTGGGTTGATATGCCGGGATCTGGTGACAGGCTCGCTCTGAGCGTGACGTAAAAGTAGAGTACTCAAAGCCAGAAAACTTTTTCGATTACTAGCTCAGCCCCACCCCATGGTTCCCATATGGTCTAGCGGTTAGGATTCCTGGTTCTCACCCAGGCGGCCCGGGTTCGACTCCCGGTATGGGAATGAGCCTTTTTCTAGACTTACACCAATCCAGAAACCGCGTTGCAGCGTTAAAGTCTTTGGGTCGGACCTGCTGTCGGCGGGCGGCCGCAAACGCCAAAGACCGCTTTTAGCCCTTCCTTCCTTCGGCACAAGACCCCAGTATGGCTTCATAGCTCAAAACGTTCTCATCTCTCCCTTCCAACTCCAAGGTGTCCAGGGAAGGGACTCAAAGACCCCCTGTATCCCCTCTGTCAGCTTGGCTCCCCTTAGTGTTTCATCGGTAACGTTTGGGTCCGCAGTGGCGAAGGACTGTGGTTATCGGGGCAAGAGGGTGAGAAAAATCTCGTGACAAAAGTGCCCCGTGTGAGGATCGAACTCACGACCTTCAGATTATGAGACTGACGCGCTACCTACTGCGCTAACGAGGCAACCGGAAGCGAGTCTGTCAGCAGAACCCAGAGCATCGACTCGGCGCCGCTGAAAGATAGGTTAGGGTCAACTGAGGGTCACCTGAATCAAACGGCGTTTCCCCGTTGTGACTGGGTGCCTCTCTTGCCGAGATATGGCTGTTTTTCTCAATATGGAAATGAGCTCTTTGGCGGAATGAGGGCGTTGCCGCTCAACACTTTGGAGCAACGGCACCGCCCTGGTCGCTCCAGGGAGCTCTTTTGCGTATAAGACAAAAACAGCCATATCTGGGCAACGGAGGCACCCCTTCAGCAGGAGAAAACGCTGTTTGACTCAGGCGACCCTAACCTATCTGTCGGCGGGGCTGGGTTGATATGCCGGGTTCTGGTGACAGGCTCCCTCTAAGCATGACGTAAAAGTAGAGTACTCAAAGCCAGGAAACTTTTTCGATAACTAGCTCAGCCTCACACCACAGTTCCCATATGGTCTAGCGGTTAGGATTCCTGGTTTTCACCCAGGCGGCCCGGGTTCGACTCCCGGTATGGGAATGAGCTTTTTTCTAAACTTGCACCAATCCTGAAACCGCATTGCGGCGTTAAAGCATTTGGGTCGGAGATGCTGTCGGCGGGCGGCCACAAACGCCCAAGACCGCTTTTAGCTCTTCCTTCCTTCGGCACAACACCCCAGTTTGGCTTCATAGATCAAAACGTTCCCAAAGTTCCCATCTCTCCCTTCTAACTCCAAGGTGTCCAGGGAAGGGACTCAAAGACCTCCTGTATCCCCTCTGTCAGCTTGGCTCCCCTTACCGTTTCATCGTTAACGTTTGGGTCCGCAGTGGCGACGGACTGTGGCTTTCGGGGCAAGAGGGATAGAAAAAGCTTGCGACAATTTTGCCCCATGTCAGGATTGAACTCACGACCTTCAGATTACGAGACTGACACGCTACCTACTGCGCTAACGAGGCGACCGGAGGTGAACCTGTCAGCAGAACCCAGGGCATTGACTCCACCCCCGCTGAAAGATAGTTTATGGTCACCTGAATCAAACAGTGCATCCCCCTTGTGACTGGGTGCCTCCCTTGCCGAGATATGGCTGTTTTTGTCAAGATGGAAATGAGCTCTTTGGAGGAATGAGCTCCCTGGTCGCTCCAGGGAGCTCTTTTGCGTATCGACAAAAACAGCCATATCTGGGCAACGGAGGCACCTCTTCAGCAGGGAAAAACGCTGTTTGATTCAGGCGACCTTAACCTATCTGTCGGCAGGGCTGGGTTGATATGCCGGGATCTGGTGACAGGCTCGCTCTGAGCGTGACGTAAAAGTAGAGTACTCAAAGCCAGAAAACTTTTTCGATTACTAGCTCAGCCCCACACCATGGTTCCCATATGGTCTAGCGGTTAGGATTCCCGGTTCTGGCCCGGGTTCGACTCCCGGTATGGGAATGAGCCTTTTTCTAGACTTACACCAATCCAGAAACCGCGTTGCAGCGTTAAAGTCTTTGGGTCGGACCTGCTGTCGGCGGGCGGCCGCAAACGCCAAAGACCGCTTTTAGCCCTTCCTTCCTTCGGCACAAGACCCCAGTATGGCTTCATAGCTCAAAACGTTCTCATCTCTCCCTTCCAACTCCAAGGTGTCCAGGGAAGGGACTCAAAGACCCCCTGTATCCCCTCTGTCAGCTTGGCTCCCCTTAGTGTTTCATCGGTAACGTTTGGGTCCGCAGTGGCGAGGGACTGTGGTTATCGGGGCAAGAGGGAGAGAAAAATCTCGTGACAAAAGTGCCGCGTGTGAGGATCGAACTCACGACCTTCAGATTATGAGACTGCCGCGCTACCTACTGCGCTAACGAGGCAACCGGAAGCGAGACTGTCAGCAGAACCCAGAGCATCGACTCGGCGCCGCTGAAAGATAGGTTAGGGTCAACTGAGGGTCACCTGAATCAAACGGCGTTTCCCCGTTGTGACTGGGTGCCTCTCTTGCCGAGATATGG
The DNA here is from genome assembly GCF_031893055.1 of Leptodactylus fuscus. Classification (NCBI taxonomy): domain Eukaryota; kingdom Metazoa; phylum Chordata; class Amphibia; order Anura; family Leptodactylidae; genus Leptodactylus; species Leptodactylus fuscus. Next base: position 25,258,617 of record NC_134269.1, on the reverse strand, counting down.
CTGTTTTTCTCAATATGGAAATGAGCTCTTTGGCGGAATGAGGGCGTTGCCGCTCAACACTTTGGAGCAACGGCACCGCCCTGGTCGCTCCAGGGAGCTCTTTTGCGTATAAGACAAAAACAGCCATATCTGGGCAACGGAGGCACCCCTTCAGCAGGAGAAAACGCTGTTTGACTCAGGCGACCCTAACCTATCTGTCGGCGGGGCTGGGTTGATATGCCGGGTTCTGGTGACAGGCTCCCTCTAAGCGTGACGTAAAAGTAGAGTACTCAAAGCCAGGAAACTTTTTCGATAACTAGCTCAGCCTCACACCACAGTTCCCATATGGTCTAGCGGTTAGGATTCCTGGTTTTCACCCAGGCAGCCCGGGTTCGACTCCCGGTATGGGAATGAGCTTTTTTCTAAACTTGCACCAATCCTGAAACCGCATTGCGGCGTTAAAGCACTTGGGTCGGAGATGCTGTCGGCGGGCGGCCACAAACGCCCAAGACCGCTTTTAGCTCTTCCTTCCTTCGGCACAACACCCCAGTTTGGCTTCATAGATCAAAACGTTCCCAAAGTTCCCATCTCTCCCTTCTAACTCCAAGGTGTCCAGGGAAGGGACTCAAAGACCTCCTGTATCCCCTCTGTCAGCTTGGCTCCCCTTACCGTTTCATCGTTAACGTTTGGGTCCGCAGTGGCGACGGACTGTGGCTTTCGGGGCAAGAGGGATAGAAAAAGCTTGCGACAATTTTGCCCCGTGTCAGGATTGAACTCACGACCTTCAGATTACGAGACTGACACGCTACCTACTGCGCTAACGAGGCGACCGGAGGTGAACCTGTCAGCAGAACCCAGGGCATTGAATCCACCACCGCTGAAAGATAGGTTATGGTCACCTGAATCAAACAGTGCATCCCCCTTGTGACTGGGTGCCTCCCTTGCCGAGATATGGCTGTTTTTGTCAAGATGGAAATGAGCTCTTTGGAGGAATGAGCTCCCTGGTCGCTCCAGGGAGCTCTTTTGCGTATCGACAAAAACAGCCATATCTGGGCAACGGAGGCACCTCTTCAGCAGGGAAAAACGCTGTTTGATTCAGGCGACCTTAACCTATCTGTCGGCGGGGCTGGGTTGATATGCCGGGATCTGGTGACAGGCTCGCTCTGAGCGTGACGTAAAAGTAGAGTACTCAAAGCCAGAAAACTTTTTCGATTACTAGCTCAGCCCCACCCCATGGTTCCCATATGGTCTAGCGGTTAGGATTCCTGGTTCTCACCCAGGCGGCCCGGGTTCGACTCCCGGTATGGGAATGAGCCTTTTTCTAGACTTACACCAATCCAGAAACCGCGTTGCAGCGTTAAAGTCTTTGGGTCGGACCTGCTGTCGGCGGGCGGCCGCAAACGCCAAAGACCGCTTTTAGCCCTTACTTCCTTCGGCACAAGACCCCAGTATGGCTTCATAGCTCAAAACGTTCTCATCTCTCCCTTCCAACTCCAAGGTGTCCAGGGAAGGGACTCAAAGACCCCCTGTATCCCCTCTGTCAGCTTGGCTCCCCTTAGTGTTTCATCGGTAACGTTTGGGTCCGCAGTGGCGAAGGACTGTGGTTATCGGGGCAAGAGGGAGAGAAAAATCTTGTGACAAAAGTGCCGCGTGTGAGGATCGAACTCACGACCTTCAGATTATGAGACTGACGCGCTACCTACTGCGCTAACGAGGCAACCGGAAGCGAGCCTGTCAGCAGAACCCAGAGCATCGACTCGGCGCCGCTGAAAGATAGGTTAGGGTCAACTGAGGGTCACCTGAATCAAACGGCGTTTCCCCGTTGTGACTGGGTGCCTCTCTTGCCGAGATATGGCTGTTTTTCTCAATATGGAAATGAGCTCTTTGGCGGAATGAGGGCGTTGCCGCTCAACACTTTGGAGCAACAGCACCGCCCTGGTCGCTCCAGGGAGCTCTTTTGCGTATAAGACAAAAACAGCCATATCTGGGCAACGGAGGCACCCCTTCAGCAGGAGAAAACGCTGTTTGACTCAGGCAACCCTAACCTATCTGTCGGCGGGGCTGGGTTGATATGCCGGGTTCTGGTGACAGGCTCCCTCTAAGCGTGACGTAAAAGTAGAGTACTCAAAGCCAGGAAACTTTTTCGATAACTAGCTCAGCCTCACACCACAGTTCCCATATGGTCTAGCGGTTAGGATTCCTGGTTTTCACCCAGGCGGCCTGGGTTCGACTCCCGGTATGGGAATGAGCTTTTTTTCTAAACTTGCACCAATCCTGAAACCGCATTGCGGCGTTAAAGCACTTGGGTCGGAGATGCTGTCGGCGGGCGGCCACAAACGCCCAAGACCGCTTTTAGCTCTTCCTTCCTTCGGCACAACACCCCAGTTTGGCTTCATAGATCAAAACGTTCCCAAAGTTCCCATCTCTCCCTTCTAACTCCAAGGTGTCCAGGGAAGGGACTCAAAGACCTCCTGTATCCCCTCTGTCAGCTTGGCTCCCCTTACCGTTTCATCGTTAACGTTTGGGTCCGCAGTGGCGACGGACTGTGGCTTTCGGGGCAAGAGGGATAGAAAAAGCTTGCGACAATTTTGCCCCGTGTCAGGATTGAACTCACGACCTTCAGATTACGAGACTGACACGCTACCTACTACGCTAACGAGGCGACCGGAGGTGGACCTGTCAGCAGAACCCAGGGCATTGACTCCACCACCGCTGAAAGATAGGTTATGGTCACCTGAATCAAACAGTGCATCCCCCTTGTGACTGGGTGCCTCCCTTGCCGAGATATGGCTGTTTTTGTCAAGATGGAAATGAGCTCTTTGGAGGAATGAGCTCCCTGGTCGCTCCAGGGAGCTCTTTTGCGTATCGACAAAAACAGCCATATCTGGGCAACGGAGGCACCTCTTCAGCAGGGAAAAACGCTGTTTGATTCAGGCGACCTTAACCTATCTGTCGGCGGGGCTGGGTTGATATGCCGGGATCTGGTGACAGGCTCGTTCTGAGCGTGACGTAAAAGTAGAGTACTCAAAGCCAGAAAACTTTTTCGATTACTAGCTCAGCCCCACACCATGGTTCCCATATGGTCTAGCGGTTAGGATTCCTGGTTCTCACCCAGGCGGCCCGGGTTCGACTCCCGGTATGGGAATGAGCCTTTTTCTAGACTTACACCAATCCAGAAACCGCGTTGCAGCGTTAAAGTCTTTGGGTCGGACCTGCTGTCGGCGGGCGGCCGCAAACGCCAAAGACCGCTTTTAGCCCTTCCTTCCTTCGGCACAAGACCCCAGTATGGCTTCATAGCTCAAAACGTTCTCATCTTTCCCTTCCAACTCCAAGGTGTCCAGGGAAGGGACTCAAAGACCCCCTGTATCCCCTCTGTCAGCTTGGCTCCCCTTAGTGTTTCATCGGTAACGTTTGGGTCCGCAGTGGCGAAGGACTGTGGTTATCGGGGCAAGAGGGAGAGAAAAATCTCGTGACAAAAGTGCCCCGTGTGAGGATCGAACTCACGACCTTCAGATTATGAGACTGACGCGCTACCTACTGCGCTAACGAGGCAACCGGAAGCGAGTCTGTCAGCAGAACCCAGAGCATCGACTCGGCGCCGCTGAAAGATAGGTTAGGGTCAACTGAGGGTCACCTGAATCAAACGGCGTTTCCCCGTTGTGACTGGGTGCCTCTCTTGCCGAGATATGGCTGTTTTTCTCAATATGGAAATGAGCTCTTTGGCGGAATGAGGGCGTTGCCGCTCAACACTTTGGAGCAACAGCACCGCCCTGGTCGCTCCAGGGAGCTCTTTTGCGTATAAGACAAAAACAGCCATATCTGGGCAACGGAGGCACCCCTTCAGCAGGAGAAAACGCTGTTTGACTCAGGCGACCCTAACCAATCTGTCGGCGGGGCTGGGTTGATATGCCGGGTTATGGTGACAGGCTCCCTCTAAGCGTGACGTAAAAGTAGAGTACTCAAAGCCAGGAAACTTTTTCGATAACTAGCTCAGCCTCACACCACAGTTCCCATATGGTCTAGCGGTTAGGATTCCTGGTTTTCACCCAGGCGGCCTGGGTTCGACTCCCGGTATGGGAATGAGCTTTTTTCTAAACTTGCACCAATCCTGAAACCGCATTGCGGCGTTAAAGCACTTGGGTCGGAGATGCTGTCGGCGGGCGGCCACAAACGCCCAAGACCGCTTTTAGCTCTTCCTTCCTTCGGCACAACACCCCAGTTTGGCTTCATAGATCAAAACGTTCCCAAAGTTCCCATCTCTCCCTTCTAACTCCAAGGTGTCCAGGGAAGGGACTCAAAGACCTCCTGTATCCCCTCTGTCAGCTTGGCTCCCCTTACCGTTTCATCGTTAACGTTTGGGTCCGCAGTGGCGACGGACTGTGGCTTTCGGGGCAAGAGGGATAGAAAAAGCTTGCGACAATTTTGCCCCGTGTCAGGATTGAACTCACGACCTTCAGATTACGAGACTGACACGCTACCTACTGCGCTAACGAGGCGACCGGAGGTGAACCTGTCAGCAGAACCCAGGGCATTGACTCCACCACCGCTGAAAGATAGGTTATGGTCACCTGAATCAAACAGTGCATCCCCCTTGTGACTGGGTGCCTCCCTTGCCGAGATATGGCTGTTTTTGTCAAGATGGAAATGAGCTCTTTGGAGGAATGAGCTCCCTGGTCGCTCCAGGGAGCTCTTTTGCGTATCGACAAAAACAGCCATATCTGGGCAACGGAGGCACCTCTTCAGCAGGGAAAAACGCTGTTTGATTCAGGCGACCTTAACCTATCTGTCGGCGGGGCTGGGTTGATATGCCGGGATCTGGTGACAGGCTCGCTCTGAGCGTGACGTAAAAGTAGAGTACTCAAAGCCAGAAAACTTTTTCGATTACTAGCTCAGCCCCACCCCATGGTTCCCATATGGTCTAGCGGTTAGGATTCCTGGTTCTCACCCAGGCGGCCCGGGTTCGACTCCCGGTATGGGAATGAGCCTTTTTCTAGACTTACACCAATCCAGAAACCGCGTTGCAGCGTTAAAGTCTTTGGGTCGGACCTGCTGTCGGCGGGCGGCCGCAAACGCCAAAGACCGCTTTTAGCCCTTCCTTCCTTCGGCACAAGACCCCAGTATGGCTTCATAGCTCAAAACGTTCTCATCTCTCCCTTCCAACTCCAAGGTGTCCAGGGAAGGGACTCAAAGACCCCCTGTATCCCCTCTGTCAGCTTGGCTCCCCTTAGTGTTTCATCGGTAACGTTTGGGTCCGCAGTGGCGAAGGACTGTGGTTATCGGGGCAAGAGGGTGAGAAAAATCTCGTGACAAAAGTGCCCCGTGTGAGGATCGAACTCACGACCTTCAGATTATGAGACTGACGCGCTACCTACTGCGCTAACGAGGCAACCGGAAGCGAGTCTGTCAGCAGAACCCAGAGCATCGACTCGGCGCCGCTGAAAGATAGGTTAGGGTCAACTGAGGGTCACCTGAATCAAACGGCGTTTCCCCGTTGTGACTGGGTGCCTCTCTTGCCGAGATATGGCTGTTTTTCTCAATATGGAAATGAGCTCTTTGGCGGAATGAGGGCGTTGCCGCTCAACACTTTGGAGCAACAGCACCGCCCTGGTCGCTCCAGGGAGCTCTTTTGCGTATAAGACAAAAACAGCCATATCTGGGCAACGGAGGCACCCCTTCAGCAGGAGAAAACGCTGTTTGACTCAGGCGACCCTAACCTATCTGTCGGCGGGGCTGGGTTGATATGCCGGGTTATGGTGACAGGCTCCCTCTAAGCGTGACGTAAAAGTAGAGTACTCAAAGCCAGGAAACTTTTTCGATAACTAGCTCAGCCTCACACCACAGTTCCCATATGGTCTAGTGGTTAGGATTCCTGGTTTTCACCCAGGCGGCCTGGGTTCGACTCCCGGTATGGGAATGAGCTTTTTTCTAAACTTGCACCAATCCTGAAACCGCATTGCGGCGTTAAAGCACTTGGGTCGGAGATGCTGTCGGCGGGCGGCCACAAACGCCCAAGACCGCTTTTAGCTCTTCCTTCCTTCGGCACAACACCCCAGTTTGGCTTCATAGATCAAAACGTTCCCAAAGTTCCCATCTCTCCCTTCTAACTCCAAGGTGTCCAGGGAAGGGACTCAAAGACCTCCTGTATCCCCTCTGTCAGCTTGGCTCCCCTTACCGTTTCATCGTTAACGTTTGGGTCCGCAGTGGCGACGGACTGTGGCTTTCGGGGCAAGAGGGATAGAAAAAGCTTGCGACAATTTTGCCCCGTGTGAGGATTGAACTCACGACCTTCAGATTACGAGACTGACACGCTACCTACTGCGCTAACGAGGCGACCGGAGGTGAACCTGTCAGCAGAACCCAGGGCATTGACTCCACCACCGCTGAAAGATAGGTTATGGTCACCTGAATCAAACAGTGCATCCCCCTTGTGACTGGGTGCCTCCCTTGCCGAGATATGGCTGTTTTTGTCAAGATGGAAATGAGCTCTTTGGAGGAATGAGCTCCCTGGTCGCTCCAGGGAGCTCTTTTGCGTATCGACAAAAACAGCCATATCTGGGCAACGGAGGCACCTCTTCAGCAGGGATAAACGCTGTTTGATTCAGGCGACCTTAACCTATCTGTCGGCGGGGCTGGGTTGATATGCCGGGATCTGGTGACAGGCTCGCTCTGAGCGTGACGTAAAAGTAGAGTACTCAAAGCCAGAAAACTTTTTCGATTACTAGCTCAGCCCCACCCCATGGTTCCCATATGGTCTAGCGGTTAGGATTCCTGGTTCTCACCCAGGCGGCCCGGGTTCGACTCCCGGTATGGGAATGAGCCTTTTTCTAGACTTACACCAATCCAGAAACCGCGTTGCAGCGTTAAAGTCTTTGGGTCGGACCTGCTGTCGGCGGGCGGCCGCAAACGCCAAAGACCGCTTTTAGCCCTTCCTTCCTTCGGCACAAGACCCCAGTATGGCTTCATAGCTCAAAACGTTCTCATCTCTCCCTTCCAACTCCAAGGTGTCCAGGGAAGGGACTCAAAGACCCCCTGTATCCCCTCTGTCAGCTTGGCTCCCCTTAGTGTTTCATCGGTAACGTTTGGGTCCGCAGTGGCGAAGGACTGTGGTTATCGGGGCAAGAGGGAGAGAAAAATCTTGTGACAAAAGTGCCGCGTGTGAGGATCGAACTCACGACCTTCAGATTATGAGACTGACGCGCTACCTACTGCGCTAACGAGGCAACCGGAAGCGAGCCTGTCAGCAGAACCCAGAGCATCGACTCGGCGCCGCTGAAAGATAGGTTAGGGTCAACTGAGGGTCACCTGAATCAAACGGCGTTTCCCCGTTGTGACTGGGTGCCTCTCTTGCCGAGATATGGCTGTTTTTCTCAATATGGAAATGAGCTCTTTGGCGGAATGAGGGCGTTGCCGCTCAACACTTTGGAGCAACAGCACCGCCCTGGTCGCTCCAGGGAGCTCTTTTGCGTATAAGACAAAAACAGCCATATCTGGGCAACGGAGGCACCCCTTCAGCAGGAGAAAACGCTGTTTGACTCAGGCAACCCTAACCTATCTGTCGGCGGGGCTGGGTTGATATGCCGGGTTCTGGTGACAGGCTCCCTCTAAGCGTGACGTAAAAGTAGAGTACTCAAAGCCAGGAAACTTTTTCGATAACTAGCTCAGCCTCACACCACAGTTCCCATATGGTCTAGCGGTTAGGATTCCTGGTTTTCACCCAGGCGGCCTGGGTTCGACTCCCGGTATGGGAATGAGCTTTTTTTCTAAACTTGCACCAATCCTGAAACCGCATTGCGGCGTTAAAGCACTTGGGTCGGAGATGCTGTCGGCGGGCGGCCACAAACGCCCAAGACCGCTTTTAGCTCTTCCTTCCTTCGGCACAACACCCCAGTTTGGCTTCATAGATCAAAACGTTCCCAAAGTTCCCATCTCTCCCTTCTAACTCCAAGGTGTCCAGGGAAGGGACTCAAAGACCTCCTGTATCCCCTCTGTCAGCTTGGCTCCCCTTACCGTTTCATCGTTAACGTTTGGGTCCGCAGTGGCGACGGACTGTGGCTTTCGGGGCAAGAGGGATAGAAAAAGCTTGCGACAATTTTGCCCCGTGTCAGGATTGAACTCACGACCTTCAGATTACGAGACTGACACGCTACCTACTGCGCTAACGAGGCGACCGGAGGTGGACCTGTCAGCAGAACCCAGGGCATTGACTCCACCACCGCTGAAAGATAGGTTATGGTCACCTGAATCAAACAGTGCATCCCCCTTGTGACTGGGTGCCTCCCTTGCCGAGATATGGCTGTTTTTGTCAAGATGGAAATGAGCTCTTTGGAGGAATGAGCTCCCTGGTCGCTCCAGGGAGCTCTTTTGCGTATCGACAAAAACAGCCATATCTGGGCAACGGAGGCACCTCTTCAGCAGGGAAAAACGCTGTTTGATTCAGGCGACCTTAACCTATCTGTCGGCGGGGCTGGGTTGATATGCCGGGATCTGGTGACAGGCTCGCTCTGAGCGTGACGTAAAAGTAGAGTACTCAAAGCCAGAAAACTTTTTTGATTACTAGCTCAGCCCCACCCCATGGTTCCCATATGGTCTAGCGGTTAGGATTCCTGGTTCTCACCCAGGCGGCCCGGGTTCGACTCCCGGTATGGGAATGAGCCTTTTTCTAGACTTACACCAATCCAGAAACCGCGTTGCAGCGTTAATGTCTTTGGGTCGGACCTGCTGTCGGCGGGCGGCCGCAAACGCCAAAGACCGCTTTTAGCCCTTCCTTCCTTCGGCACAAGACCCCAGTATGGCTTCATAGCTCAAAACGTTCTCATCTCTCCCTTCCAACTCCAAGGTGTCCAGGGAAGGGACTCAAAGACCCCCTGTATCCCCTCTGTCAGCTTGGCTCCCCTTAGTGTTTCATCGGTAACGTTTGGGTCCGCAGTGGCGAAGGACTGTGGTTATCGGGGCAAGAGGGAGAGAAAAATCTCGTGACAAAAGTGCCGCGTGTGAGGATCGAACTCACGACCTTCAGATTATGAGACTGACGCGCTACCTACTGCGCTAACGAGGCAACCGGAAGCGAGACTGTCAGCAGAACCCAGAGCATCGACTCGGCGCCGCTGAAAGATAGGTTAGGGTCAACTGAGGGTCACCTGAATCAAACGGCGTTTCCCCGTTGTGACTGGGTGCCTCTCTTGCCGAGATATGGCTGTTTTTCTCAATATGGAAATGAGCTCTTTGGCGGAATGAGGGCGTTGCCGCTCAACACTTTGGAGCAACGGCACCGCATTGGTCGCTCCAGGGAGCTCTTTTGCGTATAAGACAAAAACAGCCATATCTGGGCAACGGAGGCACCCCTTCAGCAGGAGAAAACGCTGTTTGACTCAGGCGACCCTAACCTATCTGTCGGCGGGGCTGGGTTGATATGCCGGGTTCTGGTGACAGGCTCCCTCTAAGCGTGACGTAAAAGTAGAGTACTCAAAGCCAGGAAACTTTTTCGATAACTAGCTCAGCCTCACACCACAGTTCCCATATGGTCTAGCGGTTAGGATTCCTGGTTTTCACCCAGGCGGCCCGGGTTCGACTCCCGGTATGGGAATGAGCTTTTTTCTAAACTTGCACCAATCCTGAAACCGCATTGCGGCGTTAAAGCATTTGGGGCGGAGATGCTGTCGGCGGGCGGCCACAAACGCCCAAGACCGCTTTTAGCTCTTCCTTCCTTCGGCACAACACCCCAGTTTGGCTTCATAGATCAAAACGTTCCCAAAGTTCCCATCTCTCCCTTCTAACTCCAAGGTGTCCAGGGAAGGGACTCAAAGACCTCCTGTATCCCCTCTGTCAGCTTGGCTCCCCTTACCGTTTCATCGTTAACGTTTGGGTCCGCAGTGGCGACGGACTGTGGCTTTCGGGGCAAGAGGGATAGAAAAAGCTTGCGACAATTTTGCCCCGTGTCAGGATTGAACTCACGACCTTCAGATTACGAGACTGACACGCTACCTACTGCGCTAACGAGGCGACCGGAGGTGGACCTGTCAGCAGAACCCAGGGCATTGACTCCACCACCGCTGAAAGATAGGTTATGGTCACCTGAATCAAACAGTGCATCCCCCTTGTGACTGGGTGCCTCCCTTGCCGAGATATGGCTGTTTTTGTCAAGATGGAAATGAGCTCTTTGGAGGAATGAGCTCCCTGGTCGCTCCAGGGAGCTCTTTTGCGTATCGACAAAAACAGCCATATCTGGGCAACGGAGGCACCTCTTCAGCAGGGAAAAACGCTGTTTGATTCGGGCGACCTTAACCTATCTGTCGGCGGGGCTGGGTTGATATGCCGGGATCTGGTGACAGGCTCGCTCTGAGCGTGACGTAAAAGTAGAGTACTCAAAGCCAGAAAACTTTTTTGATTACTAGCTCAGCCCCACCCCATGGTTCCCATATGGTCTAGCGGTTAGGATTCCTGGTTCTCACCCAGGCGGCCCGGGTTCGACTCCCGGTATGGGAATGAGCCTTTTTCTAGACTTACACCAATCCAGAAACCGCGTTGCAGCGTTAAAGTCTTTGGGTCGGACCTGCTGTCGGCGGGCGGCCGCAAACGCCAAAGACCGCTTTTAGCCCTTCCTTCCTTCGGCACAAGACCCCAGTATGGCTTCATAGCTCAAAACGTTCTCATCTCTCCCTTCCAACTCCAAGGTGTCCAGGGAAGGGACTCAAAGACCCCCTGTATCCCCTCTGTCAGCTTGGCTCCCCTTAGTGTTTCATCGGTAACGTTTGGGTCCGCAGTGGCGAAGGACTGTGGTTATCGGGGCAAGAGGGAGAGAAAAATCTCGTGACAAAAGTGCCGCGTGTGAGGATCGAACTCACGACCTTCAGATTATGAGACTGACGCGCTACCTACTGCGCTAACGAGGCAACCGGAAGCGAGACTGTCAGCAGAACCCAGAGCATCGACTCGGCGCCGCTGAAAGATAGGTTAGGGTCAACTGAGGGTCACCTGAATCAAACGGCGTTTCCCCGTTGTGACTGGGTGCCTCTCTTGCCGAGATATGGCTGTTTTTCTCAATATGGAAATGAGCTCTTTGGCGGAATGAGGGCGTTGCCGCTCAACACTTTGGAGCAATGGCACCGCCCTGGTCGCTCCAGGGAGCTCTTTTGCGTATAAGACAAAAACAGCCATATCTGGGCAACGGAGGCACCCCTTCAGCAGGAGAAAACGCTGTTTGACTCAGGCGACCCTAACCTATCTGTCGGCGGGGCTGGGTTGATATGCCGGGTTCTGGTGACAGGCTCCCTCTAAGCGTGACGTAAAAGTAGAGTACTCAAAGCCAGGAAACTTTTTCGATAACTAGCTCAGCCTCACACCACAGTTCCCATATGGTCTAGCGGTTAGGATTCCTGGTTTTCACCCAGGCGGCCCGGGTTCGACTCCCGGTATGGGAATGAGCTTTTTTCTAAACTTGCACCAATCCTGAAACCGCATTGCGGCGTTAAAGCATTTGGGTCGGAGATGCTGTCGGCGGGCGGCCACAAACGCCCAAGACCGCTTTTAGCTCTTCCTTCCTTCGGCACAACACCCCAGTTTGGCTTCATAGATCAAAACGTTCCCAAAGTTCCCATCTCTCCCTTCTAACTCCAAGGTGTCCAGGGAAGGGACTCAAAGACCTCCTGTATCCCCTCTGTCAGCTTGGCTCCCCTTACCGTTTCATCGTTAACGTTTGGGTCCGCAGTGGCGACGGACTGTGGCTTTCGGGGCAAGAGGGATAGAAAAAGCTTGCGACAATTTTGCCCCGTGTCAGGATTGAACTCACGACCTTCAGATTACGAGACTGACACGCTACCTACTGCGCTAACGAGGCGACCGGAGGTGAACCTGTCAGCAGAACCCAGGGCATTGACTCCACCACCGCTGAAAGATAGGTTATGGTCACCTGAATCAAACAGTGCATCCCCCTTGTGACTGGGTGCCTCCCTTGCCGAGATATGGCTGTTTTTGTCAAGATGGAAATGAGCTCTTTGGAGGAATGAGCTCCCTGGTCGCTCCAGGGAGCTCTTTTGCGTATCGACAAAAACAGCCATATCTGGGCAACGGAGGCACCTCTTCAGCAGGGAAAAACGCTGTTTGATTCAGGCGACCTTAACCTATCTGTCGGCGGGGCTGGGTTGATATGCCGGGATCTGGTGACAGGCTCGCTCTGAGCGTGACGTAAAAGTAGAGTACTCAAAGCCAGAAAACTTTTTCGATTACTAGCTCAGCCCCACCCCATGGTTCCCATATGGTCTAGCGGTTAGGATTCCTGGTTCTCACCCAGGCGGCCCGGGTTCGACTCCCGGTATGGGAATGAGCCTTTTTCTAGACTTACACCAATCCAGAAACCGCGTTGCAGCGTTAAAGTCTTTGGGTCGGACCTGCTGTCGGCGGGCGGCCGCAAACGCCAAAGACCGCTTTTAGCCCTTCCTTCCTTCGGCACAAGACCCCAGTATGGCTTCATAGCTCAAAACGTTCTCATCTCTCCCTTCCAACTCCAAGGTGTCCAGGGAAGGGACTCAAAGACCCCCTGTATCCCCTCTGTCAGCTTGGCTCCCCTTAGTGTTTCATCGGTAACGTTTGGGTCCGCAGTGGCGAAGGACTGTGGTTATCGGGGCAAGAGGGAGAGAAAAATCTCGTGACAAAAGTGCCGCGTGTGAGGATCGAACTCACGACCTTCAGATTATGAGACTGACGCGCTACCTACTGCGCTAACGAGGCAACCGGAAGCGAGCCTGTCAGCAGAACCCAGAGCATCGACTCGGCGCCGCTGAAAGATAGGTTAGGGTCAACTGAGGGTCACCTGAATCAAACGGCGTTTCCCCGTTGTGACTGGGTGCCTCTCTTGCCGAGATATGGCTGTTTTTCTCAATATGGAAATGAGCTCTTTGGCGGAATGAGGGCGTTGCCGCTCAACACTTTGGAGCAACAGCACCGCCCTGGTCGCTCCAGGGAGCTCTTTTGCGTATAAGACAAAAACAGCCATATCTGGGCAACGGAGGCACCCCTTCAGCAGGAGAAAACGCTGTTTGACTCAGGCGACCCTAACCTATCTGTCGGCGGGGCTGGGTTGATATGCCGGGTTCTGGTGACAGGCTCCCTCTAAGCGTGACGTAAAAGTAGAGTACTCAAAGCCAGGAAACTTTTTCGATAACTAGCTCAGCCTCACACCACAGTTCCCATATGGTCTAGCGGTTAGGATTCCTGGTTTTCACCCAGGCGGCCCGGGTTCGACTCCCGGTATGGGAATGAGCTTTTTTCTAAACTTGCACCAATCCTGAAACCGCATTGCGGCGTTAAAGCATTTGGGTCGGAGATGCTGTCGGCGGGCGGCCACAAACGCCCAAGACCGCTTTTAGCTCTTCCTTCCTTCGGCACAACACCCCAGTTTGGCTTCATAGATCAAAACGTTCCCAAAGTTCCCATCTCTCCCTTCTAACTCCAAGGTGTCCAGGGAAGGGACTCAAAGACCTCCTGTATCCCCTCTGTCAGCTTGGCTCCCCTTACCGTTTCATCGTTAACGTTTGGGTCCGCAGTGGCGACGGACTGTGGCTTTCGGGGCAAGAGGGATAGAAAAAGCTTGTGACAATTTTGCCCCATGTCAGGATTGAACTCACGACCTTTAGATTACGAGACTGACACGCTACCTACTGCGCTAACGAGGCGACCGGAGGTGAACCTGTCAGCAGAACCCAGGGCATTGACTCCACCCCCGCTGAAAGATAGTTTATGGTCACCTGAATCAAACAGTGCATCCCCCTTGTGACTGGGTGCCTCCCTTGCCGAGATATGGCTGTTTTTGTCAAGATGGAAATGAGCTCTTTGGAGGAATGAGCTCCCTGGTCGCTCCAGGGAGCTCTTTTGCGTATCGACAAAAACAGCCATATCTGGGCAACGGAGGCACCTCTTCAGCAGGGAAAAACGCTGTTTGATTCAGGCGACCTTAACCTATCTGTCGGCGGGGCTGGGTTGATATGCCGGGATCTGGTGACAGGCTCGCTCTGAGCGTGACGTAAAAGTAGAGTACTCAAAGCCAGAAAACTTTTTTGATTACTAGCTCAGCCCCACACCATGGTTCCCATATGGTCTAGCGGTTAGGATTCCTGGTTCTCACCCGGGCGGCCCGGGTTCGACTCCCGGTATGGGAATGAGCCCTTTTCTAGACTTACACCAATCCAGAAACCGCGTTGCAGCGTTAAAGTCTTTGGGTCGGACCTGCTGTCGGCGGGCGGCCGCAAACGCCAAAGACCGCTTTTAGCCCTTCCTTCCTTCGGCACAAGACCCCAGTATGGCTTCATAGCTGAAAACGTTCTCATCTTTCCCTTCCAACTCCAAGGTGTCCAGAGAAGGGACTCAAAGACCCCCTGTATCCCCTCTGTCAGCTAGGCTCCCCTTAGTGTTTCATCGGTAACGTTTGGGTCCGCAGTGGCGAAGGACTGTGGTTATCGGGGCAAGAGGGAGAGAAAAATCTCGTGACAAAAGTGCCGCGTGTGAGGATCGAACTCACGACCTTCAGATTATGAGACTGACGCGCTACCTACTGCGCTAACGAGGCAACCAGAAGCGAGTCTGTCAGCAGAACCCAGAGCATCGACTCGGTGCCACTGAAAGATAGGTTAGGGTCAACTGAGGGTCACCTGAATCAAACGGCGTTTCCCCGTTGTGACTGGGTGCCTCTCTTGCCGAGATATGGCTGTTTTTCTCAATATGGAAATGAGCTCTTTGGCGGAATGAGGGCGTTGCCGCTCAACACTTTGGAGCAACAGCACCGCCCTGGTCGCTCCAGGGAGCTCTTTTGCGTATAAGACAAAAACAGCCATATCTGGGCAACGGAGGCACCCCTTCAGCAGGAGAAAACGCTGTTTGACTCAGGCGACCCTAACCTATCTGTCGGCGGGGCTGGGTTGATATGCCGGGTTATGGTGACAGGCTCCCTCTAAGCGTGACGTAAAAGTAGAGTACTCAAAGCCAAGAAACTTTTTCGATAACTAGCTCAGCCTCACACCACAGTTCCCATATGGTCTAGCGGTTAGGATTCCTGGTTTTCACCCAGGCGGCCTGGGTTCGACTCCCGGTATGGGAATGAGCTTTTTTCTAAACTTGCACCAATCCTGAAACCGCATTGCGGCGTTAAAGCATTTGGGTCGGAGATGCTGTCGGCGGGCGGCCACAAACGCCCAAGACCGCTTTTAGCTCTTCCTTCCTTCGGCACAACACCCCAGTTTGGCTTCATAGATCAAAACGTTCCCAAAGTTCCCATCTCTCCCTTCTAACTCCAAGGTGTCCAGGGAAGGGACTCAAAGACCTCCTGTATCCCCTCTGTCAGCTTGGCTCCCCTTACCGTTTCATCGTTAACGTTTGGGTCCGCAGTGGCGACGGACTGTGGCTTTCGGGGCAAGAGGGATAGAAAAAGCTTGCGACAATTTTGCCCCGTGTGAGGATTGAACTCACGAACTTCAGATTACGAGACTGACACGCTACCTACTGCGCTAAGGAGGCGACCGGAGGTGAACCTGTCAGCAGAACCCAGGGCATTGACTCCACCACCGCTGAAAGATAGGTTATGGTCACCTGAATCAAACAGTGCATCCCCCTTGTGACTGGGTGCCTCCCTTGCCGAGATATGGCTGTTTTTGTCAAGATGGAAATGAGCTCTTTGGAGGAATGAGCTCCCTGGTCGCTCCAGGGAGCTCTTTTGCGTATCGACAAAAACAGCCATATCTGGGCAACGGAGGCACCTCTTCAGCAGGGAAAAACGCTGTTTGATTCAGGCGACCTTAACCTATCTGTCGGCGGGGCTGGGTTGATATGCCGGGATCTGGTGACAGGCTCGCTCTGAGCGTGACGTAAAAGTAGAGTACTCAAAGCCAGAAAACTTTTTCGATTACTAGCTCAGCCCCACCCCATGGTTCCCATATGGTCTAGCGGTTAGGATTCCTGGTTCTCACCCAGGCGGCCCGGGTTCGACTCCCGGTTTGGGAATGAGCCTTTTTCTAGACTTACACCAATCCAGAAACCGCGTTGCAGCGTTAAAGTCTTTGGGTCGGACCTGCTGTCGGCGG
Source organism: Leptodactylus fuscus (assembly GCF_031893055.1). Classification (NCBI taxonomy): domain Eukaryota; kingdom Metazoa; phylum Chordata; class Amphibia; order Anura; family Leptodactylidae; genus Leptodactylus; species Leptodactylus fuscus. Next base: position 25,242,574 of record NC_134269.1, on the reverse strand, counting down.
GCGGCCGCAAACGCCAAAGACCGCTTTTAGCCCTTCCTTCCTTCGGCACAAGACCCCAGTATGGCTTCATAGCTCAAAACGTTCTCATCTCTCCCTTCCAACTCCAAGGTGTCCAGGGAAGGGACTCAAAGACCCCCTGTATCCCCTCTGTCAGCTTGGCTCCCCTTACCGTTTCATCGTTAACGTTTGGGTCCGCAGTGGCGACGGACTGTGGCTTTCGGGGCAAGAGGGATAGAAAAAGCTTGCGACAATTTTGCCCCGTGTCAGGATTGAACTCACGACCTTCAGATTACGAGACTGACGCGCTACCTACTGCGCTAACGAGGCAACCGGAAGCGAGCCTGTCAGCAGAACCCAGAGCATCGACTCGGCGCCGCTGAAAGATAGGTTAGGGTCAACTGAGGGTCACCTGAATCAAACGGCGTTTCCCCGTTGTGACTGGGTGCCTCTCTTGCCGAGATATGGCTGTTTTTCTCAATATGGAAATGAGCTCTTTGGCGGAATGAGGGCGTTGCCGCTCAACACTTTGGAGCAACAGCACCGCCCTGGTCGCTCCAGGGAGCTCTTTTGCGTATAAGACAAAAACAGCCATATCTGGGCAACGGAGGCACCCCTTCAGCAGGAGAAAACGCTGTTTGACTCAGGCGACCCTAACCTATCTGTCGGCGGGGCTGGGTTGATATGCCGGGTTCTGGTGACAGGCTCCCTCTAAGCGTGACGTAAAAGTAGAGTACTCAAAGCCAGGAAACTTTTTCGATAACTAGCTCAGCCTCACACCACAGTTCCCATATGGTCTAGCGGTTAGGATTCCTGGTTTTCACCCAGGCGGCCTGGGTTCGACTCCCGGTATGGGAATGAGCTTTTTTCTAAACTTGCACCAATCCTGAAACCGCATTGAGGCGTTAAAGCATTTGGGTCGGAGATGCTGTCGGCGGGCGGCCACAAACGCCCAAGACCGCTTTTAGCTCTTCCTTCCTTCGGCACAACACCCCAGTTTGGCTTCATAGATCAAAACGTTCCCAAAGTTCCCATCTCTCCCTTCTAACTCCAAGGTGTCCAGGGAAGGGACTCAAAGACCTCCTGTATCCCCTCTGTCAGCTTGGCTCCCCTTACCGTTTCATCGTTAACGTTTGGGTCCGCAGTGGCGACGGACTGTGGCTTTCGGGGCAAGAGGGATAGAAAAAGCTTGCGACAATTTTGCCCCGTGTCAGGATTGAACTCACGACCTTCAGATTACGAGACTGACACGCTACCTACTGCGCTAACGAGGCGACCGGTGGTGGACCTGTCAGCAGAACCCAGGGCATTGACTCCACCACCGCTGAAAGATAGGTTATGGTCACCTGAATCAAACAGTGCATCCCCCTTGTGACTGGGTGCCTCCCTTGCCGAGATATGGCTGTTTTTGTCAAGATGGAAATGAGCTCTTTGGAGGAATGAGCTCCCTGGTCGCTCCAGGGAGCTCTTTTGCGTATCGACAAAAACAGCCATATCTGGGCAACGGAGGCACCTCTTCAGCAGGGAAAAACGCTGTTTGATTCAGGCGACCTTAACCTATCTGTCGGCGGGGCTGGGTTGATATGCCGGGATCTGGTGACAGGCTCGCTCTGAGCGTGACGTAAAAGTAGAGTACTCAAAGCCAGAAAACTTTTTTGATTACTAGCTCAGCCCCACCCCATGGTTCCCATATGGTCTAGCGGTTAGGATTCCTGGTTCTCACCCAGGCGGCCCGGGTTCGACTCCCGGTATGGGAATGAGCCTTTTTCTAGACTTACACCAATCCAGAAACCGCGTTGCAGCGTTAAAGTCTTTGGGTCGGACCTGCTGTCGGCGGGCGGCCGCAAACGCCAAAGACCGCTTTTAGCCCTTCCTTCCTTCGGCACAAGACCCCAGTATGGCTTCATAGCTCAAAACGTTCTCATCTCTCCCTTCCAACTCCAAGGTGTCCAGGGAAGGGACTCAAAGACCCCCTGTATCCCCTCTGTCAGCTTGGCTCCCCTTAGTGTTTCATCGGTAACGTTTGGGTCCGCAGTGGCGAAGGACTGTGGTTATCGGGGCAAGAGGGAGAGAAAAATCTCGTGACAAAAGTGCCGCGTGTGAGGATCGAACTCACGACCTTCAGATTATGAGACTGACGCGCTACCTACTGCGCTAACGAGGCAACCGGAAGCGAGACTGTCAGCAGAACCCAGAGCATCGACTCGGCGCCGCTGAAAGATAGGTTAGGGTCAACTGAGGGTCACCTGAATCAAACGGCGTTTCCCCGTTGTGACTGGGTGCCTCTCTTGCCGAGATATGGCTGTTTTTCTCAATATGGAAATGAGCTCTTTGGCGGAATGAGGGCGTTGCCGCTCAACACTTTGGAGCAACGGCACCGCCCTGGTCGCTCCAGGGAGCTCTTTTGCGTATAAGACAAAAACAGCCATATCTGGGCAACGGAGGCACCCCTTCAGCAGGAGAAAACGCTGTTTGACTCAGGCGACCCTAACCTATCTGTCGGCGGGGCTGGGTTGATATGCCGGGTTCTGGTGACAGGCTCCCTCTAAGCGTGACGTAAAAGTAGAGTACTCAAAGCCAGGAAACTTTTTCGATAACTAGCTCAGCCTCACACCACAGTTCCCATATGGTCTAGCGGTTAGGATTCCTGGTTTTCACCCAGGCGGCCCGGGTTCGACTCCCGGTATGGGAATGAGCTTTTTTCTAAACTTGCACCAATCCTGAAACCGCATTGCGGCGTTAAAGCATTTGGGTCGGAGATGCTGTCGGCGGGCGGCCACAAACGCCCAAGACCGCTTTTAGCTCTTCCTTCCTTCGGCACAACACCCCAGTTTGGCTTCATAGATCAAAACGTTCCCAAAGTTCCCATCTCTCCCTTCTAACTCCAAGGTGTCCAGGGAAGGGACTCAAAGACCTCCTGTATCCCCTCTGTCAGCTTGGCTCCCCTTACCGTTTCATCGTTAACGTTTGGGTCCGCAGTGGCGACGGACTGTGGCTTTCGGGGCAAGAGGGATAGAAAAAGCTTGCGACAATTTTGCCCCGTGTCAGGATTGAACTCACGACCTTCAGATTACGAGACTGACACGCTACCTACTGCGCTAACGAGGCGACCGGAGGTGAACCTGTCAGCAGAACCCAGGGCATTGACTCCACCACCGCTGAAAGATAGGTTATGGTCACCTGAATCAAACAGTGCATCCCCCTTGTGACTGGGTGCCTCCCTTGCCGAGATATGGCTGTTTTTGTCAAGATGGAAATGAGCTCTTTGGAGGAATGAGCTCCCTGGTCGCTCCAGGGAGCTCTTTTGCGTATCGACAAAAACAGCCATATCTGGGCAACGGAGGCACCTCTTCAGCAGGGAAAAACGCTGTTTGATTCAGGCGACCTTAACCTATCTGTCGGCGGGGCTGGGTTGATATGCCGGGATCTGGTGACAGGCTCGCTCTGAGCGTGACGTAAAAGTAGAGTACTCAAAGCCAGAAAACTTTTTCGATTACTAGCTCAGCCCCACCCCATGGTTCCCATATGGTCTAGCGGTTAGGATTCCTGGTTCTCACCCAGGCGGCCCGGGTTCGACTCCCGGTATGGGAATGAGCCTTTTTCTAGACTTACACCAATCCAGAAACCGCGTTGCAGCGTTAAAGTCTTTGGGTCGGACCTGCTGTCGGCGGGCGGCCGCAAACGCCAAAGACCGCTTTTAGCCCTTCCTTCCTTCGGCACAAGACCCCAGTATGGCTTCATAGCTCAAAACGTTCTCATCTCTCCCTTCCAACTCCAAGGTGTCCAGGGAAGGGACTCAAAGACCCCCTGTATCCCCTCTGTCAGCTTGGCTCCCCTTAGTGTTTCATCGGTAACGTTTGGGTCCGCAGTGGCGAAGGACTGTGGTTATCGGGGCAAGAGGGAGAGAAAAATCTCGTGACAAAAGTGCCCCGTGTGAGGATCGAACTCACGACCTTCAGATTATGAGACTGACGCGCTACCTACTGCGCTAACGAGGCAACCAGAAGCGAGTCTGTCAGCAGAACCCAGAGCATCGACTCGGTGCCGCTGAAAGATAGGTTAGGGTCAACTGAGGGTCACCTGAATCAAACGGCGTTTCCCCGTTGTGACTGGGTGCCTCTCTTGCCGAGATATGGCTGTTTTTCTCAATATGGAAATGAGCTCTTTGGCGGAATGAGGGCGTTGCCGCTCAACACTTTGGAGCAACAGCACCGCCCTGGTCGCTCCAGGGAGCTCTTTTGCGTATAAGACAAAAACAGCCATATCTGGGCAACGGAGGCACCCCTTCAGCAGGAGAAAACGCTGTTTGACTCAGGCGACCCTAACCTATCTGTCGGCGGGGCTGGGTTGATATGCCGGGTTATGGTGACAGGCTCCCTCTAAGCGTGACGTAAAAGTAGAGTACTCAAAGCCAAGAAACTTTTTCGATAACTAGCTCAGCCTCACACCACAGTTCCCATATGGTCTAGCGGTTAGGATTCCTGGTTTTCACCCAGGCGGCCTGGGTTCGACTCCCGGTATGGGAATGAGCTTTTTTCTAAACTTGCACCAATCCTGAAACCGCATTGCGGCGTTAAAGCATTTGGGTCGGAGATGCTGTCGGCGGGCGGCCACAAACGCCCAAGACCGCTTTTAGCTCTTCCTTCCTTCGGCACAACACCCCAGTTTGGCTTCATAGATCAAAACGTTCCCAAAGTTCCCATCTCTCCCTTCTAACTCCAAGGTGTCCAGGGAAGGGACTCAAAGACCTCCTGTATCCCCTCTGTCAGCTTGGCTCCCCTTACCGTTTCATCGTTAACGTTTGGGTCCGCAGTGGCGACGGACTGTGGCTTTCGGGGCAAGAGGGATAGAAAAAGCTTGCGACAATTTTGCCCCGTGTGAGGATTGAACTCACGAACTTCAGATTACGAGACTGACACGCTACCTACTGCGCTAAGGAGGCGACCGGAGGTGAACCTGTCAGCAGAACCCAGGGCATTGACTCCACCACCGCTGAAAGATAGGTTATGGTCACCTGAATCAAACAGTGCATCCCCCTTGTGACTGGGTGCCTCCCTTGCCGAGATATGGCTGTTTTTGTCAAGATGGAAATGAGCTCTTTGGAGGAATGAGCTCCCTGGTCGCTCCAGGGAGCTCTTTTGCGTATCGACAAAAACAGCCATATCTGGGCAACGGAGGCACCTCTTCAGCAGGGAAAAACGCTGTTTGATTCAGGCGACCTTAACCTATCTGTCGGCGGGGCTGGGTTGATATGCCGGGATCTGGTGACAGGCTCGCTCTGAGCGTGACGTAAAAGTAGAGTACTCAAAGCCAGAAAACTTTTTCGATTACTAGCTCAGCCCCACCCCATGGTTCCCATATGGTCTAGCGGTTAGGATTCCTGGTTCTCACCCAGGCGGCCCGGGTTCGACTCCCGGTTTGGGAATGAGCCTTTTTCTAGACTTACACCAATCCAGAAACCGCGTTGCAGCGTTAAAGTCTTTGGGTCGGACCTGCTGTCGGCGGGCGGCCGCAAACGCCAAAGACCGCTTTTAGCCCTTCCTTCCTTCGGCACAAGACCCCAGTATGGCTTCATAGCTCAAAACGTTCTCATCTCTCCCTTCCAACTCCAAGGTGTCCAGGGAAGGGACTCAAAGACCCCCTGTATCCCCTCTGTCAGCTTGGCTCCCCTTACCGTTTCATCGTTAACGTTTGGGTCCGCAGTGGCGACGGACTGTGGCTTTCGGGGCAAGAGGGATAGAAAAAGCTTGCGACAATTTTGCCCCGTGTCAGGATTGAACTCACGACCTTCAGATTACGAGACTGACGCGCTACCTACTGCGCTAACGAGGCAACCGGAAGCGAGCCTGTCAGCAGAACCCAGAGCATCGACTCGGCGCCGCTGAAAGATAGGTTAGGGTCAACTGAGGGTCACCTGAATCAAACGGCGTTTCCCCGTTGTGACTGGGTGCCTCTCTTGCCGAGATATGGCTGTTTTTCTCAATATGGAAATGAGCTCTTTGGCGGAATGAGGGCGTTGCCGCTCAACACTTTGGAGCAACAGCACCGCCCTGGTCGCTCCAGGGAGCTCTTTTGCGTATAAGACAAAAACAGCCATATCTGGGCAACGGAGGCACCCCTTCAGCAGGAGAAAACGCTGTTTGACTCAGGCGACCCTAACCTATCTGTCGGCGGGGCTGGGTTGATATGCCGGGTTCTGGTGACAGGCTCCCTCTAAGCGTGACGTAAAAGTAGAGTACTCAAAGCCAGGAAACTTTTTCGATAACTAGCTCAGCCTCACACCACAGTTCCCATATGGTCTAGCGGTTAGGATTCCTGGTTTTCACCCAGGCGGCCTGGGTTCGACTCCCGGTATGGGAATGAGCTTTTTTCTAAACTTGCACCAATCCTGAAACCGCATTGAGGCGTTAAAGCATTTGGGTCGGAGATGCTGTCGGCGGGCGGCCACAAACGCCCAAGACCGCTTTTAGCTCTTCCTTCCTTCGGCACAACACCCCAGTTTGGCTTCATAGATCAAAACGTTCCCAAAGTTCCCATCTCTCCCTTCTAACTCCAAGGTGTCCAGGGAAGGGACTCAAAGACCTCCTGTATCCCCTCTGTCAGCTTGGCTCCCCTTACCGTTTCATCGTTAACGTTTGGGTCCGCAGTGGCGACGGACTGTGGCTTTCGGGGCAAGAGGGATAGAAAAAGCTTGCGACAATTTTGCCCCGTGTCAGGATTGAACTCACGACCTTCAGATTACGAGACTGACACGCTACCTACTGCGCTAACGAGGCGACCGGTGGTGGACCTGTCAGCAGAACCCAGGGCATTGACTCCACCACCGCTGAAAGATAGGTTATGGTCACCTGAATCAAACAGTGCATCCCCCTTGTGACTGGGTGCCTCCCTTGCCGAGATATGGCTGTTTTTGTCAAGATGGAAATGAGCTCTTTGGAGGAATGAGCTCCCTGGTCGCTCCAGGGAGCTCTTTTGCGTATCGACAAAAACAGCCATATCTGGGCAACGGAGGCACCTCTTCAGCAGGGAAAAACGCTGTTTGATTCAGGCGACCTTAACCTATCTGTCGGCGGGGCTGGGTTGATATGCCGGGATCTGGTGACAGGCTCGCTCTGAGCGTGACGTAAAAGTAGAGTACTCAAAGCCAGAAAACTTTTTCGATTACTAGCTCAGCCCCACCCCATGGTTCCCATATGGTCTAGCGGTTAGGATTCCTGGTTCTCACCCAGGCGGCCCGGGTTCGACTCCCGGTATGGGAATGAGCCTTTTTCTAGACTTACACCAATCCAGAAACCGCGTTGCAGCGTTAAAGTCTTTGGGTCGGACCTGCTGTCGGCGGGCGGCCGCAAACGCCAAAGACCGCTTTTAGCCCTTCCTTCCTTCGGCACAAGACCCCAGTATGGCTTCATAGCTCAAAACGTTCTCATCTCTCCCTTCCAACTCCAAGGTGTCCAGGGAAGGGACTCAAAGACCCCCTGTATCCCCTCTGTCAGCTTGGCTCCCCTTAGTGTTTCATCGGTAACGTTTGGGTCCGCAGTGGCGAAGGACTGTGGTTATCGGGGCAAGAGGGAGAGAAAAATCTCGTGACAAAAGTGCTGCGTGTGAGGATCGAACTCACGACCTTCAGATTATGAGACTGACGCGCTACCTACTGCGCTAACGAGGCAACCGGAAGCGAGACTGTCAGCAGAACCCAGAGCATCGACTCGGCGCCGCTGAAAGATAGGTTAGGGTCAACTGAGGGTCACCTGAATCAAACGGCGTTTCCCCGTTGTGACTGGGTGCCTCTCTTGCCGAGATATGGCTGTTTTTCTCAATATGGAAATGAGCTCTTTGGCGGAATGAGGGCGTTGCCGCTCAACACTTTGGAGCAACGGCACCGCCCTGGTCGCTCCAGGGAGCTCTTTTGCGTATAAGACAAAAACAGCCATATCTGGGCAACGGAGGCACCCCTTCAGCAGGAGAAAACGCTGTTTGACTCAGGCGACCCTAACCTATCTGTCGGCGGGGCTGGGTTGATATGCCGGGTTCTGGTGACAGGCTCCCTCTAAGCGTGACGTAAAAGTAGAGTACTCAAAGCCAGGAAACTTTTTCGATAACTAGCTCAGCCTCACACCACAGTTCCCATATGGTCTAGCGGTTAGGATTCCTGGTTTTCACCCAGGCGGCCCGGGTTCGACTCCCGGTATGGGAATGAGCTTTTTTCTAAACTTGCACCAATCCTGAAACCGCATTGCGGCGTTAAAGCATTTGGGTCGGAGATGCTGTCGGCGGGCGGCCACAAACGCCCAAGACCGCTTTTAGCTCTTCCTTCCTTCGGCACAACACCCCAGTTTGGCTTCATAGATCAAAACGTTCCCAAAGTTCCCATCTCTCCCTTCTAACTCCAAGGTGTCCAGGGAAGGGACTCAAAGACCTCCTGTATCCCCTCTGTCAGCTTGGCTCCCCTTACCGTTTCATCGTTAACGTTTGGGTCCGCAGTGGCGACGGACTGTGGCTTTCGGGGCAAGAGGGATAGAAAAAGCTTGCGACAATTTTGCCCCGTGTCAGGATTGAACTCACGACCTTCAGATTACGAGACTGACACGCTACCTACTGCGCTAACGAGGCGACCGGAGGTGGACCTGTCAGCAGAACCCAGGGCATTGACTCCACCACCGCTGAAAGATAGGTTATGGTCACCTGAATCAAACAGTGCATCCCCCTTGTGACTGGGTGCCTCCCTTGCCGAGATATGGCTGTTTTTGTCAAGATGGAAATGAGCTCTTTGGAGGAATGAGCTCCCTGGTCGCTCCAGGGAGCTCTTTTGCGTATCGACAAAAACAGCCATATCTGGGCAACGGAGGCACCTCTTCAGCAGGGAAAAACGCTGTTTGATTCAGGCGACCTTAACCTATCTGTCGGCGGGGCTGGGTTGATATGCCGGGATCTGGTGACAGGCTCGCTCTGAGCGTGACGTAAAAGTAGAGTACTCAAAGCCAGAAAACTTTTTCGATTACTAGCTCAGCCCCACCCCATGGTTCCCATATGGTCTAGCGGTTAGGATTCCTGGTTCTCACCCAGGCGGCCCGGGTTCGACTCCCGGTATGGGAATGAGCCTTTTTCTAGACTTACACCAATCCAGAAACCGCGTTGCAGCGTTAAAGTCTTTGGGTCGGACCTGCTGTCGGCGGGCGGCCGCAAACGCCAAAGACCGCTTTTAGCCCTTCCTTCCTTCGGCACAAGACCCCAGTATGGCTTCATAGCTCAAAACGTTCTCATCTCTCCCTTCCAACTCCAAGGTGTCCAGGGAAGGGACTCAAAGACCCCCTGTATCCCCTCTGTCAGCTTGGCTCCCCTTAGTGTTTCATCGGTAACGTTTGGGTCCGCAGTGGCGAAGGACTGTGGTTATCGGGGCAAGAGGGAGAGAAAAATCTCGTGACAAAAGTGCCGCGTGTGAGGCTCGAACTCACGACCTTCAGATTATGAGACTGACGCGCTACCTACTGCGCTAACGAGGCAACCGGAAGCGAGCCTGTCAGCAGAACCCAGAGCATCGACTCGGCGCCGCTGAAAGATAGGTTAGGGTCAACTGAGGGTCACCTGAATCAAACGGCGTTTCCCCGTTGTGACTGGGTGCCTCTCTTGCCGAGATATGGCTGTTTTTCTCAATATGGAAATGAGCTCTTTGGCGGAATGAGGGCGTTGCCGCTCAACACTTTGGAGCAACAGCACCGCCCTGGTCGCTCCAGGGAGCTCTTTTGCGTATAAGACAAAAACAGCCATATCTGGGCAACGGAGGCACCCCTTCAGCAGGAGAAAACGCTGTTTGACTCAGGCGACCCTAACCTATCTGTCGGCGGGGCTGGGTTGATATGCCGGGTTATGGTGACAGGCTCCCTCTAAGCGTGACGTAAAAGTAGAGTACTCAAAGCCAGGAAACTTTTTCGATAACTAGCTCAGACTCACACCACAGTTCCCATATGGTCTAGCGGTTAGGATTCCTGGTTTTCACCCAGGCGGCCTGGGTTCGACTCCTGGTATGGGAATGAGCTTTTTTCTAAACTTGCACCAATCCTGAAACCGCATTGCGGCGTTAAAGCACTTGGGTCGGAGATGCTGTCGGCGGGCGGCCACAAACGCCCAAGACCGCTTTTAGCTCTTCCTTCCTTCGGCACAACACCCCAGTTTGGCTTCATAGATCAAAACGTTGCCAAAGTTCCCATCTCTCCCTTCTAACTCCAAGGTGTCCAGGGAAGGGACTCAAAGATCTCCTGTATCCCCTCTGTCAGCTTGGCTCCCCTTACCGTTTCATCGTTAACGTTTGGGTCCGCAGTGGCGACGGACTGTGGCTTTCGGGGCAAGAGGGATAGAAAAAGCTTGCGACAATTTTGCCCCGTGTCAGGATTGAACTCACGACCTTCAGATTACGAGACTGACACGCTACCTACTGCGCTAACGAGGCGACCGGAGGTGAACCTGTCAGCAGAACCCAGGGCATTGACTCCACCCCCGCTGAAAGATAGTTTATGGTCACCTGAATCAAACAGTGCATCCCCCTTGTGACTGGGTGCCTCCCTTGCCGAGATATGGCTGTTTTTGTCAAGATGGAAATGAGCTCTTTGGAGGAATGAGCTCCCTGGTCGCTCCAGGGAGCTCTTTTGCATATCGACAAAAACAGCCATATCTGGGCAACGGAGGCACCTCTTCAGCAGGGAAAAACGCTGTTTGATTCAGGCGACCTTAACCTATCTGTCGGCGGGGCTGGGTTGATATGCCGGGATCTGGTGACAGGCTCGCTCTGAGCGTGACGTAAAAGTAGAGTACTCAAAGCCAGAAAACTTTTTCGATTACTAGCTCAGCCCCACCCCATGGTTCCCATATGGTCTAGCGGTTAGGATTCCTGGTTCTCACCCAGGCGGCCCGGGTTCGACTCCCGGTATGGGAATGAGCCTTTTTCTAGACTTACACCAATCCAGAAACCGCGTTGCAGCGTTAAAGTCTTTGGGTCGGACCTGCTGTCGGCGGGCGGCCGCAAACGCCAAAGACCGCTTTTAGCCCTTCCTTCCTTCGGCACAAGACCCCAGTATGGCTTCATAGCTCAAAACGTTCTCATCTCTCCCTTCCAACTCCAAGGTAGGGACTCAAAGACCCCCTGTATCCCCTCTGTCAGCTTGGCTCCCCTTAGTGTTTCATCGGTAACGTTTGGGTCCGCAGTGGCGAAGGACTGTGGTTATCGGGGCAAGAGGGAGAGAAAAATCTCGTGACAAAAGTGCCGCGTGTGAGGATCGAACTCACGACCTTCAGATTATGAGACTGACGCGCTACCTACTGCGCTAACGAGGCAACCGGAAGCGAGACTGTCAGCAGAACCCAGAGCATCGACTCGGCGCCGCTGAAAGATAGGTTAGGGTCAACTGAGGGTCACCTGAATCAAACGGCGTTTCCCCGTTGTGACTGGGTGCCTCTCTTGCCGAGATATGGCTGTTTTTCTCAATATGGAAATGAGCTCTTTGGCGGAATGAGGGCGTTGCCGCTCAACACTTTGGAGCAACGGCACCGCCCTGGTCGCTCCAGGGAGCTCTTTTGCGTATAAGACAAAAACAGCCATATCTGGGCAACGGAGGCACCCCTTCAGCAGGAGAAAACGCTGTTTGACTCAGGCGACCCTAACCTATCTGTCGGCGGGGCTGGGTTGATATGCCGGGTTCTGGTGACAGGCTCCCTCTAAGCGTGACGTAAAAGTAGAGTACTCAAAGCCAGGAAACTTTTTCGATAACTAGCTCAGCCTCACACCACAGTTCCCATATGGTCTAGCGGTTAGGATTCCTGGTTTTCACCCAGGCGGCCCGGGTTCGACTCCCAGTATGGGAATGAGCTTTTTTCTAAACTTGCACCAATCCTGAAACCGCATTGCGGCGTTAAAGCACTTGGGTCGGAGATGCTGTCGGCGGGCGGCCACAAACGCCCAAGACCGCTTTTAGCTCTTCCTTCCTTCGGCACAACACCCCAGTTTGGCTTCATAGATCAAAACGTTCCCAAAGTTCCCATCTCTCCCTTCTAACTCCAAGGTGTCCAGGGAAGGGACTCAAAGACCTCCTGTATCCCCTCTGTCAGCTTGGCTCCCCTTACCGTTTCATCGTTAACGTTTGGGTCCGCAGTGGCGACGGACTGTGGCTTTCGGGGCAAGAGGGATAGAAAAAGCTTGCGACAATTTTGCCCCGTGTCAGGATTGAACTCACAACCTTCAGATTACGAGACTGACACGCTACCTACTGCGCTAACGAGGCGACCGGAGGTGAACCTGTCAGCAGAACCCAGGGCATTGACTCCACCACCGCTGAAAGATAGGTTATGGTCACCTGAATCAAACAGTGCATCCCCCTTGTGACTGGGTGCCTCCCTTGCCGAGATATGGCTGTTTTTGTCAAGATGGAAATGAGCTCTTTGGAGGAATGAGCTCCCTGGTCGCTCCAGGGAGCTCTTTTGCGTATCGACAAAAACAGCCATATCTGGGCAACGGAGGCACCTCTTCAGCAGGGAAAAACGCTGTTTGATTCAGGCGACCTTAACCTATCTGTCGGCGGGGCTGGGTTGATATGCCGGGATCTGGTGACAGGCTCGCTCTGAGCGTGACGTAAAAGTAGAGTACTCAAAGCCAGAAAACTTTTTCGATTACTAGCTCAGCCCCACCCCATGGTTCCCGTATGGTCTAGCGGTTAGGATTCCTGGTTCTCACCCAGGCGGCCCGGGTTTGACTCCCGGTATGGGAATGAGCCTTTTTCTAGACTTACACCAATCCAGAAACCGCGTTGCAGCGTTAAAGTCTTTGGGTCGGACCTGCTGTCGGCGGGCGGCCGCAAACGCCAAAGACCGCTTTTAGCCCTTACTTCCTTCGGCACAAGACCCCAGTATGGCTTCATAGCTCAAAACGTTCTCATCTCTCCCTTCCAACTCCAAGGTGTCCAGGGAAGGGACTCAAAGACCCCCTGTATCCCCTCTGTCAGCTTGGCTCCCCTTAGTGTTTCATCGGTAACGTTTGGGTCCGCAGTGGCGAAGGACTGTGGTTATCGGGGCAAGAGGGAGAGAAAAATCTCGTGACAAAAGTGCCGCGTGTGAGGATCGAACTCACGACCTTCAGATTATGAGACTGACGCGCTACCTACTGCGCTAACGAGGCAACCGGAAGCGAGCCTGTCAGCAGAACCCAGAGCATCGACTCGGCGCCGCTGAAAGATAGGTTAGGGTCAACTGAGGGTCACCTGAATCAAACGGCGTTTCCCCGTTGTGACTGGGTGCCTCTCTTGCCGAGATATGGCTGTTTTTCTCAATATGGAAATGAGCTCTTTGGCGGAATGAGGGCGTTGCCGCTCAACACTTTGGAGCAACAGCACCGCCCTGGTCGCTCCAGGGAGCTCTTTTGCGTATAAGACAAAAACAGCCATATCTGGGCAACGGAGGCACCCCTTCAGCAGGAGAAAACGCTGTTTGACTCAGGCGACCCTAACCTATCTGTCGGCGGGGCTGGGTTGATATGCCGGGTTCTGGTGACAGGCTCCCTCTAAGCGTGACGTAAAAGTAGAGTACTCAAAGCCAGGAAACTTTTTCGATAACTAGCTCAGCCTCACACCACAGTTCCCATATGGTCTAGCGGTTAGGATTCCTGGTTTTCACCCAGGCGGCCCGGGTTCGACTCCCGGTATGGGAATGAGCTTTTTTCTAAACTTGCACCAATCCTGAAACCGCATTGCGGCGTTAAAGCATTTGGGTCGGAGATGCTGTCGGCGGGCGGCCACAAACGCCCAAGACCGCTTTTAGCTCTTCCTTCCTTCGGCACAACACCCCAGTTTGGCTTCATAGATCAAAACGTTCCCAAAGTTCCCATCTCTCCCTTCTAACTCCAAGGTGTCCAGGGAAGGGACTCAAAGACCTCCTGTATCCCCTCTGTCAGCTTGGCTCCCCTTACCGTTTCATCGTTAACGTTTGGGTCCGCAGTGGCGACGGACTGTGGCTTTCGGGGCAAGAGGGATAGAAAAAGCTTGCGACAATTTTGCCCCGTGTCAGGATTGAACTCACGACCTTCAGATTACGAGACTGACACGCTACCTACTGCGCTAACGAGGCGACCGGAGGTGGACCTGTCAGCAGAACCCAGGGCATTGACTCCACCACCGCTGAAAGATAGGTTATGGTCACCTGAATCAAACAGTGCATCCCCCTTGTGACTGGGTGCCTCCCTTGCCGAGATATGGCTGTTTTTGTCAAGATGGAAATGAGCTCTTTGGAGGAATGAGCTCCCTGGTCGCTCCAGGGAGCTCTTTTGCGTATCGACAAAAACAGCCATATCTGGGCAACGGAGGCACCTCTTCAGCAGGGAAAAACGCTGTTTGATTCAGGCGACCTTAACCTATCTGTCGGCGGGGCTGGGTTGATATGCCGGGATCTGGTGACAGGCTCGCTCTGAGCGTGACGTAAAAGTAGAGTACTCAAAGCCAGAAAACTTTTTCGATTACTAGCTCAGCCCCACCCCATGGTTCCCATATGGTCTAGCGGTTAGGATTCCTGGTTCTCACCCAGGCGGCCCGGGTTCGACTCCCGGTATGGGAATGAGCCTTTTTCTAGACTTACACCAATCCAGAAACCGCGTTGCAGCGTTAAAGTCTTTGGGTCGGACCTGCTGTCGGCGGGCGGCCGCAAACGCCAAAGACCGCTTTTAGCCCTTCCTTCCTTCGGCACAAGACCCCAGTATGGCTTCATAGCTCAAAACGTTCTCATCTCTCCCTTCCAACTCCAAGGTGTCCAGGGAAGGGACTCAAAGACCCCCTGTATCCCCTCTGTCAGCTTGGCTCCCCTTAGTGTTTCATCGGTAACGTTTGGGTCCGCAGTGGCGAAGGACTGTGGTTATCGGGGCAAGAGGGAGAGAAAAATCTCGTGACAAAAGTGCCGCGTGTGAGGATCGAACTCACGACCTTCAGATTATGAGACTGACGCGCTACCTACTGCGCTAACGAGGCAACCGGAAGCGAGCCTGTCAGCAGAACCCAGAGCATCGACTCGGCGCCGCTGAAAGATAGGTTAGGGTCAACTGAGGGTCACCTGAATCAAACGGCGTTTCCCCGTTGTGACTGGGTGCCTCTCTTGCCGAGATATGGCTGTTTTTCTCAATATGGAAATGAGCTCTTTGGCGGAATGAGGGCGTTGCCGCTCAACACTTTGGAGCAACAGCACCGCCCTGGTCGCTCCAGGGAGCTCTTTTGCGTATAAGACAAAAACAGCCATATCTGGGCAACGGAGGCACCCCTTCAGCAGGAGAAAACGCTGTTTGACTCAGGCGACCCTAACCTATCTGTCGGCGGGGCTGGGTTGATATGCCGGGTTATGGTGACAGGCTCCCTCTAAGCGTGACGTAAAAGTAGAGTACTCAAAGCCAGGAAACTTTTTCGATAACTAGCTCAGCCTCACACCACAGTTCCCATATGGTCTAGCGGTTAGGATTCCTGGTTTTCACCCAGGCGGCCTGGGTTCGACTCCTGGTATGGGAATGAGCTTTTTTCTAAACTTGCACCAATCCTGAAACCGCATTGCGGCGTTAAAGCACTTGGGTCGGAGATGCTGTCGGCGGGCGGCCACAAACGCCCAAGACCGCTTTTAGCTCTTCCTTCCTTCGGCACAACACCCCAGTTTGGCTTCATAGATCAAAACGTTGCCAAAGTTCCCATCTCTCCCTTCTAACTCCAAGGTGTCCAGGGAAGGGACTCAAAGACCTCCTGTATCCCCTCTGTCAGCTTGGCTCCCCTTACCGTTTCATCGTTAACGTTTGGGTCCGCAGTGGCGACGGACTGTGGCTTTCGGGGCAAGAGGGATAGAAAAAGCTTGCGACAATTTTGCCCCGTGTCAGGATTGAACTCACGACCTTCAGATTACGAGACTGACACGCTACCTACTGCGCTAACGAGGCGACCGGAGGTGAACCTGTCAGCAGAACCCAGGGCATTGACTCCACCCCCGCTGAAAGATAGTTTATGGTCACCTGAATCAAACAGTGCATCCCCCTTGTGACTGGGTGCCTCCCTTGCCGAGATATGGCTGTTTTTGTCAAGATGGAAATGAGCTCTTTGGAGGAATGAGCTCCCTGGTCGCTCCAGGGAGCTCTTTTGCATATCGACAAAAACAGCCATATCTGGGCAACGGAGGCACCTCTTCAGCAGGGAAAAACGCTGTTTGATTCAGGCGACCTTAACCTATCTGTCGGCGGGGCTGGGTTGATATGCCGGGATCTGGTGACAGGCTCGCTCTGAGCGTGACGTAAAAGTAGAGTACTCAAAGCCAGAAAACTTTTTCGATTACTAGCTCAGCCCCACCCCATGGTTCCCATATGGTCTAGCGGTTAGGATTCCTGGTTCTCACCCAGGCGGCCCGGGTTCGACTCCCGGTATGGGAATGAGCCTTTTTCTAGACTTACACCAATCCAGAAACCGCGTTGCAGCGTTAAAGTCTTTGGGTCGGACCTGCTGTCGGCGGGCGGCCGCAAACGCCAAAGACCGCTTTTAGCCCTTCCTTCCTTCGGCACAAGACCCCAGTATGGCTTCATAGCTCAAAACGTTCTCATCTCTCCCTTCCAACTCCAAGGTAGGGACTCAAAGACCCCCTGTATCCCCTCTGTCAGCTTGGCTCCCCTTAGTGTTTCATCGGTAACGTTTGGGTCCGCAGTGGCGAAGGACTGTGGTTATCGGGGCAAGAGGGAGAGAAAAATCTCGTGACAAAAGTGCCGCGTGTGAGGATCGAACTCACGACCTTCAGATTATGAGACTGACGCGCTACCTACTGCGCTAACGAGGCAACCGGAAGCGAGACTGTCAGCAGAACCCAGAGCATCGACTCGGCGCCGCTGAAAGATAGGTTAGGGTCAACTGAGGGTCACCTGAATCAAACGGCGTTTCCCCGTTGTGACTGGGTGCCTCTCTTGCCGAGATATGGCTGTTTTTCTCAATATGGAAATGAGCTCTTTGGCGGAATGAGGGCGTTGCCGCTCAACACTTTGGAGCAACGGCACCGCCCTGGTCGCTCCAGGGAGCTCTTTTGCGTATAAGACAAAAACAGCCATATCTGGGCAACGGAGGCACCCCTTCAGCAGGAGAAAACGCTGTTTGACTCAGGCGACCCTAACCTATCTGTCGGCGGGGCTGGGTTGATATGCCGGGTTCTGGTGACAGGCTCCCTCTAAGCGTGACGTAAAAGTAGAGTACTCAAAGCCAGGAAACTTTTTCGATAACTAGCTCAGCCTCACACCACAGTTCCCATATGGTCTAGCGGTTAGGATTCCTGGTTTTCACCCAGGCGGCCCGGGTTCGACTCCCGGTATGGGAATGAGCTTTTTTCTAAACTTGCACCAATCCTGAAACCGCATTGCGGCGTTAAAGCATTTGGGTCGGAGATGCTGTCGGCGGGCGGCCACAAACGCCCAAGACCGCTTTTAGCTCTTCCTTCCTTCGGCACAACACCCCAGTTTGGCTTCATAGATCAAAACGTTCCCAAAGTTCCCATCTCTCCCTTCTAACTCCAAGGTGTCCAGGGAAGGGACTCAAAGACCTCCTGTATCCCCTCTGTCAGCTTGGCTCCCCTTACCGTTTCATCGTTAACGTTTGGGTCCGCAGTGGCGACGGACTGTGGCTTTCGGGGCAAGAGGGATAGAAAAAGCTTGCGACAATTTTGCCCCGTGTCAGGATTGAACTCACGACCTTCAGATTACGAGACTGACACGCTACCTACTGCGCTAACGAGGCGACCGGAGGTGAACCTGTCAGCAGAACCCAGGGCATTGACTCCACCCCCGCTGAAAGATAGTTTATGGTCACCTGAATCAAACAGTGCATCCCCCTTGTGACTGGGTGCCTCCCTTGCCGAGATATGGCTGTTTTTGTCAAGATGGAAATGAGCTCTTTGGAGGAATGAGCTCCCTGGTCGCTCCAGGGAGCTCTTTTGCGTATCGACAAAAACAGCCATATCTGGGCAACGGAGGCACCTCTTCAGCAGGGAAAAACGCTGTTTGATTCAGGCGACCTTAACCTATCTGTCGGCGGGGCTGGGTTGATATGCCGGGATCTGGTGACAGGCTCGCTCTGAGCGTGACGTAAAAGTAGAGTACTCAAAGCCAGAAAACTTTTTCGATTACTAGCTCAGCCCCACACCATGGTTCCCATATGGTCTAGCGGTTAGGATTCCTGGTTCTCACCCAGGCGGCCCGGGTTCGACTCCCGGTATGGGAATGAGCCTTTTTCTAGACTTACACCAATCCAGAAACCGCGTTGCAGCGTTAAAGTCTTTGGGTCGGACCTGCTGTCGGCGGGCGGCCGCAAACGCCAAAGACCGCTTTTAGCCCTTCCTTCCTTCGGCACAAGACCCCAGTATGGCTTCATAGCTCAAAACGTTCTCATCTTTCCCTTCCAACTCCAAGGTGTCCAGGGAAGGGACTCAAAGACCCCCTGTATCCCCTCTGTCAGCTTGGCTCCCCTTAGTGTTTCATCGGTAACGTTTGGGTCCGCAGTGGCGAAGTACTGTGGTTATCGGGGCAAGAGGGAGAGAAAAATCTCGTGACAAAAGTGCCCCGTGTGAGGATCGAACTCACGACCTTCAGATTATGAGACTGACGCGCTACCTACTACGCTAACGAGGCAACCGGAAGCGAGTCTGTCAGCAGAACCCAGAGCATCGACTCGGCGCCGCTGAAAGATAGGTTAGGGTCAACTGAGGGTCACCTGAATCAAACGGCGTTTCCCCGTTGTGACTGGGTGCCTCTCTTGCCGAGATATGGCTGTTTTTCTCAATATGGAAATGAGCTCTTTGGCGGAATGAGGGCGTTGCCGCTCAACACTTTGGAGCAACGGCACCGCCCTGGTCGCTCCAGGGAGCTCTTTTGCGTATAAGACAAAAACAGCCATATCTGGGCAACGGAGGCACCCCTTCAGCAGGAGAAAACGCTGTTTGACTCAGGCGAACCTAACCTATCTGTCGGCGGGGCTGGGTTGATATGCCGGGTTATGGTGACAGGCTCCCTCTAAGCGTGACGTAAAAGTAGAGTACTCAAAGCCAGGAAACTTTTTCGATAACTAGCTCAGCCTCACACCAAAGTTCCCATATGGTCTAGCGGTTAGGATTCCTGGTTTTCACCCAGGCGGCCTGGGTTCGACTCCCGGTATGGGAATGAGCTTTTTTCTAAACTTGCACCAATCCTGAAACCGCATTGCGGCGTTAAAGCACTTGGGTCGGAGATGCTGTCGGCGGGCGGCCACAAACGCCCAAGACCGCTTTTAGCTCTTCCTTCCTTCGGCACAACACCCCAGTTTGGCTTCATAGATCAAAACGTTCCCAAAGTTCCCATCTCTCCCTTCTAACTCCAAGGTGTCCAGGGAAGGGACTCAAAGACCTCCTGTATCCCCTCTGTCAGCTTGGCTCCCCTTACCGTTTCATCGTTAACGTTTGGGTCCGCAGTGGCGACGGACTGTGGCTTTCGGGGCAAGAGGGATAGAAAAAGCTTGCGACAATTTTGCCCCGTGTGAGGATTGAACTCACGACCGTCACATTACGAGACTGACACGCTACCTACTGCGCTAACGAGGCGACCGGAGGTGAACCTGTCAGCAGAACCCAGGGCATTGACTCCACCACCGCTGAAAGATAGGTTATGGTCACCTGAATCAAACAGTGCATCCCCCTTGTGACTGGGTGCCTCCCTTGCCGAGATATGGCTGTTTTTGTCAAGATGGAAATGAGCTCTTTGGAGGAATGAGCTCCCTGGTCGCTCCAGGGAGCTCTTTTGAGTATCGACAAAAACAGCC
Organism: Leptodactylus fuscus; assembly: GCF_031893055.1. Lineage (NCBI taxonomy): Eukaryota > Metazoa > Chordata > Amphibia > Anura > Leptodactylidae > Leptodactylus > Leptodactylus fuscus. The sequence goes on along the minus strand of NC_134269.1, from coordinate 25,222,763 downwards.
ATATCTGGGTAACGGAGGCAACTCTTCAGCAGGGAAAAACGCTGTTTGATTCAGGCGACCTTAACCTATCTGTCGGCGGGGCTGGGTTGATATGCCGGGATCTGGTGACAGGCTCGCTCTGAGCGTGACGTAAAAGTAGAGTACTCAAAGCCAGAAAACTTTTTCGATTACTAGCTCAGCCCCACCCCATGGTTCCCATATGGTCTAGCGGTTAGGATTCCTGGTTCTCACCCAGGCGGCCCGGGTTCGACTCCCGGTATGGGAATGAGCCTTTTTCTAGACTTACACCAATCCAGAAACCGCGTTGCAGCGTTAAAGTCTTTGGGTCGGACCTGCTGTCGGCGGGCGGCCGCAAACGCCAAAGACCGCTTTTAGCCCTTCCTTCCTTCGGCACAAGACCCCAGTATGGCTTCATAGCTCAAAACGTTCTCATCTCTCCCTTCCAACTCCAAGGTGTCCAGGGAAGGGACTCAAAGACCCCCTGTATCCCCTCTGTCAGCTTGGCTCCCCTTAGTGTTTCATCGGTAACGTTTGGGTCCGCAGTGGCGAAGGACTGTGGTTATCGGGGCAAGAGGGAGAGAAAAATCTCGTGACAAAAGTGCCGCGTGTGAGGATCGAACTCACGACCTTCAGATTATGAGACTGACGCGCTACCTACTGCGCTAACGAGGCAACCGGAAGCGAGACTGTCAGCAGAACCCAGAGCATCGACTCGGCGCCGCTGAAAGATAGGTTAGGGTCAACTGAGGGTCACCTGAATCAAACGGCGTTTCCCCGTTGTGACTGGGTGCCTCTCTTGCCGAGATATGGCTGTTTTTCTCAATATGGAAATGAGCTCTTTGGCGGAATGAGGGCGTTGCCGCTCAACACTTTGGAGCAACGGCACCGCCCTGGTCGCTCCAGGGAGCTCTTTTGCGTATAAGACAAAAACAGCCATATCTGGGCAACGGAGGCACCCCTTCAGCAGGAGAAAACGCTGTTTGACTCAGGCGACCCTAACCTATCTGTCGGCGGGGCTGGGTTGATATGCCGGGTTCTGGTGACAGGCTCCCTCTAAGCGTGACGTAAAAGTAGAGTACTCAAAGCTAGGAAACTTTTTCGATAACTAGCTCAGCCTCACACCACAGTTCCCATATGGTCTAGCGGTTAGGATTCATGGTTTTCACCCAGGCGGCCCGGGTTCGACTCCCGGTATGGGAATGAGCTTTTTTCTAAACTTGCACCAATCCTGAAACCGCATTGCGGCGTTAAAGCATTTGGGTCGGAGATGCTGTCGGCGGGCGGCCACAAACGCCCAAGACCGCTTTTAGCTCTTCCTTCGGCACAACACCCCAGTTTGGCTTCATAGATCAAAACGTTGCCAAAGTTCCCATCTCTCCCTTCTAACTCCAAGGTGTCCAGGGAAGGGACTCAAAGACCTCCTGTATCCCCTCTGTCAGCTTGGCTCCCCTTACCGTTTCATCGTTAACGTTTGGGTCCGCAGTGGCGACGGACTGTGGCTTTCGGGGCAAGAGGGATAGAAAAAGCTTGCGACAATTTTGCCCCGTGTGAGAATTGAACTCACGACCTTCAGATTACGAGTCTGACACGCTACCTAACGAGGCGACCGGAGGTGAACCTGTCAGCAGAACCCAGGGCATTGACTCCACCACCGCTGAAAGATAGGTTATGGTCACCTGAATCAAACAGTGCATCCCCCTTGTGACTGGGTGCCTCCCTTGCCGAGATATGGCTGTTTTTGTCAAGATGGAAATGAGCTCTTTGGAGGAATGAGCTCCCTGGTCGCTCCAGGGAGCTCTTTTGCGTATCGACAAAAACAGCCATATCTGGGCAACGGAGGCACCTCTTCAGCAGGGAAAAACGCTGTTTGATTCAGGCGACCTTAACCTATCTGTCGGCGGGGCTGGGTTGATATGCCGGGATCTGGTGACAGGCTCGCTCTGAGCGTGACGTAAAAGTAGAGTACTCAAAGCCAGAAAACTTTTTCGATTACTAGCTCAGCCCCACCCCATGGTTCCCATATGGTCTAGCGGTTAGGATTCCTGGTTCTCACCCAGGCGGCCCGGGTTCGACTCCCGGTATGGGAATGAGCCTTTTTCTAGACTTACACCAATCCAGAAACCGCGTTGCAGCGTTAAAGTCTTTGGGTCGGACCTGCTGTCGGCGGGCGGCCGCAAACGCCAAAGACCGCTTTTAGCCCTTTCTTCCTTCGGCACAAGACCCCAGTATGGCTTCATAGCTCAAAACGTTCTCATCTCTCCCTTCCAACTCCAAGGTGTCCAGGGAAGGGACTCAAAGACCCCCTGTATCCCCTCTGTCAGCTTGGCTCCCCTTAGTGTTTCATCGGTAACGTTTGGGTCCGCAGTGGCGAAGGACTGTGGTTATCGGGGCAAGAGGGAGAGAAAAATCTCGTGACAAAAGTGCCGCGTGTGAGGATCGAACTCACGACCTTCAGATTATGAAACTGACGCGCTACCTACTGCGCTAACGAGGCAACCGGAAGCGAGACTGTCAGCAGAACCCAGAGCATCGACTCGGCGCCGCTGAAAGATAGGTTAGGGTCAACTGAGGGTCACCTGAATCAAACGGCGTTTCCCCGTTGTGACTGGGTGCCTCTCTTGCCGAGATATGGCTGTTTTTCTCAATATGGAAATGAGCTCTTTGGCGGAATGAGGGCGTTGCCGCTCAACACTTTGGAGCAACGGCACCGCCCTGGTCGCTCCAGGGAGCTCTTTTGCGTATAAGACAAAAACAGCCATATCTGGGCAACGGAGGCACCCCTTCAGCAGGAGAAAACGCTGTTTGACTCAGGCGACCCTAACCTATCTGTCGGCGGGGCTGGGTTGATATGCCGGGTTCTGGTGACAGGCTCCCTCTAAGCGTGACGTAAAAGTAGAGTACTCAAAGCCAGGAAACTTTTTCGATAACTAGCTCAGCCTCACACCACAGTTCCCATATGGTCTAGCGGTTAGGATTCCTGGTTTTCACCCAGGCGGCCCGGGTTCGACTCCCGGTATGGGAATGAGCTTTTTTCTAAACTTGCACCAATCCTGAAACCGCATTGCGGCGTTAAAGCATTTGGGTCGGAGATGCTGTCGGCGGGCGGCCACAAACGCCCAAGACCGCTTTTAGCTCTTCCTTCCTTCGGCACAACACCCCAGTTTGGCTTCATAGATCAAAACGTTCCCAAAGTTCCCATCTCTCCCTTCTAACTCCAAGGTGTCCAGGGAAGGGACTCAAAGACCTCCTGTATCCCCTCTGTCAGCTTGGCTCCCCTTACCGTTTCATCGTTAACGTTTGGGTCCGCAGTGGCGACGGACTGTGGCTTTCGGGGCAAGAGGGATAGAAAAAGCTTGCGACAATTTTGCCCCGTGTCAGGATTGAACTCACGACCTTCAGATTACGAGACTGACACGCTACCTACTGCGCTAACGAGGCGACCGGAGGTGAACCTGTCAGCAGAACCCAGGGCATTGACTCCACCCCCGCTGAAAGATAGTTTATGGTCACCTGAATCAAACAGTGCATCCCCCTTGTGACTGGGTGCCTCCCTTGCCGAGATATGGCTGTTTTTGTCAAGATGGAAATGAGCTCTTTGGAGGAATGAGCTCCCTGGTCGCTCCAGGGAGCTCTTTTGCGTATCGACAAAAACAGCCATATCTGGGCAACGGAGGCACCTCTTCAGCAGGGAAAAACGCTGTTTGATTCAGGCGACCTTAACCTATCTGTCGGCGGGGCTGGGTTGATATGCCGGGATCTGGTGACAGGCTCGCTCTGAGCGTGACGTAAAAGTAGAGTACTCAAAGCCAGAAAACTTTTTCGATTACTAGCTCAGCCCCACCCCATGGTTCCCATATGGTCTAGTGGTTAGGATTCCTGGTTCTCACCCAGGCGGCCCGGGTTTGACTCCCGGTATGGGAATGAGCCTTTTTCTAGACTTACACCAATCCAGAAACCGCGTTGCAGCGTTAAAGTCTTTGGGTCGGACCTGCTGTCGGCGGGCGGCCGCAAACGCCAAAGACCGCTTTTAGCCCTTCCTTCCTTCGGCAAAAGACCCCAGTATGGCTTCATAGCTCAAAACGTTCTCATCTCTCCCTTCCAACTCCAAGGTGTCCAGGGAAGGGACTCAAAGACCCCCTGTATCCCCTCTGTCAGCTTGGCTCCCCTTAGTGTTTCATCGGTAACGTTTGGGTCCGCAGTGGCGAAGGACTGTGGTTATCGGGGCAAGAGGGAGAGAAAAATCTCGTGACAAAAGTGCCGCGTGCGAGGATCGAACTCACGTCCTTCAGATTATGAGACTGACACGCTACCTACTGCGCTAACGAGGCAACCGGAAGCGAGACTGTCAGCAGAACCCAGAGCATCGACTCGGCGCCGCTGAAAGATAGGTTAGGGTCAACTGAGGGTCACCTGATTCAAACGGCGTTTCCCCGTTGTGACTGGGTGCCTCTCTTGCCGAGATATGGCTGTTTTTCTCAATATGGAAATGAGCTCTTTGGCGGAATGAGGGCGTTGCCGCTCAACACTTTGGAGCAACGGCACCGCCCTGGTCGCTCCAGGGAGCTCTTTTGCGTATAAGACAAAAACAGCCATATCTGGGCAACGGAGGCACCCCTTCAGCAGGAGAAAACGCTGTTTGACTCAGGCGACCCTAACCTATCTGTCGGCGGGGCTGGGTTGATATGCCGGGTTCTGGTGACAGGCTCCCTCTAAGCGTGACGTAAAAGTAGAGTACTCAAAGCCAGGAAACTTTTTCGATAACTAGCTCAGCCTCACACCACAGTTCCCATATGGTCTAGCGGTTAGGATTCCTGGTTTTCACCCAGGCGGCCCGGGTTCGACTCCTGGTATGGGAATGAGCTTTTTTCTAAACTTGCACCAATCCTGAAACCGCATTGCGGTGTTAAAGCATTTGGGTCGGAGATGCTGTCGGCGGGCGGCCACAAACGCCCAAGACCGCTTTTAGCTCTTCCTTCCTTCGGCACAACACCCCAGTTTGGCTTCATAGATCAAAACGTTCCCAAAGTTCCCATCTCTCCCTTCTAACTCCAAGGTGTCCAGGGAAGGGACTCAAAGACCTCCTGTATCCCCTCTGTCAGCTTGGCTCCCCTTACCGTTTCATCGTTAACGTTTGGGTCCGCAGTGGCGACGGACTGTGGCTTTCGGGGCAAGAGGGATAGAAAAAGCTTGCGACAATTTTGCCCTGTGTCAGGATTGAACTCACGACCTTCAGATTACGAGACAAACACGCTACCTACTGCGCTAACGAGGCGACCGGAGGTGAACCTGTCAGCAGAACCCAGGGCATTGACTCCACCCCCGCTGAAAGATAGTTTATGGTCACCTGAATCAAACAGTGCATCCCCCTTGTGACTGGGTGCCTCCCTTGCCGAGATATGGCTGTTTTTGTCAAGATGGAAATGAGCTCTTTGGAGGAATGAGCTCCCTGGTCGCTCCAGGGAGCTCTTTTGCGTATCGACAAAAACAGCCATATCTGGGCAACGGAGGCACCTCTTCAGCAGGGAAAAACGCTGTTTGATTCAGGCGACCTTAACCTATCTGTCGGCGGGGCTGGGTTGATATGCCGGGATCTGGTGACAGGCTCGCTCTGAGCGTGACGTAAAAGTAGAGTACTCAAAGCCAGAAAACTTTTTCGATTACTAGCTCAGCCCCACACCATGGTTCCCATATGGTCTAGCGGTTAGGATTCCTGGTTCTCACCCAGGCGGCCCGGGTTCGACTCCCGGTATGGGAATGAGCCTTTTTCTAGACTTACACCAATCCAGAAACCGCGTTGCAGCGTTAAAGTCTTTGGGTCGGACCTGCTGTCGGCGGGCGGCCGCAAACGCCAAAGACCGCTTTTAGCCCTTCCTTCCTTCGGCACAAGACCCCAGTATGGCTTCATAGCTCAAAACGTTCTCATCTTTCCCTTCCAACTCCAAGGTGTCCAGGGAAGGGACTCAAAGACCCCCTGTATCCCCTCTGTCAGCTTGGCTCCCCTTAGTGTTTCATCGGTAACGTTTGGGTCCGCAGTGGCGAAGGACTGTGGTTATCGGGGCAAGAGGGAGAGAAAAATCTCGTGACAAAAGGTCCCCGTGTGAGGATCGAACTCACGACCTTCAGATTATGAGACTGACGCGCTACCTACTGCGCTAACGAGGCATCCGGAAGCGAGTCTGTCAGCAGAACCCAGAGCATCGACTCGGCGCCGCTGAAAGATAGGTTAGGGTCAACTGAGGGTCACCTGAATCAAACGGCGTTTCCCCGTTGTGACTGGGTGCCTCTCTTGCCGAGATATGGCTGTTTTTCTCAATATGGAAATGAGCTCTTTGGCGGAATGAGGGCGTTGCCGCTCAACACTTTGGAGCAACGGCACCGCCCTGGTCGCTCCAGGGAGCTCTTTTGCGTATAAGACAAAAACAGCCATATCTGGGCAACGGAGGCACCCCTTCAGCAGGAGAAAACGCTGTTTGACTCAGGCGACCCTAACCTATCTGTCGGCGGGGCTGGGTTGATATGCCGGGTTCTGGTGACAGGCTCCCTCTAAGCGTGACGTAAAAGTAGAGTACTCAAAGCCAGGAAACTTTTTCGATAACTAGCTCAGCCTCACACCACAGTTCCCATATGGTCTAGCGGTTAGGATTCCTGGTTTTCACCCAGGCGGCCCGGGTTCGACTCCCGGTATGGGAATGAGCTTTTTTCTAAACTTGCACCAATCCTGAATCCGCATTGCGGCGTTAAAGCATTTGGGTCGGAGATGCTGTCGACGGGCGGCCACAAACGCCCAAGACCGCTTTTAGCTCTTCCTTCGGCACAACACCCCAGTTTGGCTTCATAGATCAAAACGTTGCCAAAGTTCCCATCTCTCCCTTCTAACTCCAAGGTGTCCAGGGAAGGGACTCAAAGACCTCCTGTATCCCCTCTGTCAGCTTGGCTCCCCTTACCGTTTCATCGTTAACGTTTGGGTCCGCAGTGGCGACGGACTGTGGCTTTCGGGGCAAGAGGGATAGAAAAAGCTTGCGACAATTTTGCCCCGTGTCAGGATTGAACTCACGACCTTCAGATTACGAGACTGACACGCTACCTACTGCGCTAACGAGGCGACCGGAGGTGAACCTGTCAGCAGAACCCAGGGCATTGACTCCACCACCGCTGAAAGATAGGTTATGGTCACCTGAATCAAACAGTGCATCCCCCTTGTGACTGGGTGCCTCCCTTGCCGAGATATGGCTGTTTTTGTCAAGATGGAAATGAGCTCTTTGGAGGAATGAACTCCCTGGTCGCTCCAGGGAGCTCTTTTGCGTATCGACAAAAACAGCCATATCTGGGCAACGGAGGCACCTCTTCAGCAGGGAAAAACGCTGTTTGATTCAAGCGACCTTAACCTATCTGTCGGCGGGGCTGGGTTGATATGCCGGGATCTGGTGACAGGCTCGCTCTGAGCGTGACGTAAAAGTAGAGTACTCAAAGCCAGAAAACTTTTTCGATTACTAGCTCAGCCCCACCCCATGGTTCCCATATGGTCTAGCGGTTAGGATTCCTGGTTCTCACCCAGGCGGCCCGGGTTCGACTCCCGGTATGGGAATGAGCCTTTTTCTAGACTTACACCAATCCAGAAACCGCGTTGCAGCGTTAAAGTCTTTGGGTCGGACCTGCTGTCGGCGGGCGGCCGCAAACGCCAAAGACCGCTTTTAGCCCTTCCTTCCTTCGGCACAAGACCCCAGTATGGCTTCATAGCTCAAAACGTTCTCATCTCTCCCTTCCAACTCCAAGGTGTCCAGGGAAGGGACTCAAAGACCCCCTGTATCCCCTCTGTCAGCTTGGCTCCCCTTAGTGTTTCATCGGTAACGTTTGGGTCCGCAGTGGCGAAGGACTGTGGTTATCGGGGCAAGAGGGAGAGAAAAATCTCGTGACAAAAGTGCCGCGTGTGAGGATCGAACTCACGACCTTCAGATTATGAGACTGACGCGCTACCTACTGCGCTAACGAGGCAACCGGAAGCGAGACTGTCAGCAGAACCCAGAGCATCGACTCGGCGCCGCTGAAAGATAGGTTAGGGTCAACTGAGGGTCACCTGAATCAAACGGCGTTTCCCCGTTGTGACTGGGTGCCTCTCTTGCCGAGATATGGCTGTTTTTCTCAATATGGAAATGAGCTCTTTGGCGGAATGAGGGCATTGCCGCTCAACACTTTGGAGCAACGGCACCGCCCTGGTCGCTCCAGGGAGCTCTTTTGCGTATAAGACAAAAACAGCCATATCTGGGCAACGGAGGCACCCCTTCAGCAGGAGAAAACGCTGTTTGACTCAGGCGACCCTAACCTATCTGTCGGCGGGGCTGGGTTGATATGCCGGGTTCTGGTGACAGGCTCCCTCTAAGCGTGACGTAAAAGTAGAGTACTCAAAGCCAGGAAACTTTTTCGATAACTAGCTCAGCCTCACACCACAGTTCCCATATGGTCTAGCGGTTAGGATTCCTGGTTTTCACCCAGGCGGCCCGGGTTCGACTCCCTGTATGGGAATGAGCTTTTTTCTAAACTTGCACCAATCCTGAAACCGCATTGCGGCGTTAAAGCATTTGGGTCGGAGATGCTGTCGGCGGGCGGCCACAAACGCCCAAGACCGCTTTTAGCTCTTCCTTCCTTCGGCACAACACCCCAGTTTGGCTTCATAGATCAAAACGTTCCCAAAGTTCCCATCTCTCCCTTCTAACTCCAAGGTGTCCAGGGAAGGGACTCAAAGACCTCCTGTATCCCCTCTGTCAGTTTGGCTCCCCTTACCGTTTCATCGTTAACGTTTGGGTCCGCAGTGGCGACGGACTGTGGCTTTCGGGGCAAGAGGGATAGAAAAAGCTTGCGACAATTTTGCCCCGTGTCAGGATTGAACTCACAACCTTCAGATTACGAGACTGACACGCTACCTACTGCGCTAACGAGGCGACCGGAGGTGAACCTGTCAGCAGAACCCAGGGCATTGACTCCACCCCCGCTGAAAGATAGTTTATGGTCACCTGAATCAAACAGTGCATCCCCCTTGTGACTGGGTGCCTCCCTTGCCGAGATATGGCTGTTTTTGTCAAGATGGAAATGAGCTCTTTGGAGGAATGAGCTCCCTGGTCGCTCCAGGGAGCTCTTTTGCGTATCGACAAAAACAGCCATATCTGGGCAACGGAGGCACCTCTTCAGCAGGGAAAAACGCTGTTTGATTCAGGCGACCTTAACCTATCTGTCGGCGGGGCTGGGTTGATATGCCGGGATCTGGTGACAGGCTCGCTCTGAGCGTGACGTAAAAGTAGAGTTCTCAAAGCCAGAAAACTTTTTCGATTACTAGCTCAGCCCCACACCATGGTTCCCATATGGTCTAGCGGTTAGGATTCCTGGTTCTCACCCAGGCGGCCCGGGTTTGACTCCCGGTATGGGAATGAGCCTTTTTCTAGACTTACACCAATCCAGAAACCGCGTTGCAGCGTTAAAGTCTTTGGGTCGGACCTGCTGTCGGCGGGCGGCCGCAAACGCCAAAGACCGCTTTTAGCCCTTCCTTCCTTCGGCACAAGACCCCAGTATGGCTTCATAGCTCAAAACGTTCTCATCTTTCCCTTCCAACTCCAAGGTGTCCAGGGAAGGGACTCAAAGACCCCCTGTATCCCCTCTGTCAGCTTGGCTCCCCTTAGTGTTTCATCGGTAACGTTTGGGTCCGCAGTGGCGAAGGACTGTGGTTATCGGAGCAAGAGGGAGAGAAAAATCTCGTGACAAAAGTGCCGCGTGTGAGGATCGAACTCACGACCTTCAGATTATGAGACTGCCGCGCTACCTACTGCGCTAACGAGGCAACCGGAAGCGAGTCTGTCAGCAGAACCCAGAGCATCGACTCGGCGCCGCTGAAAGATAGGTTAGGGTCAACTGAGGGTCACCTGAATCAAACGGCGTTTCCCCGTTGTGACTGGGTGCCTCTCTTGCCGAGATATGGCTGTTTTTCTCAATATGGAAATGAGCTCTTTGGCGGAATGAGGGCGTTGCCGCTCAACACTTTGGAGCAACAGCACCGCCCTGGTCGCTCCAGGGAGCTCTTTTGCGTATAAGACAAAAACAGCCATATCTGGGCAACGGAGGCACCCCTTCAGCAGGAGAAAACGCTGTTTGACTCAGGCGACCCTAACCTATCTGTCGGCGGGGCTGGGTTGATATGCCGGGTTATGGTGACAGGCTCCCTCTAAGCGTGACGTAAAAGTAGAGTACTCAAAGCCAGGAAACTTTTTCGATAACTAGCTCAGCCTCACACCACAGTTCCCATATGGTCTAGCGGTTAGGATTCCTGGTTTTCACCCAGGCGGCCTGGGTTCGACTCCCGGTATGGGAATGAGCTTTTTTCTAAACTTGCACCAATCCTGAAACCGCATTGCGGCGTTAAAGCACTTGGGTCGGAGATGCTGTCGGCGGGCGGCCACAAACGCCCAAGACCGCTTTTAGCTCTTCCTTCCTTCGGCACAACACCCCAGTTTGGCTTCATAGATCAAAACGTTCCCAAAGTTCCCATCTCTCCCTTCTAACTCCAAGGTGTCCAGGGAAGGGACTCAAAGACCTCCTGTATCCCCTCTGTCAGCTTGGCTCCCCTTACCGTTTCATCGTTAACGTTTGGGTCCGCAGTGGCGACGGACTGTGGCTTTCGGGGCAAGAGGGATAGAAAAAGCTTGCAACAATTTTGCCCCGTGTGAGGATTGAACTCACGACCTTCAGATTACGAGACTGACACGCTACCTACTGCGCTAACGAGGCGACCGGAGGTGAACCTGTCAGCAGAACCCAGGGCATTGACTCCACCACCGCTGAAAGATAGGTTATGGTCACCTGAATCAAACAGTGCATCCCCCTTGTGACTGGGTGCCTCCCTTGCCGAGATATGGCTGTTTATGTCAAGATGGAAATGAGCTCTTTGGAGGAATGAGCTCCCTGGTCGCTCCAGGGAGCTCTTTTGCGTATCGACAAAAACAGCCATATCTGGGCAACGGAGGCACCTCTTCAGCAGGGAAAAACGCTGTTTGATTCAGGCGACCTTAACCTATCTGTCGGCGGGGCTGGGTTGATATGCCGGGATCTGGTGACAGGCTCGCTCTGAGCGTGACGTAAAAGTAGAGTACTCAAAGCCAGAAAACTTTTTCGATTACTAGCTCAGCCCCACCCCATGGTTCCCATATGGTCTAGCGGTTAGGATTCCTGGTTCTCACCCAGGCGGCCCGGGTTCGACTCCCGGTATGGGAATGAGCCTTTTTCTAGACTTACACCAATCCAGAAACCGCGTTGCAGCGTTAAAGTCTTTGGGTCGGACCTGCTGTCGGCGGGCGGCCGCAAACGCCAAAGACCGCTTTTAGCCCTTCCTTCCTTCGGCACAAGACCCCAGTATGGCTTCATAGCTCAAAACGTTCTCATCTCTCCCTTCCAACTCCAAGGTGTCCAGGGAAGGGACTCAAAGACCCCCTGTATCCCCTCTGTCAGCTTGGCTCCCCTTAGTGTTTCATCGGTAACGTTTGGGTCCGCAGTGGCGAAGGACTGTGGTTATCGGGGCAAGAGGGAGAGAAAAATCTCGTGACAAAAGTGCCCCGTGTGAGGATCGAACTCACGACCTTCAGATTATGAGACTGACGCGTTACCTACTGCGCTAACGAGGCAACCGGAAGCGAGTCTGTCAGCAGAACCCAGAGCATCGACTCGGCGCCGCTGAAAGATAGGTTAGGGTCAACTGAGGGTCACCTGAATCAAACGGCGTTTCCCCGTTGTGACTGGGTGCCTCTCTTGCCGAGATATGGCTGTTTTTCTCAATATGGAAATGAGCTCTTTGGCGGAATGAGGGCGTTGCCGCTCAACACTTTGGAGCAACAGCACCGCCCTGGTCGCTCCAGGGAGCTCTTTTGCGTATAAGACAAAAACAGCCATATCTGGGCAACGGAGACACCCCTTCAGCAGGAGAAAACGCTGTTTGACTCAGGCGACCCTAACCAATCTGTCGGCGGGGCTGGGTTGATATGCCGGGTTATGGTGACAGGCTCCCTCTAAGCGTGACGTAAAAGTAGAGTACTCAAAGCCAGGAAACTTTTTCGATAACTAGCTCAGCCTCACACCACAGTTCCCATATGGTCTAGCGGTTAGGATTCCTGGTTTTCACCCAGGCGGCCTGGGTTCGACTCCCGGTATGGGAATGAGCTTTTTTCTAAACTTGCACCAATCCTGAAACCGCATTGCGGCGTTAAAGCACTTGGGTCGGAGATGCTGTCGGCGGGCGGCCACAAACGCCCAAGACCGCTTTTAGCTCTTCCTTCCTTCGGCACAACACCCCAGTTTGGCTTCATAGATCAAAACGTTCCCAAAGTTCCCATCTCTCCCTTCTAACTCCAAGGTGTCCAGGGAAGGGACTCAAAGACCTCCTGTATCCCCTCTGTCAGCTTGGCTCCCCTTACCGTTTCATCGTTAACGTTTGGGTCCGCAGTGGCGACGGACTGTGGCTTTCGGGGCAAGAGGGATAGAAAAAGCTTGCGACACTTTTGCCCCGTGTGAGGATTGAACTCACGACCTGTCAGATTACGAGACTGACACGCTACCTACTGCGCTAACGAGGCGACCGGAGGTGAACCTGTCAGCAGAACCCAGGGCATTGACTCCACCACCGCTGAAAGATAGGTTATGGTCACCTGAATCAAACAGTGCATCCCCCTTGTGACTGGGTGCCTCCCTTGCCGAGATATGGCTGTTTTTGTCAAGATGGAAATGAGCTCTTTGGAGGAATGAGCTCCCTGGTCGCTCCAGGGAGCTCTTTTGCGTATCGACAAAAACAGCCATATCTGGGCAACAGAGGCACCTCTTCAGCAGGGAAAAACGCTGTTTGATTCAGGCGACCTTAACCTATCTGTCGGCGGGGCTGGGTTGATATGCCGGGATCTGGTGACAGGCTCGCTCTGAGCGTGACGTAAAAGTAGAGTACTCAAAGCCAGAAAACTTTTTCGATTACTAGCTCAGCCCCACCCCATGGTTCCCATATGGTCTAGCGGTTAGGATTCCTGGTTCTCACCCAGGCGGCCCGGGTTCGACTCCCGGTATGGGAATGAGCCTTTTTCTAGACTTACACCAATCCAGAAACCGCGTTGCAGCGTTAAAGTCTTTGGGTCGGACCTGCTGTCGGCGGGCGGCCGCAAACGCCAAAGACCGCTTTTAGCCCTTCCTTCCTTCGGCACAACACCCCAGTATGGCTTCATAGCTCAAAACGTTCTCATCTCTCCCTTCCAACTCCAAGGTGTCCAGGGAAGGGACTCAAAGACCCACTGTATCCCCTCTGTCAGCTTGGCTCCCCTTAGTGTTTCATCGGTAACGTTTGGGTCCGCAGTGGCGAAGGACTGTGGTTATCGGGGCAAGAGGGAGAGAAAAATCTCGTGACAAAACTGCCGCGTGTGAGGATCGAACTCACGACCTTCAGATTATGAGACTGACGCGCTACCTACTGCGCTAACGAGGCAACCAGAAGTGAGACTGTCAGCAGAACCCAGAGCATCGACTCGGCGCCGCTGAAAGATAGGTTAGGGTCAACTGAGGGTCACCTGAATCAAACGGCGTTTCCCCGTTGTGACTGGGTGCCTCTCTTGCCGAGATATGGCTGTTTTTCTCAATACGGAAATGAGCTCTTTGGCGGAATGAGGGCGTTGCCGCTCAACACTTTGGAGCAACGGCACCGCCCTGGTCGCTCCAGGGAGCTCTTTTGCGTATAAGACAAAAACAGCCATATCTGGGCAACGGAGGCACCCCTTCAGCAGGAGAAAACGCTGTTTGACTCAGGCGACCCTAACCTATCTGTCGGCGGGGCTGGGTTGATATGCCGGGTTCTGGTGACAGGCTCCCTCTAAGCGTGACGTAAAAGTAGAGTACTCAAAGCCAGGAAACTTTTTCGATAACTAGCTCAGCCTCACACCACAGTTCCCATATGGTCTAGCGGTTAGGATTCCTGGTTTTCACCCAGGCGGCCCGGGTTCGACTCCGGTATGGGAATGAGCTTTTTTCTAAACTTGCACCAATCCTGAAACCGCATTGCGGCGTTAAAGCATTTGGGTCGGAGATGCTGTCGGCGGGCGGCCACAAACGCCCAAGACCGCTTTTAGCTCTTCCTTCCTTCGGCACAACACCCCAGTTTGGCTTCATAGATCAAAACGTTCCCAAAGTTCCCATCTCTCCCTTCTAACTCCAAGGTGTCCAGGGAAGGGACTCAAAGACCTCCTGTATCCCCTCTGTCAGCTTGGCTCCCCTTACCGTTTCATCGTTAACGTTTGGGTCCGCAGTGGCGACGGACTGTGGCTTTCGGGGCAAGAGGGATAGAAAAAGCTTGCGACAATTTTGCCCCGTGTGAGGATTGAACTCACGACCTTCAGATTACGAGACTGACACGCTACCTACTGCGCTAACGAGGCGACCGGAGGTGAACCTGTCAGCAGAACCCAGGGCATTGACTCCACCACCGCTGAAAGATAGGTTATGGTCACCTGAATCAAACAGTGCATCCCCCTTGTGACTGGGTGCCTCCCTTGCCGAGATATGGCTGTTTATGTCAATATGGAAATGAGCTCTTTGGAGGAATGAGCTCCCTGGTCGCTCCAGGGAGCTCTTTTGCGTATCGACAAAAACAGCCATATCTGGGCAACGGAGGCACCTCTTCAGCAGGGAAAAACGCTGTTTGATTCAGGCGACCTTAACCTATCTGTCGGCGGGGCTGGGTTGATATGCCGGGATCTGGTGACAGGCTCGCTCTGAGCGTGACGTAAAAGTAGAGTACTCAAAGCCAGAAAACTTTTTCGATTACTAGCTCAGCCCCACCCCATGGTTCCCATATGGTCTAGCGGTTAGGATTCCTGGTTCTCACCCAGGCGGCCCGGGTTCGACTCCCGGTATGGGAATGAGCCTTTTTCTAGACTTACACCAATCCAGAAACCGCGTTGCAGCGTTAAAGTCTTTGGGTCGGACCTGCTGTCGGCGGGCGGCCGCAAACGCCAAAGACCGCTTTTAGCCCTTCCTTCCTTCGGCACAAGACCCCAGTATGGCTTCATAGCTCAAAACGTTCTCATCTCTCCCTTCCAACTCCAAGGTGTCCAGGGAAGGGACTCAAAGACCCCCTGTATCCCCTCTGTCAGCTTGGCTCCCCTTAGTGTTTCATCGGTAACGTTTGGGTCCGCAGTGGCGAAGGACTGTGGTTATCGGGGCAAGAGGGAGAGAAAAATCTCGTGACAAAAGTGCCCCGTGTGAGGATCGAACTCACGACCTTCAGATTATGAGACTGACGCGCTACCTACTGCGCTAACGAGGCAACCGGAAGCGAGTCTGTCAGCAGAACCCAGAGCATCGACTCGGCGCCGCTGAAAGATAGGTTAGGGTCAACTGAGGGTCACCTGAATCAAACGGCGTTTCCCCGTTGTGACTGGGTGCCTCTCTTGCCGAGATATGGCTGTTTTTCTCAATATGGAAATGAGCTCTTTGGCGGAATGAGGGCGTTGCCGCTCAACACTTTGGAGCAACGGCACCGCCCTGGTCGCTCCAGGGAGCTCTTTTGCGTATAAGACAAAAACAGCCATATCTGGGCAACGGAGGCACCCCTTCAGCAGGAGAAAACGCTGTTTGACTCAGGCGACCCTAACCTATCTGTCGGCGGGGCTGGGTTGATATGCCGGGTTCTGGTGACAGGCTCCCTCTAAGCGTGACGTAAAAGTAGAGTACTCAAAGCCAGGAAACTTTTTCGATAACTAGCTCAGCCTCACACCACAGTTCCCATATGGTCTAGCGGTTAGGATTCCTGGTTTTCACCCAGGCGGCCCGGGTTCGACTCCCGGTATGGGAATGAGCTTTTTTCTAAACTTGCACCAATCCTGAAACCGCATTGCGGCGTTAAAGCATTTGGGTCGGAGATGCTGTCGGCGGGCGGCCACAAACGCCCAAGACCGCTTTTAGCTCTTCCTTCCTTCGGCACAACACCCCAGTTTGGCTTCATAGATCAAAACGTTCCCAAAGTTCCCATCTCTCCCTTCTAACTCCAAGGTGTCCAGGGAAGGGACTCAAAGACCTCCTGTATCCCCTCTGTCAGCTTGGCTCCCCTTACCGTTTCATCGTTAACGTTTGGGTCCGCAGTGGCGACGGACTGTGGCTTTCGGGGCAAGAGGGATAGAAAAAGCTTGCGACAATTTTGCCCCGTGTCAGGATTGAACTCACGACCTTCAGATTACGAGACTGACACGCTACCTACTGCGCTAACGAGGCGACCGGAGGTGAACCTGCCAGCAGAACCCAGGGCATTGACTCCACCCCCGCTGAAAGATAGTTTATGGTCACCTGAATCAAACAGTGCATCCCCCTTGTGACTGGGTGCCTCCCTTGCCGAGATATGGCTGTTTTTGTCAAGATGGAAATGAGCTCTTTGGAGGAATGAGCTCCCTGGTCGCTCCAGGGAGCTCTTTTGCGTATCGACAAAAACAGCCATATCTGGGCAACGGAGGCACCTCTTCAGCAGGGAAAAACGCTGTTTGATTCAGGCGACCTTAACCTATCTGTCGGCGGGGCTGGGTTGATATGCCGGGATCTGGTGACAGGCTCGCTCTGAGCGTGACGTAAAAGTAGAGTACTCAAAGCCAGAAAAGTTTTTCGATTACTAGCTCTGCCCCACACCATGGTTCCCATATGGTCTAGCGGTTAGGATTCCTGGTTCTCACCCAGGCGGCCCGGGTTCGACTCCCGGTATGGGAATGAGCCTTTTTCTAGACTTACACCAATCCAGAAACCGCGTTGCAGCGTTAAAGTCTTTGGGTCGGACCTGCTGTCGGCGGGCGGCCGCAAACGCCAAAGACCGCTTTTAGCCCTTCCTTCCTTCGGCACAAGACCCCAGTATGGCTTCATAGCTCAAAACGTTCTCATCTTTCCCTTCCAACTCCAAGGTGTCCAGGGAAGGGACTCAAAGACCCCCTGTATCCCCTCTGTCAGCTTGGCTCCCCTTAGTGTTTCATCGGTAACGTTTGGGTCCGCAGTGGCGAAGGACTGTGGTTATCGGGGCAAGAGGGAGAGAAAAATCTCGTGACAAAAGTGCCCCGTGTGAGGATCGAACTCACGACCTTCAGATTATGAGACTGACGCGCTACCTACTGTGCTAACGAGGAAACCGGAAGCGACTCTGTCAGCAGAACCCAGAGCATCGACTCGGCGCCGCGGAAAGATAGGTTAGGGTCAACTGAGGGTCACCTGAATCAAACGGCGTTTCCCCGTTGTGACTGGGTGCCTCTCTTGCCGAGATATGGCTGTTTTTCTCAATATGGAAATGAGCTCTTTGGCGGAATGAGGGCGTTGCCGCTCAACACTTTGGAGCAACAGCACCGCCCTGGTCGCTCCTGGGAGCTCTTTTGCGTATAAGACAAAAACAGCCATATCTGGGCAACGGAGGCACCCCTTCAGCAGGAGAAAACGCTGTTTGACTCAGGCGACCCTAACCTATCTGTCGGCGGGGCTGGGTTGATATGCCGGGTTATGGTGACAGGCTCCCTCTAAGCGTGACGTAAAAGTAGAGTACTCAAAGCCAGGAAACTTTTTCGATAACTAGCTCAGCCTCACACCACAGTTCCCATATGGTCTAGCGGTTAGGATTCCTGGTTTTCACCCAGGCGGCCTGGGTTCGACTCCCGGTTTGGGAATGAGCTTTTTTCTAAACTTGCACCAATCCTGAAACCGCATTGCGGCGTTAAAGCACTTGGGTCGGAGATGCTGTCGGCGGGCGGCCACAAACGCCGAAGACCGCTTTTAGCTCTTCCTTCCTTCGGCACAACACCCCAGTTTGGCTTCATAGATCAAAACGTTCCCAAAGTTCCCATCTCTCCCTTCTAACTCCAAGGTGTCCAGGGAAGGGACTCAAAGACCTCCTGTATCCCCTCTGTCAGCTTGGCTCCCCTTACCGTTTCATCGTTAACGTTTGGGTCCGCAGTGGCGACGGACTGTGGCTTTCGGGGCAAGAGGGATAGAAAAAGCTTGCGACAATTTTGCCCCGTGTCAGGATTGAACTCACGACCTTCAGATTACGAGACTGACACGCTACCTACTGCGCTAACGAGGCGACCGGAGGTGAACCTGTCAGCAGAACCCAGGGCATTGACTCCACCCCCGCTGAAAGATAGTTTATGGTCACCTGAATCAAACAGTGCATCCCCCTTGTGACTGGGTGCCTCCCTTGCCGAGATATGGCTGTTTTTGTCAAGATGGAAATGAGCTCTTTGGAGGAATGAGCTCCCTGGTCGCTCCAGGGAGCTCTTTTGCGTATCGACAAAAACAGCCATATCTGGGCAACGGAGGCACCTCTTCAGCAGGGAAAAACGCTGTTTGATTCAGGCGACCTTAACCTATCTGTCGGCGGGGCTGGGTTGATATGCCGGGATCTGGTGACAGGCTCGCTCTGAGCGTGACGTAAAAGTAGAGTACTCAAAGCCAGAAAACTTTTTCAATTACTAGCTCAGCCCCACACCATGGTTCCCATATGGTCTAGCGGTTAGGATTCCTGGTTCTCACCCAGGCGGCCCGGGTTCGACTCCCGGTATGGGAATGAGCCTTTTTCTAGACTTACACCAATCCAGAAACCGCGTTGCAGCGTTAAAGTCTTTGGGTCGGACCTGCTGTCGGCGGGCGGCCGCAAACGCCAAAGACCGCTTTTAGCCCTTCCTTCCTTCGGCACAAGACCCCAGTATGGCTTCATAGCTCAAAACGTTCTCATCTTTCCCTTCCAACTCCAAGGTGTCCAGGGAAGGGACTCAAAGACCCCCTGTATCCCCTCTGTCAGCTTGGCTCCCCTTAGTGTTTCATCGGTAACGTTTGGGTCCGCAGTGGCGAAGGACTGTGGTTATCGGGGCAAGAGGGACAGAAAAATCTCGTGACAAAAGTGCCCCGTGTGAGGATCGAACTCACGACCTTCAGATTATGAGACTGACGCGCTACCTACTGCGCTAACGAGGCAACCGGAAGCGAGTCTGTCAGCAGAACCCAGAGCATCGACTCGGCGCCGCTGAAAGATAGGTTAGGGTCAACTGAGGGTCACCTGAATCAAACGGCGTTTCCCCGTTGTGACTGGGTGCCTCTCTTGCCGAGATATGGCTGTTTTTCTCAATATGGAAATGAGCTCTTTGGCGGAATGAGGGCGTTGCCGCTCAACACTTTGGAGCAACAGCACCGCCCTGGTCGCTCCAGGGAGCTCTTTTGCGTATAAGACAAAAACAGCCATATCTGGGCAACGGAGGCACCCCTTCAGCAGGAGAAAACGCTGTTTGACTCAGGCGACCCTAACCTATCTGTCGGCGGGGCTGGGTTGATATGCCGGGTTATGGTGACAGGCTCCCTCTAAGCGTGACGTAAAAGTAGAGTACTCAAAGCCAGGAAACTTTTTCGATAACTAGCTCAGCCTCACACCACAGTTCCCATATGGTCTAGCGGTTAGGATTCCTGGTTTTCACCCAGGCGGCCTGGGTTCGACTCCCGGTATGGGAATGAGCTTTTTTCTAAACTTGCACCAATCCTGAAACCGCATTGCGGCGTTAAAGCACTTGGGTCGGAGATGCTGTCGGCGGGCGGCCACAAACGCCCAAGACCGCTTTTAGCTCTTCCTTCCTTCGGCACAACACCCCAGTTTGGCTTCATAGATCAAAACGTTCCCAAAGTTCCCATCTCTCCCTTCTAACTCCAAGGTGTCCAGGGAAGGGACTCAAAGACCTCCTGTATCCCCTCTGTCAGCTTGGCTCCCCTTACCGTTTCATCGTTAACGTTTGGGTCCGCAGTGGCGACGGACTGTGGCTTTCGGGGCAAGAGGGATAGAAAAAGCTTGCGACAATTTTGCCCCGTGTCAGGATTGAACTCACGACCTTCAGATTACGAGACTGACACGCTACCTACTGCGCTAACGAGGCGACCTGAGGTGAACCTGTCAGCAGAACCCAGGGCATTGACTCCACCCCCGCTGAAAGATAGTTTATGGTCACCTGAATCAAACAGTGCATCCCCCTTGTGACTGGGTGCCTCCCTTGCCGAGATATGGCTGTTTTTGTCAAGATGGAAATGAGCTCTTTGGAGGAATGAGCTCCCTGGTCGCTCCAGGGAGCTCTTTTGCGTATCGACAAAAACAGCCATATCTGGGCAACGGAGGCACCTCTTCAGCAGGGAAAAACGCTGTTTGATTCAGGCGACCTTAACCTATCTGTCGGCGGGGCTGGGTTGATATGCCGGGATCTGGTGACAGGCTCGCTCTGAGCGTGACGTAAAAGTAGAGTACTCAAAGCCAGAAAACTTTTTCGATTACTAGCTCAGCCCCACACCATGGTTCCCATATGGTCTAGCGGTTAGGATTCCTGGTTCTCACCCAGGCGGCCTGGGTTCGACTCCCGGTATGGGAATGAGCCTTTTTCTAGACTTACACCAATCCAGAAACCGCGTTGCAGCGTTAAAGTCTTTGGGTCGGACCTGCTGTCGGCGGGCGGCCGCAAACGCCAAAGACCGCTTTTAGCCCTTCCTTCCTTCGGCACAAGACCCCAGTATGGCTTCATAGCTCAAAACGTTCTCATCTTTCCCTTCCAACTCCAAGGTGTCCAGGGAAGGGACTCAAAGACCCCCTGTATCCCCTCTGTCAGCTTGGCTCCCCTTAGTGTTTCATCGGTAACGTTTGGGTCCGCAGTGGCGAAGGACTGTGGTTATCGGGGCAAGAGGGAGAGAAAAATCTCGTGACAAAAGTGCCCCGTGTGAGGATCGAACTCACGCCCTTCAGATTATGAGACTGACGCGCTACCTACTGCGCTAACGAGGCAACCGGAAGCGAGTCTGTCAGCAGAACCCAGAGCATCGACTCGGCGCCGCTGAAAGATAGGTTAGGGTCAACTGAGGGTCACCTGAATCAAACGGCGTTTCCCCGTTGTGACTGGGTGCCTCTCTTGCCGAGATATGGCTGTTTTTCTCAATATGGAAATGAGCTCTTTGGCGGAATGAGGGCGTTGCCGCTCAACACTTTGGAGCAACAGCACCGCCCTGGTCGCTCCAGGGAGCTCTTTTGCGTATAAGACAAAAACAGCCATATCTGGGCAACGGAGGCACCCCTTCAGCAGGAGAAAACGCTGTTTGACTCAGGCGACCCTAACCTATCTGTCGGCGGGGCTGGGTTGATATGCCGGGTTATGGTGACAGGCTCCCTCTAAGCGTGACGTAAAAGTAGAGTACTCAAAGCCAGGAAACTTTTTCGATAACTAGCTCAGCCTCACACCACAGTTCCCATATGGTCTAGCGGTTAGGATTCCTGGTTTTCACCCAGGTGGCCTGGGTTCGACTCCCGTTTGGGAATGAGCTTTTTTCTAAACTTGCACCAATCCTGAAACCGCATTGCGGCGTTAAAGCACTTGGGTCGGAGATGCTGTCGGCGGGCGGCCACAAACGCCCAAGACCGCTTTTAGCTCTTCCTTCCTTCGGCACAACACCCCAGTTTGGCTTCATAGATCAAAACGTTCCCAAAGTTCCCATCTCTCCCTTCTAACTCCAAGGTGTCCAGGGAAGGGACTCAAAGACCTCCTGTATCCCCTCTGTCAGCTTGGCTCCCCTTACCGTTTCATCGTTAACGTTTGGGTCCGCAGTGGCGACGGACTGTGGCTTTCGGGGCAAGAGGGATAGAAAAAGCTTGCGACAATTTTGCCCCGTGTCAGGATTGAACTCACGACCTTCAGATTACGAGACTGACACGCTACCTACTGCGCTAACGAGGCGACCGGAGGTGAACCTGTCAGCAGAACCCAGGGCATTGACTCCACCACCGCTGAAAGATAGGTTATGGTCACCTGAATCAAACAGTGCATCCCCCTTGTGACTGGGTGCCTCCCTTGCCGAGATATGGCTGTTTTTGTCAAGATGGAAATGAGCTCTTTGGAGGAATGAGCTCCCTGGTCGCTCCAGGGAGCTCTTTTGCGTATCGACAAAAACAGCCATATCTGGGCAACGGAGGCACCTCTTCAGCAGGGAAAAACGCTGTTTGATTCAGGCGACCTTAACCTATCTGTCGGCGGGGCTGGGTTGATATGCCGGGATCTGGTGACAGGCTCGCTCTGAGCGTGACGTAAAAGTAGAGTACTCAAAGCCAGAAAACTTTTTCGATTACTAGCTCAGCCCCACACCATGGTTCCCATATGGTCTAGTGGTTAGGATTCTTGGTTCTCACCCAGGCGGCCCGGGTTCGACTCCCGGTATGGGAATGAGCCTTTTTCTAGACTTACACCAATCCAGAAACCGTGTTGCAGCGTTAAAGTCTTTGGGTCGGACCTGCTGTCGGCGGGCGGCCACAAACGCCAAAGACCGCTTTTAGGCCTTCCTTCCTTCGGCACAAGACCCCAGTATGGCTTCATAGCTCAAAACGTTCTCATCTCTCCCTTCCAACTCCAAGGTGTCCAGGGAAGGGACTCAAAGACCCCCTGTATCCCCTCTGTCAGCTTGGCTCCCCTTAGTGTTTCATCGGTAACGTTTGGGTCCGCAGTGGCGAAGGACTGTGGTTATCGGGGCAAGAGGGACAGAAAAATCTCGTGACAAAAGTGCCGCGTGTGAGGATCGAACTCACGACCTTCAGATTATGAGACTGACGCGCTACCTACTGCGCTAACGTGGCAACCGGAAGCGAGACTGTCAGCAGAACCCAGAGCATCGACTCGGCGCCGCTGAAAGATAGGTTAGGGTCAACTGAGGGTCACCTGAATCAAACGGCGTTTCCCCGTTGTGACTGGGTGCCTCTCTTGCCGAGATATGGCTGTTTTTCTCAATATGGAAATGAGCTCTTTGGCGGAATGAGGGCGTTGCCGCTCAACACTTTGGAGCAACGGCACCGCCCTGGTCGCTCCAGGGAGCTCTTTTGCGTATAAGACAAAAACAGCCATATCTGGGCAACGGAGGCACCCCTTCAGCAGGAGAAAACGCTGTTTGACTCAGGCGACCCTAACCTATCTGTCGGCGGGGCTGGGTTGATATGCCGGGTTCTGGTGACAGGCTCCCTCTAAGCGTGACGTAAAAGTAGAGTACTCAAAGCCAGGAAACTTTTTCGATAACTAGCTCAGCCTCACACCACAGTTCCCATATGGTCTAGCGGTTAGGATTCCTGGTTTTCACCCAGGCGGCCCGGGTTCGACTCCCGGTATGGGAATGAGCTTTTTTCTAAACTTGCACCAATCCTGAAACCGCATTGCGGCGTTAAAGCATTTGGGTCGGAGATGCTGTCGGCGGGCGGCCACAAACGCCCAAGACCGCTTTTAGCTCTTCCTTCCTTCGGCACAACACCCCAGTTTGGCTTCATAGATCAAAACGTTCCCAAAGTTCCCATCTCTCCCTTCTAACTCCAAGGTGTCCAGGGAAGGGACTCAAAGACCTCCTGTATCCCCTCTGTCAGCTTGGCTCCCCTTACCGTTTCATCGTTAACGTTTGGGTCCGCAGTGGCGACGGACTGTGGCTTTCGGGGCAAGAGGGATAGAAAAAGCTTGCGACAATTTTGCCCCGTGTCAGGATTGAACTCACGACCTTCAGATTACGAGACTGACACGCTACCTACTGCGCTAACGAGGCGACCGGAGGTGAACCTGTCAGCAGAACCCAGGGCATTGACTCCACCCCCGCTGAAAGATAGTTTATGGTCACCTGAATCAAACAGTGCATCCCCCTTGTGACTGGGTGCCTCCCTTGCCGAGATATGGCTGTTTTTGTCAAGATGGAAATGAGCTCTTTGGAGGAATGAGCTCCCTGGTCGCTCCAGGGAGCTCTTTTGCGTATCGACAAAAACAGCCATATCTGGGCAACGGAGGCACCTCTTCAGCAGGGAAAAACGCTGTTTGATTCAGGCGACCTTAACCTATCTGTCGGCGGGGCTGGGTTGATATGCCGGGATCTGGTGACAGGCTCGCTCTGAGCGTGACGTAAAAGTAGAGTACTCAAAGCCAGAAAACTTTTTCGATTACTAGCTCAGCCCCACACCATGGTTCCCATATGGTCTAGCGGTTAGGATTCCTGGTTCTCACCCAGGCGGCCCGGGTTCGACTCCCGGTATGGGAATGAGCCTTTTTCTAGACTTACACCAATCCAGAAACCGCGTTGCAGCGTTAAAGTCTTTGGGTCGGACCTGCTGTCGGCGGGCGGCCGCAAACGCCAAAGACCGCTTTTAGCCCTTCCTTCCTTCGGCACAAGACCCCAGTATGGCTTCATAGCTCAAAACGTTCTCATCTCTCCCTTCCAACTCCAAGGTGTCCAGGGAAGGGACTCAAAGACCCCCTGTATCCCCTCTGTCAGCTTGGCTCCCCTTAGTGTTTCATCGGTAACGTTTGGGTCCGCAGTGGCGAAGGACTGTGGTTATCGGGGCAAGAGGGAGAGAAAAATCTCGTGACAAAAGTGCCGCGTGTGAGGATCGAACTCACGACCTTCAGATTATGAGACTGACGCGCTACCTACTGCGCTAACGAGGCAACCGGAAGCGAGACTGTCAGCAGAACCCAGAGCATCGACTCGGCGCCGCTGAAAGATAGGTTAGGGTCAACTGAGGGTCACCTGAATCAAACGGCGTTTCCCCCTTGTGACTGGGTGCCTCTCTTGCCAAGATATGGCTGTTTTTCTCAATATGGAAATGAGCTCTTTGGCGGAATGAGGGCGTTGCCGCTCAACACTTTGGAGCAACGGCACCGCCCTGGTCGCTCCAGGGAGCTCTTTTGCGTATAAGACAAAAACAGCCATATCTGGGCAACGGAGGCACCCCTTCAGCAGGAGAAAACGCTGTTTGACTCAGGCGACCCTAACCTATCTGTCGGCGGGGCTGGGTTGATATGCCGGGTTATGGTGACAGGCTCCCTCTAAGCGTGACGTAAAAGTAGAGTACTCAAAGCCAGGAAACTTTTTCGATAACTAGCTCAGCCTCACACCACAGTTCCCATATGGTCTAGCGGTTAGGATTCCTGGTTTTCACCCAGGCGGCCCGGGTTCGACTCCCGGTATGGGAATGAGCTTTTTTCTAAACTTGCACCAATCCTGAAACCGCATTGCGGCGTTAAAGCATTTGGGTCGGAGATGCTGTCGGCGGGCGGCCACAAACGCCCAAGACCGCTTTTAGCTCTTCCTTCCTTCGGCACAACACCCCAGTTTGGCTTCATAGATCAAAACGTTCCCAAAGTTCCCATCTCTCCCTTCTAACTCCAAGGTGTCCAGGGAAGGGACTCAAAGACCTCCTGTATCCCCTCTGTCAGCTTGGCTCCCCTTACCGTTTCATCGTTAACGTTTGGGTCCGCAGTGGCGACGGACTGTGGCTTTCGGGGCAAGAGGGATAGAAAAAGCTTGCGACAAATTTGCCCCGTGTCAGGATTGAACTCACGACCTTCAGATTACGAGACTGACACGCTACCTACTGCGCTAACGAGGCGACCGGAGGTGAACCTGTCAGCAGAACCCAGGGCATTGACTCCACCCCCGCTGAAAGATAGTTTATGGTCACCTGAATCAAACAGTGCATCCCCCTTGTGACTGGGTGCCTCCCTTGCCGAGATATGGCTGTTTTTGTCAAGATGGAAATGAGCTCTTTGGAGGAATGAGCTCCCTGGTCGCTCCAGGGAGCTCTTTTGCGTATCGACAAAAACAGCCATATCTGGGCAACGGAGGCACCTCTTCAGCAGGGAAAAACGCTGTTTGATTCAGGCGACCTTAACCTATCTGTCGGCGGGGCTGGGTTGATATGCCGGGATCTGGTGACAGGCTCGCTCTGAGCGTGACGTAAAAGTAGAGTACTCAAAGCCAGAAAACTTTTTCGATTACTAGCTCAGCCCCACACCATGGTTCCCATCTGGTCTAGCGGTTAGGATTCCTGGTTCTCACCCAGGCGGCCCGGGTTCGACTCCCGGTATGGGAATGAGCCTTTTTCTAGACTTACACCAATCCAGAAACCGCGTTGCAGCGTTAAAGTCTTTGGGTCGGACCTGCTGTCGGCGGGCGGCCGCAAACGCCAAAGACCGCTTTTAGCCCTTCCTTCCTTCGGCACAAGACCCCAGTATGGCTTCATAGCTCAAAACGTTCTCATCTTTCCCTTCCAACTCCAAGGTGTCCAGGGAAGGGACTCAAAGACCCCCTGTATCCCCTCTGTCAGCTTGGCTCCCCTTAGTGTTTCATCGGTAACGTTTGGGTCCGCAGTGGCGAAGGACTGTGGTTATCGGGGCAAGAGGGAGAGAAAAATCTCGTGACAAAAGTGCCCCGTGTGAGGATCGAACTCACGACCTTCAGATTATGAGACTGACGCGCTACCTACTGCGCTAACGAGGAAACCGGAAGCGACTCTGTCAGCAGAACCCAGAGCATCGACTCGGCGCCGCTGAAAGATAGGTTAGGGTCAACTGAGGGTCACCTGAATCAAACGGCGTTTCCCCGTTGTGACTGGGTGCCTCTCTTGCCGAGATATGGCTGTTTTTCTCAATATGGAAATGAGCTCTTTGGCGGAATGAGGGCGTTGCCGCTCAACACTTTGGAGCAACAGCACCGCCCTGGTCGCTCCTGGGAGCTCTTTTGCGTATAAGACAAAAACAGCCATATCTGGGCAACGGAGGCACCCCTTCAGCAGGAGAAAACGCTGTTTGACTCAGGCGACCCTAACCTATCTGTCGGCGGGGCTAGGTTGATATGCCGGGTTATGGTGACAGGCTCCCTCTAAGCGTGACGTAAAAGTAGAGTACTCAAAGCCAGGAAACTTTTTCGATAACTAGCTCAGCCTCACACCACAGTTCCCATATGGTCTAGCGGTTAGGATTCCTGGTTTTCACCCAGGCGGCCTGGGTTCGACTCCCGGTTTGGGAATGAGCTTTTTTCTAAACTTGCACCAATCCTGAAACCGCATTGCGGCGTTAAAGCACTTGGGTCGGAGATGCTGTCGGCGGGCGGCCACAAACGCCCAAGACCGCTTTTAGCTCTTCCTTCCTTCGGCACAACACCCCAGTTTGGCTTCATAGATCAAAACGTTCCCAAAGTTCCCATCTCTCCCTTCTAACTCCAAGGTGTCCAGGGAAGGGACTCAAAGACCTCCTGTATCCCCTCTGTCAGCTTGGCTCCCCTTACCGTTTCATCGTTAACGTTTGGGTCCGCAGTGGCGACGGACTGTGGCTTTCGGGGCAAGAGGGATAGAAAAAGCTTGCGACAATTTTGCCCCGTGTGAGGATTGAACTCACGACCTTCAGATTACGAGACTGACACGCTACCTACTGCGCTAACGAGGCGACCGGAGGTGAACCTGTCAGCAGAACCCAGGGCATTGACTCCACCACCGCTGAAAGATAGGTTATGGTCACCTGAATCAAACAGTGCATCCCCCTTGTGACTGGGTGCCTCCCTTGCCGAGATATGGCTGTTTTTGTCAAGATGGAAATGAGCACTTTGGAGGAATGAGCTCCCTGGTCGCTCCAGGGAGC
Organism: Leptodactylus fuscus; assembly: GCF_031893055.1. Classification (NCBI taxonomy): domain Eukaryota; kingdom Metazoa; phylum Chordata; class Amphibia; order Anura; family Leptodactylidae; genus Leptodactylus; species Leptodactylus fuscus. The sequence continues at coordinate 25,195,296 of NC_134269.1, read as the reverse complement.
TCTTTTGCGTATCGACAAAAACAGCCATATCTGGGCAACGGAGGCACCTCTTCAGCAGGGAAAAACGCTGTTTGATTCAGGCGACCTTAACCTATCTGTCGGCGGGGCTGGGTTGATATGCCGGGATCTGGTGACAGGCTCGCTCTGAGCGTGACGTAAAAGTAGAGTACTCAAAGCCAGAAAACTTTTTCGATTACTAGCTCAGCCCCACCCCATGGTTCCCATATGGTCTAGCGGTTAGGATTCCTGGTTCTCACCCAGGCGGCCCGGGTTCGACTCCCGGTATGGGAATGAGCCTTTTTCTAGACTTACACCAATCCAGAAACCGCGTTGCAGCGTTAAAGTCTTTGGGTCGGACCTGCTGTCAGCGGGCGGCCGCAAACGCCAAAGACCGCTTTTAGCCCTTCCTTCCTTCGGCACAAGACCCCAGTATGGCTTCATAGCTCAAAACGTTCTCATCTCTCCCTTCCAACTCCAAGGTGTCCAGGGAAGGGACTCAAAGACCCCCTGTATCCCCTCTGTCAGCTTGGCTCCCCTTAGTGTTTCATCGGTAACGTTTGGGTCCGCAGTGGCGAAGGACTGTGGTTATCGGGGCAAGAGGGAGAGAAAAATCTCGTGACAAAAGTGCCCCGTGTGAGGATCGAACTCACGACCTTCAGATTATGAGACTGACGCGCTACCTACTGCGCTAACGAGGCAACCGGAAGCGAGTCTGTCAGCAGAACCCAGAGCATCGACTCGGCGCCGCTGAAAGATAGGTTAGGGTCAACTGAGGGTCACCTGAATCAAACGGCGTTTCCCCGTTGTGACTGGGTGCCTCTCTTGCCGAGATATGGCTGTTTTTCTCAATATGGAAATGAGCTCTTTGGCGGAATGAGGGCGTTGCCGCTCAACACTTTGGAGCAACGGCACCGCCCTGGTCGCTCCAGGGAGCTCTTTTGCGTATAAGACAAAAACAGCCATATCTGGGCAACGGAGGCACCCCTTCAGCAGGAGAAAACGCTGTTTGACTCAGGCGACCCTAACCTATCTGTCGGCGGGGCTGGGTTGATATGCCGGGTTCTGGTGACAGGCTCCCTCTAAGCGTGACGTAAAAGTAGAGTACTCAAAGCCAGGAAACTTTTTCGATAACTAGCTCAGCCTCACACCACAGTTCCCATATGGTCTAGCGGTTAGGATTCCTGGTTTTCACCCAGGCGGCCCGGGTTCGACTCCCGGTATGGGAATGAGCTTTTTTCTAAACTTGCACCAATCCTGAAACCGCATTGCGGCGTTAAAGCATTTGGGTCGGAGATGCTGTCGGCGGGCGGCCACAAACGCCCAAGACCGCTTTTAGCTCTTCCTTCCTTCGGCACAACACCTCAGTTTGGCTTCATAGATCAAAACGTTCCCAAAGTTCCCATCTCTCCCTTCTAACTCCAAGGTGTCCAGGGAAGGGACTCAAAGACCTCCTGTATCCCCTCTGTCAGCTTGGCTCCCCTTACCGTTTCATCGTTAACGTTTGGGTCCGCAGTGGCGACGGACTGTGGCTTTCGGGGCAAGAGGGATAGAAAAAGCTTGCGACAATTTTGCCCCGTGTCAGGATTGAACTCACGACCTTCAGATTACGAGACTGACACGCTACCTACTGCGCTAACGAGGCGACCGGAGGTGAACCTGTCAGCAGAACCCAGGGCATTGACTCCACCCCCGCTGAAAGATAGTTTATGGTCACCTGAATCAAACAGTGCATCCCCCTTGTGACTGGGTGCCTCCCTTGCCGAGATATGGCTGTTTTTGTCAAGATGGAAATGAGCTCTTTGGAGGAATGAGCTCCCTGGTCGCTCCAGGGAGCTCTTTTGCGTATCGACAAAAACAGCCATATCTGGGCAACGGAGGCACCTCTTCAGCAGGGAAAAACGCTGTTTGATTCAGGCGACCTTAACCTATCTGTCGGCGGGGCTGGGTTGATATGCCGGGATCTGGTGACAGGCTCGCTCTGAGCGTGACGTAAAAGTAGAGTACTCAAAGCCAGAAAACTTTTTCGATTACTAGCTCAGCCCCACCCCATGGTTCCCATATGGTCTAGCGGTTAGGATTCCTGGTTCTCACCCAGGCGGCCCGGGTTCGACTCCCGGTATGAGAATGAGCCTTTTTCTAGACTTACACCAATCCAGAAACCGCGTTGCAGCGTTAAAGTCTTTGGGTCGGACCTGCTGTCGGCGGGCGGCCGCAAACGCCAAAGACCGCTTTTAGCCCTTCCTTCCTTCGGCACAAGACCCCAGTATGGCTTCATAGCTCAAAACGTTCTCATCTTTCCCTTCCAACTCCAAGGTGTCCAGGGAAGGGACTCAAAGACCCCCTGTATCCCCTCTGTCAGCTTGGCTCCCCTTAGTGTTTCATCGGTAACGTTTGGGTCCGCAGTGGCGAAGGACTGTGGTTATCGGGGCAAGAGGGACAGAAAAATCTCGTGACAAAAGTGCCCCGTGTGAGGATCGAACTCACGACCTTCAGATTATGAGACTGACGCGCTACCTACTGCGCTAACGAGGCAACCGGAAGCGAGTCTGTCAGCAGAACCCAGAGCATCGACTCGGCGCCGCTGAAAGATAGGTTAGGGTCAACTGAGGGTCACCTGAATCAAACGGCGTTTCCCCGTTGTGACTGGGTGCCTCTCTTGCCGAGATATGGCTGTTTTTCTCAATATGGAAATGAGCTCTTTGGCGGAATGAGGGCGTTGCCGCTCAACACTTTGGAGCAACAGCACCGCCCTGGTCGCTCCAGGGAGCTCTTTTGCGTATAAGACAAAAACAGCCATATCTGGGCAACGGAGGCACCCCTTCAGCAGGAGAAAACGCTGTTTGACTCAGGCGACCCTAACCTATCTGTCGGCGGGGCTGGGTTGATATGCCGGGTTATGGTGACAGGCTCCCTCTAAGCGTGACGTAAAAGTAGAGTACTCAAAGCCAGGAAACTTTTTCGATAACTAGCTCAGCCTCACACCACAGTTCCCATATGGTCTAGCGGTTAGGATTCCTGGTTTTCACCCATGCGGCCTGGGTTCGACTCCCGGTTTGGAAAAGAGCTTTTTTCTAAACTTGCACCAATCCTGAAACCGCATTGCGGCGTTAAAGCACTTGGGTCGGAGATGCTGTCGGCGGGCGGCCACAAACGCCCAAGACCGCTTTTAGCTCTTCCTTCCTTCGGCACAACACCCCAGTTTGGCTTCATAGATCAAAACGTTCCCAAAGTTCCCATCTCTCCCTTCTAACTCCAAGGTGTCCAGGGAAGGGACTCAAAGACCTCCTGTATCCCCTCTGTCAGCTTGGCTCCCCTTACCGTTTCATCGTTAACGTTTGGGTCCGCAGTGGCGACGGACTGTGGCTTTCGGGGCAAGAGGGATAGAAAAAGCTTGCGACAATTTTGCCCCGTGTCAGGATTGAACTCACGACCTTCAGATTACGAGACTGACACGCTACCTACTGCGCTAACGAGGCGACCGGAGGTGAACCTGTCAGCAGAACCCAGGGCATTGACTCCACCCCCGCTGAAAGATAGTTTATGGTCACCTGAATCAAACAGTGCATCCCCCTTGTGACTGGGTGCCTCCCTTGCCGAGATATGGCTGTTTTTGTCAAGATGGAAATGAGCTCTTTGGAGGAATGAGCTCCCTGGTCGCTCCAGGGAGCTCTTTTGCGTATCGACAAAAACAGCCATATCTGGGCAACGGAGGCACCTCTTCAGCAGGGAAAAACGCTGTTTGATTCAGGCGACCTTAACCTATCTGTCGGCGGGGCTGGGTTGATATGCCGGGATCTGGTGACAGGCTCGCTCTGAGCGTGACGTAAAAGTAGAGTACTCAAAGCCAGAAAACTTTTTCAATTACTAGCTCAGCCCCACACCATGGTTCCCATATGGTCTAGCGGTTAGGATTCCTGGTTCTCACCCAGGCGGCCCGGGTTCGACTCCCGGTATGGGAATGAGCCTTTTTCTAGACTTACACCAATCCAGAAACCGCGTTGCAGCGTTAAAGTCTTTGGGTCGGACCTGCTGTCGGCGGGCGGCCGCAAACGCCAAAGACCGCTTTTAGCCCTTCCTTCCTTCGGCACAAGACCCCAGTATGGCTTCATAGCTCAAAACGTTCTCATCTTTCCCTTCCAACTCCAAGGTGTCCAGGGAAGGGACTCAAAGACCCCCTGTATCCCCTCTGTCAGCTTGGCTCCCCTTAGTGTTTCATCGGTAACGTTTGGGTCCGCAGTGGCGAAGGACTGTGGTTATCGGGGCAAGAGGGACAGAAAAATCTCGTGACAAAAGTGCCCCGTGTGAGGATCGAACTCACGACCTTCAGATTATGAGACTGACGCGCTACCTACTGCGCTAACGAGGCAACCGGAAGCGAGTCTGTCAGCAGAACCCAGAGCATCGACTCGGCGCCGCTGAAAGATAGGTTAGGGTCAACTGAGGGTCACCTGAATCAAACGGCGTTTCCCCGTTGTGACTGGGTGCCTCTCTTGCCGAGATATGGCTGTTTTTCTCAATATGGAAATGAGCTCTTTGGCGGAATGAGGGCGTTGCCGCTCAACACTTTGGAGCAACGGCACCGCCCTGGTCGCTCCAGGGAGCTCTTTTGCATATAAGACAAAAACAGCCATATCTGGGCAACGGAGGCACCCCTTCAGCAGGAGAAAACGCTGTTTGACTCAGGCGACCCTAACCTATCTGTCGGCGGGGCTGGGTTGATATGCCGGGTTCTGGTGACAGGCTCCCTCTAAGCGTGACGTAAAAGTAGAGTACTCAAAGCCAGGAAACTTTTTCGATAACTAGCTCAGCCTCACACCACAGTTCCCATATGGTCTAGCGGTTAGGATTCCTGGTTTTCACCCAGGCGGCCCGGGTTCGACTCCCGGTATGGGAATGAGCTTTTTTCTAAACTTGCACCAATCCTGAAACCGCATTGCGGCGTTAAAGCATTTGGGTCGGAGATGCTGTCGGCGGGCGGCCACAAACGCCCAAGACCGCTTTTAGCTCTTCCTTCCTTCGGCACAACACCCCAGTTTGGCTTCATAGATCAAAACGTTCCCAAAGTTCCCATCTCTCCCTTCTAACTCCAAGGTGTCCAGGGAAGGGACTCAAAGACCTCCTGTATCCCCTCTGTCAGCTTGGCTCCCCTTACCGTTTCATCGTTAACGTTTGGGTCCGCAGTGGCGACGGACTGTGGCTTTCGGGGCAAGAGGGATAGAAAAAGCTTGCAACAATTTTGCCCCGTGTCAGGATTGAACTCACGACCTTCAGATTACGAGACTGACACGCTACCTACTGCGCTAACGAGGCGACCGGAGGTGAACCTGTCAGCAGAACCCAGGGCATTGACTCCACCCCCGCTGAAAGATAGTTTATGGTCACCTGAATCAAACAGTGCATCCCCCTTGTGACTGGGTGCCTCCCTTGCCGAGATATGGCTGTTTTTGTCAAGATGGAAATGAGCTCTTTGGAGGAATGAGCTCCCTGGTCGCTCCAGGGAGCTCTTTTGCGTATCGACAAAAACAGCCATATCTGGGCAACGGAGGCACCTCTTCAGCAGGGAAAAACGCTGTTTGATTCAGGCGACCTTAACCTATCTGTCGGCGGGGCTGGGTTGATATGCCGGGATCTGGTGACAGGCTCGCTCTGAGCGTGACGTAAAAGTAGAGTACTCAAAGCCAGAAAACTTTTTCGATTACTAGCTCAGCCCCACACCATGGTTCCCATATGGTCTAGCGGTTAGGATTCCTGGTTCTCACCCAGGCGGCCCGGGTTCGACTCCCGGTATGGGAATGAGCCTTTTTCTAGACTTACACCAATCCAGAAACCGCGTTGCAGCGTTAAAGTCTTTGGGTCGGACCTGCTGTCGGCGGGCGGCCGCAAACGCCAAAGACCGCTTTTAGCCCTTCCTTCCTTCGGCACAAGACCCCAGTATGGCTTCATAGCTCAAAACGTTCTCATCTCTCCCTTCCAACTCCAAGGTGTCCAGGGAAGGGACTCAAAGACCCCCTGTATCCCCTCTGTCAGCTTGGCTCCCCTTAGTGTTTCATCGGTAACGTTTGGGTCCGCAGTGGCGAAGGACTGTGGTTATCGGGGCAAGAGGGAGAGAAAAATCTCGTGACAAAAGTGCCGCGTGTGAGGATCGAACTCACGACCTTCAGATTATGAGACTGACGCGCTACCTACTGCGCTAACGAGGCAACCGGAACCGAGACTGTCAGCAGAACCCAGAGCATCGACTCGGCGCCGCTGAAAGATAGGTTAGGGTCAACTGAGGGTCACCTGAATCAAACGGCGTTTCCCCGTTGTGACTGGGTGCCTCTCTTGCCAAGATATGGCTGTTTTTCTCAATATGGAAATGAGCTCTTTGGCGGAATGAGGGCGTTGCCGCTCAACACTTTGGAGCAACGGCACCGCCCTGGTCGCTCCAGGGAGCTCTTTTGCGTATAAGACAAAAACAGCCATATCTGGGCAACGGAGGCACCCCTTCAGCAGGAGAAAACGCTGTTTGACTCAGGCGACCCTAACCTATCTGTCGGCGGGGCTGGGTTGATATGCCGGGTTCTGGTGACAGGCTCCCTCTAAGCGTGACGTAAAAGTAGAGTACTCAAAGCCAGGAAACTTTTTCGATAACTAGCTCAGCCTCACACCACAGTTCCCATATGGTCTAGCGGTTAGGATTCCTGGTTTTCACCCAGGCGGCCCGGGTTCGACTCCCGGTATGGGAATGAGCTTTTTTCTAAACTTGCACCAATCCTGAAACCGCATTGCGGCGTTAAAGCATTTGGGTCGGAGATGCTGTCGGCGGGCGGCCACAAACGCCCAAGACCGCTTTTAGCTCTTCCTTCCTTCGGCACAACACCCCAGTTTGGCTTCATAGATCAAAACGTTCCCAAAGTTCCCATCTCTCCCTTCTAACTCCAAGGTGTCCAGGGAAGGGACTCAAAGACCTCCTGTATCCCCTCTGTCAGCTTGGCTCCCCTTACCGTTTCATCGTTAACGTTTGGGTCCGCAGTGGCGACGGACTGTGGCTTTCGGGGCAAGAGGGATAGAAAAAGCTTGCGACAAATTTGCCCCGTGTCAGGATTGAACTCACGACCTTCAGATTACGAGACTGACACGCTACCTACTGCGCTAACGAGGCGACCGGAGGTGAACCTGTCAGCAGAACCCAGGGCATTGACTCCACCCCCGCTGAAAGATAGTTTATGGTCACCTGAATCAAACAGTGCATCCCCCTTGTGACTGGGTGCCTCCCTTGCCGAGATATGGCTGTTTTTGTCAAGATGGAAATGAGCTCTTTGGAGGAATGAGCTCCCTGGTCGCTCCAGGGAGCTCTTTTGCGTATCGACAAAAACAGCCATATCTGGGCAACGGAGGCACCTCTTCAGCAGGGAAAAACGCTGTTTGATTCAGGCGACCTTAACCTATCTGTCGGCGGGGCTGGGTTGATATGCCGGGATCTGGTGACAGGCTCGCTCTGAGCGTGACGTAAAAGTAGAGTACTCAAAGCCAGAAAACTTTTTCGATTACTAGCTCAGCCCCACACCATGGTTCCCATATGGTCTAGTGGTTAGGATTCCTGGTTCTCACCCAGGCGGCCCGGGTTCGACTCCCGGTATGGGAATGAGCCTTTTTCTAGACTTACACCAATCCAGAAACCGCGTTGCAGCGTTAAAGTCTTTGGGTCGGACCTGCTGTCGGCGGGCGGCCGCAAACGCCAAAGACCGCTTTTAGCCCTTCCTTCCTTCGGCACAAGACCCCAGTATGGCTTCATAGCTCAAAACGTTCTCATCTCTCCCTTCCAACTCCAAGGTGTCCAGGGAAGGGACTCAAAGACCCCCTGTATCCCCTCTGTCAGCTTGGCTCCCCTTAGTGTTTCATCGGTAACGTTTGGGTCCGCAGTGGCGAAGGACTGTGGTTATCGGGGCAAGAGGGAGAGAAAAATCTCGTGACAAAAGTGCCGCGTGTGAGGATCGAACTCACGACCTTCAGATTATGAGACTGACGCGCTACCTACTGCGCTAACGAGGCAACCGGAAGCGAGACTGTCAGCAGAACCCAGAGCATCGACTCGGCGCCGCTGAAAGATAGGTTAGGGTCAACTGAGGGTCACCTGAATCAAACGGCGTTTCCCCGTTGTGACTGGGTGCCTCTCTTGCCGAGATATGGCTGTTTTTCTCAATATGGAAATGAGCTCTTTGGCGGAATGAGGTCGTTGCCGCTCAACACTTTGGAGCAACAGCACCGCCCTGGTCGCTCCAGGGAGCTCTTTTGCGTATAAGACAAAAACAGCCATATCTGGGCAACGGAGGCACCCCTTCAGCAGGAGAAAACGCTGTTTGACTCAGGCGACCCTAACCTATCTGTCGGCGGGGCTGGGTTGATATGCCGGGTTATGGTGACAGGCTCCCTCTAAGCGTGACGTAAAAGTAGAGTACTCAAAGCCAGGAAACTTTTTCGATAACTAGCTCAGCCTCACACCACAGTTCCCATATGGTCTAGCGGTTAGGATTCCTGGTTTTCACCCAGGCGGCCCGGGTTCGACTCCCGGTATGGGAATGAGCTTTTTTCTAAACTTGCACCAATCCTGAAACCGCATTGCGGCGTTAAAGCATTTGGGTCGGAGATGCTGTCGGCGGGCGGCCACAAACGCCCAAGACCGCTTTTAGCTCTTCCTTCCTTCGGCACAACACCCCAGTTTGGCTTCATAGATCAAAACATTCCCAAAGTTCCCATCTCTCCCTTCTAACTCCAAGGTGTCCAGGGAAGGGACTCAAAGACCTCCTGTATCCCCTCTGTCAGCTTGGCTCCCCTTACCGTTTCATCGTTAACGTTTGGGTCCGCAGTGGCGACGGACTGTGGCTTTCGGGGCAAGAGGGATAGAAAAAGCTTGCGACAATTTTGCCCCGTGTCAGGATTGAACTCACGACCTTCAGATTACGAGACTGACACGCTACCTACTGCGCTAACGAGGCGACCGGAGGTGAACCTGCCAGCAGAACCCAGGGCATTGACTCCACCCCCGCTGAAAGATAGTTTATGGTCACCTGAATCAAACAGTGCATCCCCCTTGTGACTGGGTGCCTCCCTTGCCGAGATATGGCTGTTTTTGTCAAGATGGAAATGAGCTCTTTGGAGGAATGAGCTCCCTGGTCGCTCCAGGGAGCTCTTTTGCGTATCGACAAAAACAGCCATATCTGGGCAACGGAGGCACCTCTTCAGCAGGGAAAAACGCTGTTTGATTCAGGCGACCTTAACCTATCTGTCGGCGGGGCTGGGTTGATATGCCGGGATCTGGTGACAGGCTCGCTCTGAGCGTGACGTAAAAGTAGAGTACTCAAAGCCAGAAAACTTTTTCGATTACTAGCTCTGCCCCACACCATGGTTCCCATATGGTCTAGCGGTTAGGATTCCTGGTTCTCACCCAGGCGGCCCGGGTTCGACTCCCGGTATGGGAATGAGCCTTTTTCTAGACTTACACCAATCCAGAAACCGCGTTGCAGCGTTAAAGTCTTTGGGTCGGACCTGCTGTCGGCGGGCGGCCGCAAACGCCAAAGACCGCTTTTAGCCCTTCCTTCCTTCGGCACAAGACCCCAGTATGGCTTCATAGCTCAAAACGTTCTCATCTTTCCCTTCCAACTCCAAGGTGTCCAGGGAAGGGACTCAAAGACCCCCTGTATCCCCTCTGTCAGCTTGGCTCCCCTTAGTGTTTCATCGGTAACGTTTGGGTCCGCAGTGGCGAAGGACTGTGGTTATCGGGGCAAGAGGGAGAGAAAAATCTCGTGACAAAAGTGCCCCGTGTGAGGATCGAACTCACGACCTTCAGATTATGAGACTGACGCGCTACCTACTGCGCTAACGAGGAAACCGGAAGCGACTCGGTCAGCAGAACCCAGAGCATCGACTCGGCGCCGCTGAAAGATAGGTTAGGGTCAACTGAGGGTCACCTGAATCAAACGGCGTTTCCCCGTTGTGACTGGGTGCCTCTCTTGCCGAGATATGGCTGTTTTTCTCAATATGGAAATGAGCTCTTTGGCGGAATGAGGGCGTTGCCGCTCAACACTTTGGAGCAACAGCACCGCCCTGGTCGCTCCAGGGAGCTCTTTTGCGTATAAGACAAAAACAGCCATATCTGGGCAACGGAGGCACCCCTTCAGCAGGAGAAAACGCTGTTTGACTCAGGCGACCCTAACCTATCTGTCGGCGGGGCTGGGTTGATATGCCGGGTTATGGTGACAGGCTCCCTCTAAGCGTGACGTAAAAGTAGAGTACTCAAAGCCAGGAAACTTTTTCGATAACTAGCTCAGCCTCACACCACAGTTCACATATGGTCTAGCGGTTAGGATTCCTGGTTTTCACCCAGGCGGCCTGGGTTCGACTCCCGGTTTGGGAATGAGCTTTTTTCTAAACTTGCACCAATCCTGAAACCGCATTGCGGCGTTAAAGCACTTGGGTCGGAGATGCTGTCGGCGGGCGGCCACAAACGCCCAAGACCGCTTTTAGCTCTTCCTTCCTTCGGCACAACACCCCAGTTTGGCTTCATAGATCAAAACGTTCCCAAAGTTCCCATCTCTCCCTTCTAACTCCAAGGTGTCCAGGGAAGGGACTCAAAGACCTCCTGTATCCCCTCTGTCAGCTTGGCTCCCCTTACCGTTTCATCGTTAACGTTTGGGTCCGCAGTGGCGACGGACTGTGGCTTTCGGGGCAAGAGGGATAGAAAAAGCTTGCGACAATTTTGCCCCGTGTGAGGATTGAACTCACGACCTTCAGATTACGAGACTGACACGCTACCTACTGCGCTAACGAGGCGACCGGAGGTGAACCTGTCAGCAGAACCCAGGGCATTGACTCCACCACCGCTGAAAGATAGGTTATGGTCACCTGAATCAAACAGTGCATCCCCCTTGTGACTGGGTGCCTCCCTTGCCGAGATATGGCTGTTTTTGTCAAGATGGAAATGAGCTCTTTGGAGGAATGAGCTCCCTGGTCGCTCCAGGGAGCTCTTTTGCGTATCGACAAAAACAGCCATATCTGGGCAACGGAGGCACCTCTTCAGCAGGGAAAAACGCTGTTTGATTCAGGCGACCTTAACCTATCTGTCGGCGGGGCTGGGTTGATATGCCGGGATCTGGTGACAGGCTCGCTCTGAGCGTGACGTAAAAGTAGAGTACTCAAAGCCAGAAAACTTTTTCGATTACTAGCTCAGCCCCACCCCATGGTTCCCATATGGTCTAGCGGTTAGGATTCCTGGTTCTCACCCAGGCGGCCCGGGTTCGACTCCCGGTATGGGAATGAGCCTTTTTCTAGACTTACACCAATCCAGAAACCGCGTTGCAGCGTTAAAGTCTTTGGGTCGGACCTGCTGTCAGCGGGCGGCCGCAAACGCCAAAGACCGCTTTTAGCCCTTCCTTCCTTCGGCACAAGACCCCAGTATGGCTTCATAGCTCAAAACGTTCTCATCTCTCCCTTCCAACTCCAAGGTGTCCAGGGAAGGGACTCAAAGACCCCCTGTATCCCCTCTGTCAGCTTGGCTCCCCTTAGTGTTTCATCGGTAACGTTTGGGTCCGCAGTGGCGAAGGACTGTGGTTATCGGGGCAAGAGGGAGAGAAAAATCTCGTGACAAAAGTGCCCCGTGTGAGGATCGAACTCACGACCTTCAGATTATGAGACTGACGCGCTACCTACTGCGCTAACGAGGCAACCGGAAGCGAGTCTGTCAGCAGAACCCAGAGCATCGACTCGGCGCCGCTGAAAGATAGGTTAGGGTCAACTGAGGGTCACCTGAATCAAACGGCGTTTCCCCGTTGTGACTGGGTGCCTCTCTTGCCGAGATATGGCTGTTTTTCTCAATATGGAAATGAGCTCTTTGGCGGAATGAGGGCGTTGCCGCTCAACACTTTGGAGCAACGGCACCGCCCTGGTCGCTCCAGGGAGCTCTTTTGCGTATAAGACAAAAACAGCCATATCTGGGCAACGGAGGCACCCCTTCAGCAGGAGAAAACGCTGTTTGACTCAGGCGACCCTAACCTATCTGTCGGCGGGGCTGGGTTGATATGCCGGGTTATGGTGACAGGCTCCCTCTAAGCGTGACGTAAAAGTAGAGTACTCAAAGCCAGGAAACTTTTTCGATAACTAGCTCAGCCTCACACCACAGTTCCCATATGGTCTAGCGGTTAGGATTCCTGGTTTTCACCCAGGCGGCCCGGGTTCGACTCCCGGTATGGGAATGAGCTTTTTTCTAAACTTGCACCAATCCTGAAACCGCATTGCGGCGTTAAAGCATTTGGGTCGGAGATGCTGTCGGCGGGCGGCCACAAACGCCCAAGACCGCTTTTAGCTCTTCCTTCCTTCGGCACAACACCCCAGTTTGGCTTCATAGATCAAAACGTTCCCAAAGTTCCCATCTCTCCCTTCTAACTCCAAGGTGTCCAGGGAAGGGACTCAAAGACCTCCTGTATCCCCTCTGTCAGCTTGGCTCCCCTTACCGTTTCATCGTTAACGTTTGGGTCCGCAGTGGCGACGGACTGTGGCTTTCGGGGCAAGAGGGATAGAAAAAGCTTGCGACAATTTTGCCCCGTGTCAGGATTGAACTCACGACCTTCAGATTACGAGACTGACACGCTACCTACTGCGCTAACGAGGCGACCGGAGGTGAACCTGCCAGCAGAACCCAGGGCATTGACTCCACCCCCGCTGAAAGATAGTTTATGGTCACCTGAATCAAACAGTGCATCCCCCTTGTGACTGGGTGCCTCCCTTGCCGAGATATGGCTGTTTTTGTCAAGATGGAAATGAGCTCTTTGGAGGAATGAGCTCCCTGGTCGCTCCAGGGAGCTCTTTTGCGTATCGACAAAAACAGCCATATCTGGGCAACGGAGGCACCTCTTCAGCAGGGAAAAACGCTGTTTGATTCAGGCGACCTTAACCTATCTGTCGGCGGGGCTGGGTTGATATGCCGGGATCTGGTGACAGGCTCGCTCTGAGCGTGACGTAAAAGTAGAGTACTCAAAGCCAGAAAACTTTTTCGATTACTAGCTCTGCCCCACACCATGGTTCCCATATGGTCTAGCGGTTAGGATTCCTGGTTCTCACCCAGGCGGCCCGGGTTCGACTCCCGGTATGGGAATGAGCCTTTTTCTAGACTTACACCAATCCAGAAACCGCGTTGCAGCGTTAAAGTCTTTGGGTCGGACCTGCTGTCGGCGGGCGGCCGCAAACGCCAAAGACCGCTTTTAGCCCTTCCTTCCTTCGGCACAAGACCCCAGTATGGCTTCATAGCTCAAAACGTTCTCATCTTTCCCTTCCAACTCCAAGGTGTCCAGGGAAGGGACTCAAAGACCCCCTGTATCCCCTCTGTCAGCTTGGCTCCCCTTAGTGTTTCATCGGTAACGTTTGGGTCCGCAGTGGCGAAGGACTGTGGTTATCGGGGCAAGAGGGAGAGAAAAATCTCGTGACAAAAGTGCCCCGTGTGAGGATCGAACTCACGACCTTCAGATTATGAGACTGACGCGCTACCTACTGCGCTAACGAGGAAACCGGAAGCGACTCTGTCAGCAGAACCCAGAGCATCGACTCGGCGCCGCTGAAAGATAGGTTAGGGTCAACTGAGGGTCACCTGAATCAAACGGCGTTTCCCCGTTGTGACTGGGTGCCTCTCTTGCCGAGATATGGCTGTTTTTCTCAATATGGAAATGAGCTCTTTGGCGGAATGAGGGCGTTGCCGCTCAACACTTTGGAGCAACAGCACCGCCCTGGTCGCTCCTGGGAGCTCTTTTGCGTATAAGACAAAAACAGCCATATCTGGGCAACGGAGGCACCCCTTCAGCAGGAGAAAACGCTGTTTGACTCAGGCGACCCTAACCTATCTGTCGGCGGGGCTGGGTTGATATGCCGGGTTATGGTGACAGGCTCCCTCTAAGCGTGACGTAAAAGTAGAGTACTCAAAGCCAGGAAACTTTTTCGATAACTAGCTCAGCCTCACACCACAGTTCCCATATGGTCTAGCGGTTAGGATTCCTGGTTTTCACCCAGGCGGCCTGGGTTCGACTCCCGGTTTGGGAATGAGCTTTTTTCTAAACTTGCACCAATCCTGAAACCGCATTGCGGCGTTAAAGCACTTGGGTCGGAGATGCTGTCGGCGGGCGGCCACAAACGCCCAAGACCGCTTTTAGCTCTTCCTTCCTTCGGCACAACACCCCAGTTTGGCTTCATAGATCAAAACATTCCCAAAGTTCCCATCTCTCCCTTCTAACTCCAAGGTGTCCAGGGAAGGGACTCAAAGACCTCCTGTATCCCCTCTGTCAGCTTGGCTCCCCTTACCGTTTCATCGTTAACGTTTGGGTCCGCAGTGGCGACGGACTGTGGCTTTCGGGGCAAGAGGGATAGAAAAAGCTTGCGACAATTTTGCCCCGTGTGAGGATTGAACTCACGACCTTCAGATTACGAGACTGACACGCTACCTACTGCGCTAACGAGGCGACCGGAGGTGAACCTGTCAGCAGAACCCAGGGCATTGACTCCACCACCGCTGAAAGATAGGTTATGGTCACCTGAATCAAACAGTGCATCCCCCTTGTGACTGGGTGCCTCCCTTGCCGAGATATGGCTGTTTTTGTCAAGATGGAAATGAGCTCTTTGGAGGAATGAGCTCCCTGGTCGCTCCAGGGAGCTCTTTTGCGTATCGACAAAAACAGCCATATCTGGGCAACGGAGGCACCTCTTCAGCAGGGAAAAACGCTGTTTGATTCAGGCGACCTTAACCTATCTGTCGGCGGGGCTGGGTTGATATGCCGGGATCTGGTGACAGGCTCGCTCTGAGCGTGACGTAAAAGTAGAGTACTCAAAGCCAGAAAACTTTTTCGATTACTAGCTCAGCCCCACCCCATGGTTCCCATATGGTCTAGCGGTTAGGATTCCTGGTTCTCACCCAGGCGGCCCGGGTTCGACTCCCGGTATGAGAATGAGCCTTTTTCTAGACTTACACCAATCCAGAAACCGCGTTGCAGCGTTAAAGTCTTTGGGTCGGACCTGCTGTCGGCGGGCGGCCGCAAACGCCAAAGACCGCTTTTAGCCCTTACTTCCTTCGGCACAAGACCCCAGTATGGCTTCATAGCTCAAAACGTTCTCATCTCTCCCTTCCAACTCCAAGGTGTCCAGGGAAGGGACTCAAAGACCCCCTGTATCCCCTCTGTCAGCTTGGCTCCCCTTAGTGTTTCATCGGTAACGTTTGGGTCCGCAGTGGCGAAGGACTGTGGTTATCGGGGCAAGAGGGAGAGAAAAATCTCGTGACAAAAGTGCCGCGTGTGAGGATCGAACTCACGACCTTCAGATTATGAGACTGCCGCGCTACCTACTGCGCTAACGAGGCAACCGGAAGCGAGACTGTCAGCAGAACCCAGAGCATCGACTCGGCGCCGCTGAAAGATAGGTTAGGGTCAACTGAGGGTCACCTGAATCAAACGGCGTTTCCCCGTTGTGACTGGGTGCCTCTCTTGCCGAGATATGGCTGTTTTTCTCAATATGGAAATGAGCTCTTTGGCGGAATGAGGGCGTTGCCGCTCAACACTTTGGAGCAACGGCACCGCCCTGGTCGCTCCAGGGAGCTCTTTTGCGTATAAGACAAAAACAGCCATATCTGGGCAACGGAGGCACCCCTTCAGCAGGAGAAAACGCTGTTTGACTCAGGCGACCCTAACCTATCTGTCGGCGGGGCTGGGTTGATATGCCGGGTTCTGGTGACAGGCTCCCTCTAAGCGTGACGTAAAAGTAGAGTACTCAAAGCCAGGAAACTTTTTCGATAACTAGCTCAGCCTCACACCACAGTTCCCATATGGTCTAGCGGTTAGGATTCCTGGTTTTCACCCAGGCGGCCCGGGTTCGACTCCCGGTATGGGAATGAGCTTTTTTCTAAACTTGCACCAATCCTGAAACCGCATTGCGGCGTTAAAGCATTTGGGTCGGAGATGCTGTCGGCGGGCGGCTATAAACGCCCAAGACCGCTTTTAGCTCTTCCTTCCTTCGGCACAACACCCCAGTTTGGCTTCATAGATCAAAACGTTCCCAAAGTTCCCATCTCTCCCTTCTAACTCCAAGGTGTCCAGGGAAGGGACTCAAAGACCTCCTGTATCCCCTCTGTCAGCTTGGCTCCCCTTACCGTTTCATCGTTAACGTTTGGGTCCGCAGTGGCGACGGACTGTGGCTTTCGGGGCAAGAGGGATAGAAAAAGCTTGCGACAATTTTGCCCCGTGTCAGGATTGAACTCACGACCTTCAGATTACGAGACTGACACGCTACCTACTGCGCTAACGAGGCGACCGGAGGTGAACCTGTCAGCAGAACCCAGGGCATTGACTCCACCCCCGCTGAAAGATAGTTTATGGTCACCTGAATCAAACAGTGCATCCCCCTTGTGACTGGGTGCCTCCCTTGCCGAGATATGGCTGTTTTTGTCAAGATGGAAATGAGCTCTTTGGAGGAATGAGCTCCCTGGTCGCTCCAGGGAGCTCTTTTGCGTATCGACAAAAACAGCCATATCTGGGCAACGGAGGCACCTCTTCAGCAGGGAAAAACGCTGTTTGATTCAGGCGACCTTAACCTATCTGTCGGCGGGGCTGGGTTGATATGCCGGGATCTGGTGACAGGCTCGCTCTGAGCGTGACGTAAAAGTAGAGTACTCAAAGCCAGAAAACTTTTTCGATTACTAGCTCAGCCCCACCCCATGGTTCCCATATGGTCTAGCGGTTAGGATTCCTGGTTCTCACCCAGGCGGCCCGGGTTCGACTCCCGGTATGAGAATGAGCCTTTTTCTAGACTTACACCAATCCAGAAACCGCGTTGCAGCGTTAAAGTCTTTGGGTCGGACCTGCTGTCGGCGGGCGGCCGCAAACGCCAAAGACCGCTTTTAGCCCTTACTTCCTTCGGCACAAGACCCCAGTATGGCTTCATAGCTCAAAACGTTCTCATCTCTCCCTTCCAACTCCAAGGTGTCCAGGGAAGGGACTCAAAGACCCCCTGTATCCCCTCTGTCAGCTTGGCTCCCCTTAGTGTTTCATCGGTAACGTTTGGGTCCGCAGTGGCGAAGGACTGTGGTTATCGGGGCAAGAGGGAGAGAAAAATCTCGTGACAAAAGTGCCGCGTGTGAGGATCGAACTCACGACCTTCAGATTATGAGACTGCCGCGCTACCTACTGCGCTAACGAGGCAACCGGAAGCGAGACTGTCAGCAGAACCCAGAGCATCGACTCGGCGCCGCTGAAAGATAGGTTAGGGTCAACTGAGGGTCACCTGAATCAAACGGCGTTTCCCCGTTGTGACTGGGTGCCTCTCTTGCCGAGATATGGCTGTTTTTCTCAATATGGAAATGAGCTCTTTGGCGGAATGAGGGCGTTGCCGCTCAACACTTTGGAGCAACGGCACCGCCCTGGTCGCTCCAGGGAGCTCTTTTGCGTATAAGACAAAAACAGCCATATCTGGGCAACGGAGGCACCCCTTCAGCAGGAGAAAACGCTGTTTGACTCAGGCGACCCTAACCTATCTGTCGGCGGGGCTGGGTTGATTTGCCGGGTTCTGGTGACAGGCTCCCTCTAAGCGTGACGTAAAAGTAGAGTACTCAAAGCCAGGAAACGTTTTCGATAACTAGCTCAGCCTCACACCACAGTTCCCATATGGTCTAGCGGTTAGGATTCCTGGTTTTCACCCAGGCGGCCCGGGTTCGACTCCCGGTATGGGAATGAGCTTTTTTCTAAACTTGCACCAATCCTGAAACCGCATTGCGGCGTTAAAGCATTTGGGTCGGAGATGCTGTCGGCGGGCGGCTATAAACGCCCAAGACCGCTTTTAGCTCTTCCTTCCTTCGGCACAACACCCCAGTTTGGCTTCATAGATCAAAACGTTCCCAAAGTTCCCATCTCTCCCTTCTAACTCCAAGGTGTCCAGGGAAGGGACTCAAAGACCTCCTGTATCCCCTCTGTCAGCTTGGCTCCCCTTACCGTTTCACCGTTAACGTTTGGGTCCGCAGTGGCGACGGACTGTGGCTTTCGGGGCAAGAGGGATAGAAAAATCTTGCGACAATTTTGCCCCGTGTCAGGATTGAACTCACGACCTTCAGATTACGAGACTGACACGCTACCTACTGCGCTAACGAGGCGACCAGAGGTGAACCTGTCAGCAGAACCCAGGGCATTGACTCCACCCCCGCTGAAAGATAGTTTATGGTCACCTGAATCAAACAGTGCATCCCCCTTGTGACTGGGTGCCTCCCTTGCCGAGATATGGCTGTTTTTGTCAAGATGGAAATGAGCTCTTTGGAGGAATGAGCTCCCTGGTCGCTCCAGGGAGCTCTTTTGCGTATCGACAAAAACAGCCATATCTGGGCAACGGAGGCACCTCTTCAGCAGGGAAAAACGCTGTTTGATTCAGGCGACCTTAACCTATCTGTCGGCGGGGCTGGGTTGATATGCCGGGATCTGGTGACAGGCTCGCTCTGAGCGTGACGTAAAAGTAGAGTACTCAAAGCCAGAAAACTTTTTCGATTACTAGCTCTGCCCCACACCATGGTTCCCATATGGTCTAGCGGTTAGGATTCCTGGTTCTCACCCAGGCGGCCCGGGTTCGACTCCCGGTATGGGAATGAGCCTTTTTCTAGACTTACACCAATCCAGAAACCGCGTTGCAGCGTTAAAGTCTTTGGGTCGGACCTGCTGTCGGCGGGCGGCCGCAAACGCCAAAGACCGCTTTTAGCCCTTCCTTCCTTCGGCACAAGACCCCAGTATGGCTTCATAGCTCAAAACGTTCTCATCTTTCCCTTCCAACTCCAAGGTGTCCAGGGAAGGGACTCAAAGACCCCCTGTATCCCCTCTGTCAGCTTGGCTCCCCTTAGTGTTTCATCGGTAACGTTTGGGTCCGCAGTGGCGAAGGACTGTGGTTATCGGGGCAAGAGGGAGAGAAAAATCTCGTGACAAAAGTGCCCCGTGTGAGGATCGAACTCACGACCTTCAGATTATGAGACTGACGCGCTACCTACTGCGCTAACGAGGAAACCGGAAGCGACTCTGTCAGCAGAACCCAGAGCATCGACTCGGCGCCGCTGAAAGATAGGTTAGGGTCAACTGAGGGTCACCTGAATCAAACGGCGTTTCCCCGTTGTGACTGGGTGCCTCTCTTGCCGAGATATGGCTGTTTTTCTCAATATGGAAATCAGCTCTTTGGCGGAATGAGGGCGTTGCCGCTCAACACTTTGGAGCAACAGCACCGCCCTGGTCGCTCCTGGGAGCTCTTTTGCGTATAAGACAAAAACAGCCATATCTGGGCAACGGAGGCACCCCTTCAGCAGGAGAAAACGCTGTTTGACTCAGGCGACCCTAACCTATCTGTCGGCGGGGCTGGGTTGATATGCCGGGTTATGGTGACAGGCTCCCTCTAAGCGTGACGTAAAAGTAGAGTACTCAAAGCCAGGAAACTTTTTCGATAACTAGCTCAGCCTCACACCACAGTTCCCATATGGTCTAGCGGTTAGGATTCCTGGTTTTCACCCAGGCGGCCTGGGTTCGACTCCCGGTTTGGGAATGAGCTTTTTTCTAAACTTGCACCAATCCTGAAACCGCATTGCGGCGTTAAAGCACTTGGGTCGGAGATGCTGTCGGCGGGCGGCCACAAACGCCCAAGACCGCTTTTAGCTCTTCCTTCCTTCGGCACAACACCCCAGTTTGGCTTCATAGATCAAAACGTTCCCAAAGTTCCCATCTCTCCCTTCTAACTCCAAGGTGTCCAGGGAAGGGACTCAAAGACCTCCTGTATCCCCTCTGTCAGCTTGGCTCCCCTTACCGTTTCATCGTTAACGTTTGGGTCCGCAGTGGCGACGGACTGTGGCTTTCGGGGCAAGAGGGATAGAAAAAGCTTGCGACAATTTTGCCCCGTGTGAGGATTGAACTCACGACCTTCAGATTACGAGACTGACACGCTACCTACTGCGCTAACGAGGCGACCGGAGGTGAACCTGTCAGCAGAACCCAGGGCATTGACTCCACCACCGCTGAAAGATAGGTTATGGTCACCTGAATCAAACAGTGCATCCCCCTTGTGACTGGGTGCCTCCCTTGCCGAGATATGGCTGTTTTTGTCAAGATGGAAATGAGCTCTTTGGAGGAATGAGCTCCCTGGTCGCTCCAGGGAGCTCTTTTGCGTATCGACAAAAACAGCCATATCTGGGCAACGGAGGCACCTCTTCAGCAGGGAAAAACGCTGTTTGATTCAGGCGACCTTAACCTATCTGTCGGCAGGGCTGGGTTGATATGCCGGGATCTGGTGACAGGCTCGCTCTGAGCGTGACGTAAAAGTAGAGTACTCAAAGCCAGAAAACTTTTTCGATTACTAGCTCAGCCCCACACCATGGTTCCCATATGGTCTAGCGGTTAGGATTCCCGGTTCTGGCCCGGGTTCGACTCCCGGTATGGGAATGAGCCTTTTTCTAGACTTACACCAATCCAGAAACCGCGTTGCAGCGTTAAAGTCTTTGGGTCGGACCTGCTGTCGGCGGGCGGCCGCAAACGCCAAAGACCGCTTTTAGCCCTTCCTTCCTTCGGCACAAGACCCCAGTATGGCTTCATAGCTCAAAACGTTCTCATCTCTCCCTTCCAACTCCAAGGTGTCCAGGGAAGGGACTCAAAGACCCCCTGTATCCCCTCTGTCAGCTTGGCTCCCCTTAGTGTTTCATCGGTAACGTTTGGGTCCGCAGTGGCGAGGGACTGTGGTTATCGGGGCAAGAGGGAGAGAAAAATCTCGTGACAAAAGTGCCGCGTGTGAGGATCGAACTCACGACCTTCAGATTATGAGACTGCCGCGCTACCTACTGCGCTAACGAGGCAACCGGAAGCGAGACTGTCAGCAGAACCCAGAGCATCGACTCGGCGCCGCTGAAAGATAGGTTAGGGTCAACTGAGGGTCACCTGAATCAAACGGCGTTTCCCCGTTGTGACTGGGTGCCTCTCTTGCCGAGATATGGCTGTTTTTCTCAATATGGAAATGAGCTCTTTGGCGGAATGAGGGCGTTGCCGCTCAACACTTTGGAGCAACGGCACCGCCCTGGTCGCTCCAGGGAGCTCTTTTGCGTATAAGACAAAAACAGCCATATCTGGGCAACGGAGGCACCCCTTCAGCAGGAGAAAACGCTGTTTGACTCAGGCGACCCTAACCTATCTGTCGGCGGGGCTGGGTTGATATGCCGGGTTCTGGTGACAGGCTCCCTCTAAGCGTGACGTAAAAGTAGAGTACTCAAAGCCAGGAAACTTTTTCGATAACTAGCTCAGCCTCACACCACAGTTCCCATATGGTCTAGCGGTTAGGATTCCTGGTTTTCACCCAGGCAGCCCGGGTTCGACTCCCGGTATGGGAATGAGCTTTTTTCTAAACTTGCACCAATCCTGAAACCGCATTGCGGCGTTAAAGCACTTGGGTCGGAGATGCTGTCGGCGGGCGGCCACAAACGCCCAAGACCGCTTTTAGCTCTTCCTTCCTTCGGCACAACACCCCAGTTTGGCTTCATAGATCAAAACGTTCCCAAAGTTCCCATCTCTCCCTTCTAACTCCAAGGTGTCCAGGGAAGGGACTCAAAGACCTCCTGTATCCCCTCTGTCAGCTTGGCTCCCCTTACCGTTTCATCGTTAACGTTTGGGTCCGCAGTGGCGACGGACTGTGGCTTTCGGGGCAAGAGGGATAGAAAAAGCTTGCGACAATTTTGCCCCGTGTCAGGATTGAACTCACGACCTTCAGATTACGAGACTGACACGCTACCTACTGCGCTAACGAGGCGACCGGAGGTGAACCTGTCAGCAGAACCCAGGGCATTGACTCCACCACCGCTGAAAGATAGGTTATGGTCACCTGAATCAAACAGTGCATCCCCCTTGTGACTGGGTGCCTCCCTTGCCGAGATATGGCTGTTTTTGTCAAGATGGAAATGAGCTCTTTGGAGGAATGAGCTCCCTGGTCGCTCCAGGGAGCTCTTTTGCGTATCGACAAAAACAGCCATATCTGGGCAACGGAGGCACCTCTTCAGCAGGGAAAAACGCTGTTTGATTCAGGCGACCTTAACCTATCTGTCGGCGGGGCTGGGTTGATATGCCGGGATCTGGTGACAGGCTCGCTCTGAGCGTGACGTAAAAGTAGAGTACTCAAAGCCAGAAAACTTTTTCGATTACTAGCTCAGCCCCACCCCATGGTTCCCATATGGTCTAGCGGTTAGGATTCCTGGTTCTCACCCAGGCGGCCCGGGTTCGACTCCCGGTATGGGAATGAGCCTTTTTCTAGACTTACACCAATCCAGAAACCGCGTTGCAGCGTTAAAGTCTTTGGGTCGGACCTGCTGTCGGCGGGCGGCCGCAAACGCCAAAGACCGCTTTTAGCCCTTACTTCCTTCGGCACAAGACCCCAGTATGGCTTCATAGCTCAAAACGTTCTCATCTCTCCCTTCCAACTCCAAGGTGTCCAGGGAAGGGACTCAAAGACCCCCTGTATCCCCTCTGTCAGCTTGGCTCCCCTTAGTGTTTCATCGGTAACGTTTGGGTCCGCAGTGGCGAAGGACTGTGGTTATCGGGGCAAGAGGGAGAGAAAAATCTTGTGACAAAAGTGCCGCGTGTGAGGATCGAACTCACGACCTTCAGATTATGAGACTGACGCGCTACCTACTGCGCTAACGAGGCAACCGGAAGCGAGCCTGTCAGCAGAACCCAGAGCATCGACTCGGCGCCGCTGAAAGATAGGTTAGGGTCAACTGAGGGTCACCTGAATCAAACGGCGTTTCCCCGTTGTGACTGGGTGCCTCTCTTGCCGAGATATGGCTGTTTTTCTCAATATGGAAATGAGCTCTTTGGCGGAATGAGGGCGTTGCCGCTCAACACTTTGGAGCAACAGCACCGCCCTGGTCGCTCCAGGGAGCTCTTTTGCGTATAAGACAAAAACAGCCATATCTGGGCAACGGAGGCACCCCTTCAGCAGGAGAAAACGCTGTTTGACTCAGGCAACCCTAACCTATCTGTCGGCGGGGCTGGGTTGATATGCCGGGTTCTGGTGACAGGCTCCCTCTAAGCGTGACGTAAAAGTAGAGTACTCAAAGCCAGGAAACTTTTTCGATAACTAGCTCAGCCTCACACCACAGTTCCCATATGGTCTAGCGGTTAGGATTCCTGGTTTTCACCCAGGCGGCCTGGGTTCGACTCCCGGTATGGGAATGAGCTTTTTTTCTAAACTTGCACCAATCCTGAAACCGCATTGCGGCGTTAAAGCACTTGGGTCGGAGATGCTGTCGGCGGGCGGCCACAAACGCCCAAGACCGCTTTTAGCTCTTCCTTCCTTCGGCACAACACCCCAGTTTGGCTTCATAGATCAAAACGTTCCCAAAGTTCCCATCTCTCCCTTCTAACTCCAAGGTGTCCAGGGAAGGGACTCAAAGACCTCCTGTATCCCCTCTGTCAGCTTGGCTCCCCTTACCGTTTCATCGTTAACGTTTGGGTCCGCAGTGGCGACGGACTGTGGCTTTCGGGGCAAGAGGGATAGAAAAAGCTTGCGACAATTTTGCCCCGTGTCAGGATTGAACTCACGACCTTCAGATTACGAGACTGACACGCTACCTACTGCGCTAACGAGGCGACCGGAGGTGGACCTGTCAGCAGAACCCAGGGCATTGACTCCACCACCGCTGAAAGATAGGTTATGGTCACCTGAATCAAACAGTGCATCCCCCTTGTGACTGGGTGCCTCCCTTGCCGAGATATGGCTGTTTTTGTCAAGATGGAAATGAGCTCTTTGGAGGAATGAGCTCCCTGGTCGCTCCAGGGAGCTCTTTTGCGTATCGACAAAAACAGCCATATCTGGGCAACGGAGGCACCTCTTCAGCAGGGAAAAACGCTGTTTGATTCAGGCGACCTTAACCTATCTGTCGGCGGGGCTGGGTTGATATGCCGGGATCTGGTGACAGGCTCGCTCTGAGCGTGACGTAAAAGTAGAGTACTCAAAGCCAGAAAACTTTTTTGATTACTAGCTCAGCCCCACCCCATGGTTCCCATATGGTCTAGCGGTTAGGATTCCTGGTTCTCACCCAGGCGGCCCGGGTTCGACTCCCGGAATGGGAATGAGCCTTTTTCTAGACTTACACCAATCCAGAAACCGCGTTGCAGCGTTAATGTCTTTGGGTCGGACCTGCTGTCGGCGGGCGGCCGCAAACGCCAAAGACCGCTTTTAGCCCTTCCTTCCTTCGGCACAAGACCCCAGTATGGCTTCATAGCTCAAAACGTTCTCATCTCTCCCTTCCAACTCCAAGGTGTCCAGGGAAGGGACTCAAAGACCCCCTGTATCCCCTCTGTCAGCTTGGCTCCCCTTAGTGTTTCATCGGTAACGTTTGGGTCCGCAGTGGCGAAGGACTGTGGTTATCGGGGCAAGAGGGAGAGAAAAATCTCGTGACAAAAGTGCCGCGTGTGAGGATCGAACTCACGACCTTCAGATTATGAGACTGACGCGCTACCTACTGCGCTAACGAGGCAACCGGAAGCGAGACTGTCAGCAGAACCCAGAGCATCGACTCGGCGCCGCTGAAAGATAGGTTAGGGTCAACTGAGGGTCACCTGAATCAAACGGCGTTTCCCCGTTGTGACTGGGTGCCTCTCTTGCCGAGATATGGCTGTTTTTCTCAATATGGAAATGAGCTCTTTGGCGGAATGAGGGCGTTGCCGCTCAACACTTTGGAGCAACGGCACCGCATTGGTCGCTCCAGGGAGCTCTTTTGCGTATAAGACAAAAACAGCCATATCTGGGCAACGGAGGCACCCCTTCAGCAGGAGAAAACGCTGTTTGACTCAGGCGACCCTAACCTATCTGTCGGCGGGGCTGGGTTGATATGCCGGGTTCTGGTGACAGGCTCCCTCTAAGCGTGACGTAAAAGTAGAGTACTCAAAGCCAGGAAACTTTTTCGATAACTAGCTCAGCCTCACACCACAGTTCCCATATGGTCTAGCGGTTAGGATTCCTGGTTTTCACCCAGGCGGCCCGGGTTCGACTCCCGGTATGGGAATGAGCTTTTTTCTAAACTTGCACCAATCCTGAAACCGCATTGCGGCGTTAAAGCATTTGGGGCGGAGATGCTGTCGGCGGGCGGCCACAAACGCCCAAGACCGCTTTTAGCTCTTCCTTCCTTCGGCACAACACCCCAGTTTGGCTTCATAGATCAAAACGTTCCCAAAGTTCCCATCTCTCCCTTCTAACTCCAAGGTGTCCAGGGAAGGGACTCAAAGACCTCCTGTATCCCCTCTGTCAGCTTGGCTCCCCTTACCGTTTCATCGTTAACGTTTGGGTCCGCAGTGGCGACGGACTGTGGCTTTCGGGGCAAGAGGGATAGAAAAAGCTTGCGACAATTTTGCCCCGTGTCAGGATTGAACTCACGACCTTCAGATTACGAGACTGACACGCTACCTACTGCGCTAACGAGGCGACCGGAGGTGGACCTGTCAGCAGAACCCAGGGCATTGACTCCACCACCGCTGAAAGATAGGTTATGGTCACCTGAATCAAACAGTGCATCCCCCTTGTGACTGGGTGCCTCCCTTGCCGAGATATGGCTGTTTTTGTCAAGATGGAAATGAGCTCTTTGGAGGAATGAGCTCCCTGGTCGCTCCAGGGAGCTCTTTTGCGTATCGACAAAAACAGCCATATCTGGGCAACGGAGGCACCTCTTCAGCAGGGAAAAACGCTGTTTGATTCGGGCGACCTTAACCTATCTGTCGGCGGGGCTGGGTTGATATGCCGGGATCTGGTGACAGGCTCGCTCTGAGCGTGACGTAAAAGTAGAGTACTCAAAGCCAGAAAACTTTTTTGATTACTAGCTCAGCCCCACCCCATGGTTCCCATATGGTCTAGCGGTTAGGATTCCTGGTTCTCACCCAGGCGGCCCGGGTTCGACTCCCGGTATGGGAATGAGCCTTTTTCTAGACTTACACCAATCCAGAAACCGCGTTGCAGCGTTAAAGTCTTTGGGTCGGACCTGCTGTCGGCGGGCGGCCGCAAACGCCAAAGACCGCTTTTAGCCCTTCCTTCCTTCGGCACAAGACCCCAGTATGGCTTCATAGCTCAAAACGTTCTCATCTCTCCCTTCCAACTCCAAGGTGTCCAGGGAAGGGACTCAAAGACCCCCTGTATCCCCTCTGTCAGCTTGGCTCCCCTTAGTGTTTCATCGGTAACGTTTGGGTCCGCAGTGGCGAAGGACTGTGGTTATCGGGGCAAGAGGGAGAGAAAAATCTCGTGACAAAAGTGCCGCGTGTGAGGATCGAACTCACGACCTTCAGATTATGAGACTGACGCGCTACCTACTGCGCTAACGAGGCAACCGGAAGCGAGACTGTCAGCAGAACCCAGAGCATCGACTCGGCGCCGCTGAAAGATAGGTTAGGGTCAACTGAGGGTCACCTGAATCAAACGGCGTTTCCCCGTTGTGACTGGGTGCCTCTCTTGCCGAGATATGGCTGTTTTTCTCAATATGGAAATGAGCTCTTTGGCGGAATGAGGGCGTTGCCGCTCAACACTTTGGAGCAACGGCACCGCCCTGGTCGCTCCAGGGAGCTCTTTTGCGTATAAGACAAAAACAGCCATATCTGGGCAACGGAGGCACCCCTTCAGCAGGAGAAAACGCTGTTTGACTCAGGCGACCCTAACCTATCTGTCGGCGGGGCTGGGTTGATATGCCGGGTTCTGGTGACAGGCTCCCTCTAAGCGTGACGTAAAAGTAGAGTACTCAAAGCCAGGAAACTTTTTCGATAACTAGCTCAGCCTCACACCACAGTTCCCATATGGTCTAGCGGTTAGGATTCCTGGTTTTCACCCAGGCGGCCCGGGTTCGACTCCCGGTATGGGAATGAGCTTTTTTCTAAACTTGCACCAATCCTGAAACCGCATTGCGGCGTTAAAGCATTTGGGTCGGAGATGCTGTCGGCGGGCGGCCACAAACGCCCAAGACCGCTTTTAGCTCTTCCTTCCTTCGGCACAACACCCCAGTTTGGCTTCATAGATCAAAACGTTCCCAAAGTTCCCATCTCTCCCTTCTAACTCCAAGGTGTCCAGGGAAGGGACTCAAAGACCTCCTGTATCCCCTCTGTCAGCTTGGCTCCCCTTACCGTTTCATCGTTAACGTTTGGGTCCGCAGTGGCGACGGACTGTGGCTTTCGGGGCAAGAGGGATAGAAAAAGCTTGCGACAATTTTGCCCCGTGTCAGGATTGAACTCACGACCTTCAGATTACGAGACTGACACGCTACCTACTGCGCTAACGAGGCGACCGGAGGTGAACCTGTCAGCAGAACCCAGGGCATTGACTCCACCACCGCTGAAAGATAGGTTATGGTCACCTGAATCAAACAGTGCATCCCCCTTGTGACTGGGTGCCTCCCTTGCCGAGATATGGCTGTTTTTGTCAAGATGGAAATGAGCTCTTTGGAGGAATGAGCTCCCTGGTCGCTCCAGGGAGCTCTTTTGCGTATCGACAAAAACAGCCATATCTGGGCAACGGAGGCACCTCTTCAGCAGGGAAAAACGCTGTTTGATTCAGGCGACCTTAACCTATCTGTCGGCGGGGCTGGGTTGATATGCCGGGATCTGGTGACAGGCTCGCTCTGAGCGTGACGTAAAAGTAGAGTACTCAAAGCCAGAAAACTTTTTTGATTACTAGCTCAGCCCCACACCATGGTTCCCATATGGTCTAGCGGTTAGGATTCCTGGTTCTCACCCGGGCGGCCCGGGTTCGACTCCCGGTATGGGAATGAGCCCTTTTCTAGACTTACACCAATCCAGAAACCGCGTTGCAGCGTTAAAGTCTTTGGGTCGGACCTGCTGTCGGCGGGCGGCCGCAAACGCCAAAGACCGCTTTTAGCCCTTCCTTCCTTCGGCACAAGACCCCAGTATGGCTTCATAGCTGAAAACGTTCTCATCTTTCCCTTCCAACTCCAAGGTGTCCAGAGAAGGGACTCAAAGACCCCCTGTATCCCCTCTGTCAGCTAGGCTCCCCTTAGTGTTTCATCGGTAACGTTTGGGTCCGCAGTGGCGAAGGACTGTGGTTATCGGGGCAAGAGGGAGAGAAAAATCTCGTGACAAAAGTGCCCCGTGTGAGGATCGAACTCACGACCTTCAGATTATGAGACTGACGCGCTACCTACTGCGCTAACGAGGCAACCAGAAGCGAGTCTGTCAGCAGAACCCAGAGCATCGACTCGGCGCCGCTGAAAGATAGGTTAGGGTCAACTGAGGGTCACCTGAATCAAACGGCGTTTCCCCGTTGTGACTGGGTGCCTCTCTTGCCGAGATATGGCTGTTTTTCTCAATATGGAAATGAGCTCTTTGGCGGAATGAGGGCGTTGCCGCTCAACACTTTGGAGCAACAGCACCGCCCTGGTCGCTCCAGGGAGCTCTTTTGCGTATAAGACAAAAACAGCCATATCTGGGCAACGGAGGCACCCCTTCAGCAGGAGAAAACGCTGTTTGACTCAGGCGACCCTAACCTATCTGTCGGCGGGGCTGGGTTGATATGCCGGGTTATGGTGACAGGCTCCCTCTAAGCGTGACGTAAAAGTAGAGTACTCAAAGCCAAGAAACTTTTTCGATAACTAGCTCAGCCTCACACCACAGTTCCCATATGGTCTAGCGGTTAGGATTCCTGGTTTTCACCCAGGCGGCCTGGGTTCGACTCCCGGTATGGGAATGAGCTTTTTTCTAAACTTGCACCAATCCTGAAACCGCATTGCGGCGTTAAAGCATTTGGGTCGGAGATGCTGTCGGCGGGCGGCCACAAACGCCCAAGACCGCTTTTAGCTCTTCCTTCCTTCGGCACAACACCCCAGTTTGGCTTCATAGATCAAAACGTTCCCAAAGTTCCCATCTCTCCCTTCTAACTCCAAGGTGTCCAGGGAAGGGACTCAAAGACCTCCTGTATCCCCTCTGTCAGCTTGGCTCCCCTTACCGTTTCATCGTTAACGTTTGGGTCCGCAGTGGCGACGGACTGTGGCTTTCGGGGCAAGAGGGATAGAAAAAGCTTGCGACAATTTTGCCCCGTGTGAGGATTGAACTCACGAACTTCAGATTACGAGACTGACACGCTACCTACTGCGCTAAGGAGGCGACCGGAGGTGAACCTGTCAGCAGAACCCAGGGCATTGACTCCACCACCGCTGAAAGATAGGTTATGGTCACCTGAATCAAACAGTGCATCCCCCTTGTGACTGGGTGCCTCCCTTGCCGAGATATGGCTGTTTTTGTCAAGATGGAAATGAGCTCTTTGGAGGAATGAGCTCCCTGGTCGCTCCAGGGAGCTCTTTTGCGTATCGACAAAAACAGCCATATCTGGGCAACGGAGGCACCTCTTCAGCAGGGAAAAACGCTGTTTGATTCAGGCGACCTTAACCTATCTGTCGGCGGGGCTGGGTTGATATGCCGGGATCTGGTGACAGGCTCGCTCTGAGCGTGACGTAAAAGTAGAGTACTCAAAGCCAGAAAACTTTTTCGATTACTAGCTCAGCCCCACCCCATGGTTCCCATATGGTCTAGCGGTTAGGATTCCTGGTTCTCACCCAGGCGGCCCGGGTTCGACTCCCGGTTTGGGAATGAGCCTTTTTCTAGACTTACACCAATCCAGAAACCGCGTTGCAGCGTTAAAGTCTTTGGGTCGGACCTGCTGTCGGCGGGCGGCCGCAAACGCCAAAGACCGCTTTTAGCCCTTCCTTCCTTCGGCACAAGACCCCAGTATGGCTTCATAGCTCAAAACGTTCTCATCTCTCCCTTCCAACTCCAAGGTGTCCAGGGAAGGGACTCAAAGACCCCCTGTATCCCCTCTGTCAGCTTGGCTCCCCTTACCGTTTCATCGTTAACGTTTTGGTCCGCAGTGGCGACGGACTGTGGCTTTCGGGGCAAGAGGGATAGAAAAAGCTTGCGACAATTTTGCCCCGTGTCAGGATTGAACTCACGACCTTCAGATTACGAGACTGACGCGCTACCTACTGCGCTAACGAGGCAACCGGAAGCGAGCCTGTCAGCAGAACCCAGAGCATCGACTCGGCGCCGCTGAAAGATAGGTTAGGGTCAACTGAGGGTCACCTGAATCAAACGGCGTTTCCCCGTTGTGACTGGGTGCCTCTCTTGCCGAGATATGGCTGTTTTTCTCAATATGGAAATGAGCTCTTTGGCGGAATGAGGGCGTTGCCGCTCAACACTTTGGAGCAACAGCACCGCCCTGGTCGCTCCAGGGAGCTCTTTTGCGTATAAGACAAAAACAGCCATATCTGGGCAACGGAGGCACCCCTTCAGCAGGAGAAAACGCTGTTTGACTCAGGCGACCCTAACCTATCTGTCGGCGGGGCTGGGTTGATATGCCGGGTTCTGGTGACAGGCTCCCTCTAAGCGTGACGTAAAAGTAGAGTACTCAAAGCCAGGAAACTTTTTCGATAACTAGCTCAGCCTCACACCACAGTTCCCATATGGTCTAGCGGTTAGGATTCCTGGTTTTCACCCAGGCGGCCTGGGTTCGACTCCCGGTATGGGAATGAGCTTTTTTCTAAACTTGCACCAATCCTGAAACCGCATTGAGGCGTTAAAGCATTTGGGTCGGAGATGCTGTCGGCGGGCGGCCACAAACGCCCAAGACCGCTTTTAGCTCTTCCTTCCTTCGGCACAACACCCCAGTTTGGCTTCATAGATCAAAACGTTCCCAAAGTTCCCATCTCTCCCTTCTAACTCCAAGGTGTCCAGGGAAGGGACTCAAAGACCTCCTGTATCCCCTCTGTCAGCTTGGCTCCCCTTACCGTTTCATCGTTAACGTTTGGGTCCGCAGTGGCGACGGACTGTGGCTTTCGGGGCAAGAGGGATAGAAAAAGCTTGCGACAATTTTGCCCCGTGTCAGGATTGAACTCACGACCTTCAGATTACGAGACTGACACGCTACCTACTGCGCTAACGAGGCGACCGGTGGTGGACCTGTCAGCAGAACCCAGGGCATTGACTCCACCACCGCTGAAAGATAGGTTATGGTCACCTGAATCAAACAGTGCATCCCCCTTGTGACTGGGTGCCTCCCTTGCCGAGATATGGCTGTTTTTGTCAAGATGGAAATGAGCTCTTTGGAGGAATGAGCTCCCTGGTCGCTCCAGGGAGCTCTTTTGCGTATCGACAAAAACAGCCATATCTGGGCAACGGAGGCACCTCTTCAGCAGGGAAAAACGCTGTTTGATTCAGGCGACCTTAACCTATCTGTCGGCGGGGCTGGGTTGATATGCCGGGATCTGGTGACAGGCTCGCTCTGAGCGTGACGTAAAAGTAGAGTACTCAAAGCCAGAAAACTTTTTCGATTACTAGCTCAGCCCCACCCCATGGTTCCCATATGGTCTAGCGGTTAGGATTCCTGGTTCTCACCCAGGCGGCCCGGGTTCGACTCCCGGTATGGGAATGAGCCTTTTTCTAGACTTACACCAATCCAGAAACCGCGTTGCAGCGTTAAAGTCTTTGGGTCGGACCTGCTGTCGGCGGGCGGCCGCAAACGCCAAAGACCGCTTTTAGCCCTTCCTTCCTTCGGCACAAGACCCCAGTATGGCTTCATAGCTCAAAACGTTCTCATCTCTCCCTTCCAACTCCAAGGTGTCCAGGGAAGGGACTCAAAGACCCCCTGTATCCCCTCTGTCAGCTTGGCTCCCCTTAGTGTTTCATCGGTAACGTTTGGGTCCGCAGTGGCGAAGGACTGTGGTTATCGGGGCAAGAGGGAGAGAAAAATCTCGTGACAAAAGTGCTGCGTGTGAGGATCGAACTCACGACCTTCAGATTATGAGACTGACGCGCTACCTACTGCGCTAACGAGGCAACCGGAAGCAAGACTGTCAGCAGAACCCAGAGCATCGACTCGGCGCCGCTGAAAGATAGGTTAGGGTCAACTGAGGGTCACCTGAATCAAACGGCGTTTCCCCGTTGTGACTGGGTGCCTCTCTTGCCGAGATATGGCTGTTTTTCTCAATATGGAAATGAGCTCTTTGGCGGAATGAGGGCGTTGCCGCTCAACACTTTGGAGCAACGGCACCGCCCTGGTCGCTCCAGGGAGCTCTTTTGCGTATAAGACAAAAACAGCCATATCTGGGCAACGGAGGCACCCCTTCAGCAGGAGAAAACGCTGTTTGACTCAGGCGACCCTAACCTATCTGTCGGCGGGGCTGGGTTGATATGCCGGGTTCTGGTGACAGGCTCCCTCTAAGCGTGACGTAAAAGTAGAGTACTCAAAGCCAGGAAACTTTTTCGATAACTAGCTCAGCCTCACACCACAGTTCCCATATGGTCTAGCGGTTAGGATTCCTGGTTTTCACCCAGGCGGCCCGGGTTCGACTCCCGGTATGGGAATGAGCTTTTTTCTAAACTTGCACCAATCCTGAAACCGCATTGCGGCGTTAAAGCATTTGGGTCGGAGATGCTGTCGGCGGGCGGCCACAAACGCCCAAGACCGCCTTTAGCTCTTCCTTCCTTCGGCACAACACCCCAGTTTGGCTTCATAGATCAAAACGTTCCCAAAGTTCCCATCTCTCCCTTCTAACTCCAAGGTGTCCAGGGAAGGGACTCAAAGACCTCCTGTATCCCCTCTGTCAGCTTGGCTCCCCTTACCGTTTCATCGTTAACGTTTGGGTCCGCAGTGGCGACGGACTGTGGCTTTCGGGGCAAGAGGGATAGAAAAAGCTTGCGACAATTTTGCCCCGTGTCAGGATTGAACTCACGACCTTCAGATTACGAGACTGACACGCTACCTACTGCGCTAACGAGGCGACCGGAGGTGGACCTGTCAGCAGAACCCAGGGCATTGACTCCACCACCGCTGAAAGATAGGTTATGGTCACCTGAATCAAACAGTGCATCCCCCTTGTGACTGGGTGCCTCCCTTGCCGAGATATGGCTGTTTTTGTCAAGATGGAAATGAGCTCTTTGGAGGAATGAGCTCCCTGGTCGCTCCAGGGAGCTCTTTTGCGTATCGACAAAAACAGCCATATCTGGGCAACGGAGGCACCTCTTCAGCAGGGAAAAACGCTGTTTGATTCAGGCGACCTTAACCTATCTGTCGGCGGGGCTGGGTTGATATGCCGGGATCTGGTGACAGGCTCGCTCTGAGCGTGACGTAAAAGTAGAGTACTCAAAGCCAGAAAACTTTTTCGATTACTAGCTCAGCCCCACCCCATGGTTCCCATATGGTCTAGCGGTTAGGATTCCTGGTTCTCACCCAGGCGGCCCGGGTTCGACTCCCGGTATGGGAATGAGCCTTTTTCTAGACTTACACCAATCCAGAAACCGCGTTGCAGCGTTAAAGTCTTTGGGTCGGACCTGCTGTCGGCGGGCGGCCGCAAACGCCAAAGACCGCTTTTAGCCCTTCCTTCCTTCGGCACAAGACCCCAGTATGGCTTCATAGCTCAAAACGTTCTCATCTCTCCCTTCCAACTCCAAGGTGTCCAGGGAAGGGACTCAAAGACCCCCTGTATCCCCTCTGTCAGCTTGGCTCCCCTTAGTGTTTCATCGGTAACGTTTGGGTCCGCAGTGGCGAAGGACTGTGGTTATCGGGGCAAGAGGGAGAGAAAAATCTCGTGACAAAAGTGCCGCGTGTGAGGCTCGAACTCACGACCTTCAGATTATGAGACTGACGCGCTACCTACTGCGCTAACGAGGCAACCGGAAGCGAGCCTGTCAGCAGAACCCAGAGCATCGACTCGGCGCCGCTGAAAGATAGGTTAGGGTCAACTGAGGGTCACCTGAATCAAACGGCGTTTCCCCGTTGTGACTGGGTGCCTCTCTTGCCGAGATATGGCTGTTTTTCTCAATATGGAAATGAGCTCTTTGGCGGAATGAGGGCGTTGCCGCTCAACACTTTGGAGCAACAGCACCGCCCTGGTCGCTCCAGGGAGCTCTTTTGCGTATAAGACAAAAACAGCCATATCTGGGCAACGGAGGCACCCCTTCAGCAGGAGAAAACGCTGTTTGACTCAGGCGACCCTAACCTATCTGTCGGCGGGGCTGGGTTGATATGCCGGGTTATGGTGACAGGCTCCCTCTAAGCGTGACGTAAAAGTAGAGTACTCAAAGCCAAGAAACTTTTTCGATAACTAGCTCAGCCTCACACCACAGTTCCCATATGGTCTAGCGGTTAGGATTCCTGGTTTTCACCCAGGCGGCCTGGGTTCGACTCCCGGTATGGGAATGAGCTTTTTTCTAAACTTGCACCAATCCTGAAACCGCATTGCGGCGTTAAAGCATTTGGGTCGGAGATGCTGTCGGCGGGCGGCCACAAACGCCCAAGACCGCTTTTAGCTCTTCCTTCCTTCGGCACAACACCCCAGTTTGGCTTCATAGATCAAAACGTTCCCAAAGTTCCCATCTCTCCCTTCTAACTCCAAGGTGTCCAGGGAAGGGACTCAAAGACCTCCTGTATCCCCTCTGTCAGCTTGGCTCCCCTTACCGTTTCATCGTTAACGTTTGGGTCCGCAGTGGCGACGGACTGTGGCTTTCGGGGCAAGAGGGATAGAAAAAGCTTGCGACAATTTTGCCCCGTGTGAGGATTGAACTCACGAACTTCAGATTACGAGACTGACACGCTACCTACTGCGCTAAGGAGGCGACCGGAGGTGAACCTGTCAGCAGAACCCAGGGCATTGACTCCACCACCGCTGAAAGATAGGTTATGGTCACCTGAATCAAACAGTGCATCCCCCTTGTGACTGGGTGCCTCCCTTGCCGAGATATGGCTGTTTTTGTCAAGATGGAAATGAGCTCTTTGGAGGAATGAGCTCCCTGGTCGCTCCAGGGAGCTCTTTTGCGTATCGACAAAAACAGCCATATCTGGGCAACGGAGGCACCTCTTCAGCAGGGAAAAACGCTGTTTGATTCAGGCGACCTTAACCTATCTGTCGGCGGGGCTGGGTTGATATGCCGGGATCTGGTGACAGGCTCGCTCTGAGCGTGACGTAAAAGTAGAGTACTCAAAGCCAGAAAACTTTTTCGATTACTAGCTCAGCCCCACCCCATGGTTCCCATATGGTCTAGCGGTTAGGATTCCTGGTTCTCACCCAGGCGGCCCGGGTTCGACTCCCGGTTTGGGAATGAGCCTTTTTCTAGACTTACACCAATCCAGAAACCGCGTTGCAGCGTTAAAGTCTTTGGGTCGGACCTGCTGTCGGCGGGCGGCCGCAAACGCCAAAGACCGCTTTTAGCCCTTCCTTCCTTCGGCACAAGACCCCAGTATGGCTTCATAGCTCAAAACGTTCTCATCTCTCCCTTCCAACTCCAAGGTGTCCAGGGAAGGGACTCAAAGACCCCCTGTATCCCCTCTGTCAGCTTGGCTCCCCTTACCGTTTCATCGTTAACGTTTTGGTCCGCAGTGGCGACGGACTGTGGCTTTCGGGGCAAGAGGGATAGAAAAAGCTTGCGACAATTTTGCCCCGTGTCAGGATTGAACTCACGACCTTCAGATTACGAGACTGACGCGCTACCTACTGCGCTAACGAGGCAACCGGAAGCGAGCCTGTCAGCAGAACCCAGAGCATCGACTCGGCGCCGCTGAAAGATAGGTTAGGGTCAACTGAGGGTCACCTGAATCAAACGGCGTTTCCCCGTTGTGACTGGGTGCCTCTCTTGCCGAGATATGGCTGTTTTTCTCAATATGGAAATGAGCTCTTTGGCGGAATGAGGGCGTTGCCGCTCAACACTTTGGAGCAACAGCACCGCCCTGGTCGCTCCAGGGAGCTCTTTTGCGTATAAGACAAAAACAGCCATATCTGGGCAACGGAGGCACCCCTTCAGCAGGAGAAAACGCTGTTTGACTCAGGCGACCCTAACCTATCTGTCGGCGGGGCTGGGTTGATATGCCGGGTTCTGGTGACAGGCTCCCTCTAAGCGTGACGTAAAAGTAGAGTACTCAAAGCCAGGAAACTTTTTCGATAACTAGCTCAGCCTCACACCACAGTTCCCATATGGTCTAGCGGTTAGGATTCCTGGTTTTCACCCAGGCGGCCTGGGTTCGACTCCCGGTATGGGAATGAGCTTTTTTCTAAACTTGCACCAATCCTGAAACCGCATTGAGGCGTTAAAGCATTTGGGTCGGAGATGCTGTCGGCGGGCGGCCACAAACGCCCAAGACCGCTTTTAGCTCTTCCTTCCTTCGGCACAACACCCCAGTTTGGCTTCATAGATCAAAACGTTCCCAAAGTTCCCATCTCTCCCTTCTAACTCCAAGGTGTCCAGGGAAGGGACTCAAAGACCTCCTGTATCCCCTCTGTCAGCTTGGCTCCCCTTACCGTTTCATCGTTAACGTTTGGGTCCGCAGTGGCGACGGACTGTGGCTTTCGGGGCAAGAGGGATAGAAAAAGCTTGCGACAATTTTGCCCCGTGTCAGGATTGAACTCACGACCTTCAGATTACGAGACTGACACGCTACCTACTGCGCTAACGAGGCGACCGGTGGTGGACCTGTCAGCAGAACCCAGGGCATTGACTCCACCACCGCTGAAAGATAGGTTATGGTCACCTGAATCAAACAGTGCATCCCCCTTGTGACTGGGTGCCTCCCTTGCCGAGATATGGCTGTTTTTGTCAAGATGGAAATGAGCTCTTTGGAGGAATGAGCTCCCTGGTCGCTCCAGGGAGCTCTTTTGCGTATCGACAAAAACAGCCATATCTGGGCAACGGAGGCACCTCTTCAGCAGGGAAAAACGCTGTTTGATTCAGGCGACCTTAACCTATCTGTCGGCGGGGCTGGGTTGATATGCCGGGATCTGGTGACAGGCTCGCTCTGAGCGTGACGTAAAAGTAGAGTACTCAAAGCCAGAAAACTTTTTCGATTACTAGCTCAGCCCCACCCCATGGTTCCCATATGGTCTAGCGGTTAGGATTCCTGGTTCTCACCCAGGCGGCCCGGGTTCGACTCCCGGTATGGGAATGAGCCTTTTTCTAGACTTACACCAATCCAGAAACCGCGTTGCAGCGTTAAAGTCTTTGGGTCGGACCTGCTGTCGGCGGGCGGCCGCAAACGCCAAAGACCGCTTTTAGCCCTTCCTTCCTTCGGCACAAGACCCCAGTATGGCTTCATAGCTCAAAACGTTCTCATCTCTCCCTTCCAACTCCAAGGTGTCCAGGGAAGGGACTCAAAGACCCCCTGTATCCCCTCTGTCAGCTTGGCTCCCCTTAGTGTTTCATCGGTAACGTTTGGGTCCGCAGTGGCGAAGGACTGTGGTTATCGGGGCAAGAGGGAGAGAAAAATCTCGTGACAAAAGTGCTGCGTGTGAGGATCGAACTCACGACCTTCAGATTATGAGACTGACGCGCTACCTACTGCGCTAACGAGGCAACCGGAAGCAAGACTGTCAGCAGAACCCAGAGCATCGACTCGGCGCCGCTGAAAGATAGGTTAGGGTCAACTGAGGGTCACCTGAATCAAACGGCGTTTCCCCGTTGTGACTGGGTGCCTCTCTTGCCGAGATATGGCTGTTTTTCTCAATATGGAAATGAGCTCTTTGGCGGAATGAGGGCGTTGCCGCTCAACACTTTGGAGCAACGGCACCGCCCTGGTCGCTCCAGGGAGCTCTTTTGCGTATAAGACAAAAACAGCCATATCTGGGCAACGGAGGCACCCCTTCAGCAGGAGAAAACGCTGTTTGACTCAGGCGACCCTAACCTATCTGTCGGCGGGGCTGGGTTGATATGCCGGGTTCTGGTGACAGGCTCCCTCTAAGCGTGACGTAAAAGTAGAGTACTCAAAGCCAGGAAACTTTTTCGATAACTAGCTCAGCCTCACACCACAGTTCCCATATGGTCTAGCGGTTAGGATTCCTGGTTTTCACCCAGGCGGCCCGGGTTCGACTCCCGGTATGGGAATGAGCTTTTTTCTAAACTTGCACCAATCCTGAAACCGCATTGCGGCGTTAAAGCATTTGGGTCGGAGATGCTGTCGGCGGGCGGCCACAAACGCCCAAGACCGCCTTTAGCTCTTCCTTCCTTCGGCACAACACCCCAGTTTGGCTTCATAGATCAAAACGTTCCCAAAGTTCCCATCTCTCCCTTCTAACTCCAAGGTGTCCAGGGAAGGGACTCAAAGACCTCCTGTATCCCCTCTGTCAGCTTGGCTCCCCTTACCGTTTCATCGTTAACGTTTGGGTCCGCAGTGGCGACGGACTGTGGCTTTCGGGGCAAGAGGGATAGAAAAAGCTTGCGACAATTTTGCCCCGTGTCAGGATTGAACTCACGACCTTCAGATTACGAGACTGACACGCTACCTACTGCGCTAACGAGGCGACCGGAGGTGGACCTGTCAGCAGAACCCAGGGCATTGACTCCACCACCGCTGAAAGATAGGTTATGGTCACCTGAATCAAACAGTGCATCCCCCTTGTGACTGGGTGCCTCCCTTGCCGAGATATGGCTGTTTTTGTCAAGATGGAAATGAGCTCTTTGGAGGAATGAGCTCCCTGGTCGCTCCAGGGAGCTCTTTTGCGTATCGACAAAAACAGCCATATCTGGGCAACGGAGGCACCTCTTCAGCAGGGAAAAACGCTGTTTGATTCAGGCGACCTTAACCTATCTGTCGGCGGGGCTGGGTTGATATGCCGGGATCTGGTGACAGGCTCGCTCTGAGCGTGACGTAAAAGTAGAGTACTCAAAGCCAGAAAACTTTTTCGATTACTAGCTCAGCCCCACCCCATGGTTCCCATATGGTCTAGCGGTTAGGATTCCTGGTTCTCACCCAGGCGGCCCGGGTTCGACTCCCGGTATGGGAATGAGCCTTTTTCTAGACTTACACCAATCCAGAAACCGCGTTGCAGCGTTAAAGTCTTTGGGTCGGACCTGCTGTCGGCGGGCGGCCGCAAACGCCAAAGACCGCTTTTAGCCCTTCCTTCCTTCGGCACAAGACCCCAGTATGGCTTCATAGCTCAAAACGTTCTCATCTCTCCCTTCCAACTCCAAGGTGTCCAGGGAAGGGACTCAAAGACCCCCTGTATCCCCTCTGTCAGCTTGGCTCCCCTTAGTGTTTCATCGGTAACGTTTGGGTCCGCAGTGGCGAAGGACTGTGGTTATCGGGGCAAGAGGGAGAGAAAAATCTCGTGACAAAAGTGCCGCGTGTGAGGCTCGAACTCACGACCTTCAGATTATGAGACTGACGCGCTACCTACTGCGCTAACGAGGCAACCGGAAGCGAGCCTGTCAGCAGAACCCAGAGCATCGACTCGGCGCCGCTGAAAGATAGGTTAGGGTCAACTGAGGGTCACCTGAATCAAACGGCGTTTCCCCGTTGTGACTGGGTGCCTCTCTTGCCGAGATATGGCTGTTTTTCTCAATATGGAAATGAGCTCTTTGGCGGAATGAGGGCGTTGCCGCTCAACACTTTGGAGCAACAGCACCGCCCTGGTCGCTCCAGGGAGCTCTTTTGCGTATAAGACAAAAACAGCCATATCTGGGCAACGGAGGCACCCCTTCAGCAGGAGAAAACGCTGTTTGACTCAGGCGACCCTAACCTATCTGTCGGCGGGGCTGGGTTGATATGCCGGGTTATGGTGACAGGCTCCCTCTAAGCGTGACGTAAAAGTAGAGTACTCAAAGCCAGGAAACTTTTTCGATAACTAGCTCAGACTCACACCACAGTTCCCATATGGTCTAGCGGTTAGGATTCCTGGTTTTCACCCAGGCGGCCTGGGTTCGACTCCTGGTATGGGAATGAGCTTTTTTCTAAACTTGCACCAATCCTGAAACCGCATTGCGGCGTTAAAGCACTTGGGTCGGAGATGCTGTCGGCGGGCGGCCACAAACGCCCAAGACCGCTTTTAGCTCTTCCTTCCTTCGGCACAACACCCCAGTTTGGCTTCATAGATCAAAACGTTGCCAAAGTTCCCATCTCTCCCTTCTAACTCCAAGGTGTCCAGGGAAGGGACTCAAAGACCTCCTGTATCCCCTCTGTCAGCTTGGCTCCCCTTACCGTTTCATCGTTAACGTTTGGGTCCGCAGTGGCGACGGACTGTGGCTTTCGGGGCAAGAGGGATAGAAAAAGCTTGCGACAATTTTGCCCCGTGTCAGGATTGAACTCACGACCTTCAGATTACGAGACTGACACGCTACCTACTGCGCTAACGAGGCGACCGGAGGTGAACCTGTCAGCAGAACCCAGGGCATTGACTCCACCCCCGCTGAAAGATAGTTTATGGTCACCTGAATCAAACAGTGCATCCCCCTTGTGACTGGGTGCCTCCCTTGCCGAGATATGGCTGTTTTTGTCAAGATGGAAATGAGCTCTTTGGAGGAATGAGCTCCCTGGTCGCTCCAGGGAGCTCTTTTGCATATCGACAAAAACAGCCATATCTGGGCAACGGAGGCACCTCTTCAGCAGGGAAAAACGCTGTTTGATTCAGGCGACCTTAACCTATCTGTCGGCGGGGCTGGGTTGATATGCCGGGATCTGGTGACAGGCTCGCTCTGAGCGTGACGTAAAAGTAGAGTACTCAAAGCCAGAAAACTTTTTCGATTACTAGCTCAGCCCCACCCCATGGTTCCCGTATGGTCTAGCGGTTAGGATTCCTGGTTCTCACCCAGGCGGCCCGGGTTTGACTCCCGGTATGGGAATGAGCCTTTTTCTAGACTTACACCAATCCAGAAACCGCGTTGCAGCGTTAAAGTCTTTGGGTCGGACCTGCTGTCGGCGGGCGGCCGCAAACGCCAAAGACCGCTTTTAGCCCTTACTTCCTTCGGCACAAGACCCCAGTATGGCTTCATAGCTCAAAACGTTCTCATCTCTCCCTTCCAACTCCAAGGTGTCCAGGGAAGGGACTCAAAGACCCCCTGTATCCCCTCTGTCAGCTTGGCTCCCCTTAGTGTTTCATCGGTAACGTTTGGGTCCGCAGTGGCGAAGGACTGTGGTTATCGGGGCAAGAGGGAGAGAAAAATCTCGTGACAAAAGTGCCGCGTGTGAGGATCGAACTCACGACCTTCAGATTATGAGACTGACGCGCTACCTACTGCGCTAACGAGGCAACCGGAAGCGAGACTGTCAGCAGAACCCAGAGCATCGACTCGGCGCCGCTGAAAGATAGGTTAGGGTCAACTGAGGGTCACCTGAATCAAACGGCGTTTCCCCGTTGTGACTGGGTGCCTCTCTTGCCGAGATATGGCTGTTTTTCTCAATATGGAAATGAGCTCTTTGGCGGAATGAGGGCGTTGCCGCTCAACACTTTGGAGCAACAGCACCGCCCTGGTCGCTCCAGGGAGCTCTTTTGCGTATAAGACAAAAACAGCCATATCTGGGCAACGGAGGCACCCCTTCAGCAGGAGAAAACGCTGTTTGACTCAGGCGACCCTAACCTATCTGTCGGCGGGGCTGGGTTGATATGCCGGGTTCTGGTGACAGGCTCCCTCTAAGCGTGACGTAAAAGTAGAGTACTCAAAGCCAGGAAACTTTTTCGATAACTAGCTCAGCCTCACACCACAGTTCCCATATGGTCTAGCGGTTAGGATTCATGGTTTTCACCCAGGCGGCCCGGGTTCGACTCCCGGTATGGGAATGAGCTTTTTTCTAAACTTGCACCAATCCTGAAACCACATTGCGGCGTTAAAGCATTTGGGTCGGAGATGCTGTCGGCGGGCGGCCACAAACGCCCAAGACCGCTTTTAGCTCTTCCTTCCTTCGGCACAACACCCCAGTTTGGCTTCATAGATCAAAACGTTCCCAAAGTTCCCATCTCTCCCTTCTAACTCCAAGGTGTCCAGGGAAGGGACTCAAAGACCTCCTGTATCCCCTCTGTCAGCTTGGCTCCCCTTACCGTTTCATCGTTAACGTTTGGGTCCGCAGTGGCGACGGACTGTGGCTTTCGGGGCAAGAGGGATAGAAAAAGCTTGCGACAATTTTGCCCCGTGTCAGGATTGAACTCACGACCTTCAGATTACGAGACTGACACGCTACCTACTGCGCTAACGAGGCGACCGGAGGTGGACCTGTCAGCAGAACCCAGGGCATTGACTCCACCACCGCTGAAAGATAGGTTATGGTCACCTGAATCAAACAGTGCATCCCCCTTGTGACTGGGTGCCTCCCTTGCCGAGATATGGCTGTTTTTGTCAAGATGGAAATGAGCTCTTTGGAGGAATGAGCTCCCTGGTCGCTCCAGGGAGCTCTTTTGCGTATCGACAAAAACAGCCATATCTGGGCAACGGAGGCACCTCTTCAGCAGGGAAAAACGCTGTTTGATTCAGGCGACCTTAACCTATCTGTCGGCGGGGCTGGGTTGATATGCCGGGATCTGGTGACAGGCTCGCTCTGAGCGTGACGTAAAAGTAGAGTACTCAAAGCCAGAAAACTTTTTCGATTACTAGCTCAGCCCCACCCCATGGTTCCCATATGGTCTAGCGGTTAGGATTCCTGGTTCTCACCCAGGCGGCCCGGGTTCGACTCCCGGTATGGGAATGAGCCTTTTTCTAGACTTACACCAATCCAGAAACCGCGTTGCAGCGTTAAAGTCTTTGGGTCGGACCTGCTGTCGGCGGGCGGCCGCAAACGCCAAAGACCGCTTTTAGCCCTTCCTTCCTTCGGCACAAGACCCCAGTATGGCTTCATAGCTCAAAACGTTCTCATCTCTCCCTTCCAACTCCAAGGTGTCCA
The DNA here is from genome assembly GCF_031893055.1 of Leptodactylus fuscus. NCBI lineage: Eukaryota > Metazoa > Chordata > Amphibia > Anura > Leptodactylidae > Leptodactylus > Leptodactylus fuscus. The sequence goes on along the minus strand of NC_134269.1, from coordinate 25,152,636 downwards.
GGGAAGGGACTCAAAGACCCCCTGTATCCCCTCTGTCAGCTTGGCTCCCCTTAGTGTTTCATCGGTAACGTTTGGGTCCGCAGTGGCGAAGGACTGTGGTTATCGGGGCAAGAGGGAGAGAAAAATCTCGTGACAAAAGTGCCGCGTGTGAGGATCGAACTCACGACCTTCAGATTATGAGACTGACGCGCTACCTACTGCGCTAACGAGGCAACCGGAAGCGAGCCTGTCAGCAGAACCCAGAGCATCGACTCGGCGCCGCTGAAAGATAGGTTAGGGTCAACTGAGGGTCACCTGAATCAAACGGCGTTTCCCCGTTGTGACTGGGTGCCTCTCTTGCCGAGATATGGCTGTTTTTCTCAATATGGAAATGAGCTCTTTGGCGGAATGAGGGCGTTGCCGCTCAACACTTTGGAGCAACAGCACCGCCCTGGTCGCTCCAGGGAGCTCTTTTGCGTATAAGACAAAAACAGCCATATCTGGGCAACGGAGGCACCCCTTCAGCAGGAGAAAACGCTGTTTGACTCAGGCGACCCTAACCTATCTGTCGGCGGGGCTGGGTTGATATGCCGGGTTATGGTGACAGGCTCCCTCTAAGCGTGACGTAAAAGTAGAGTACTCAAAGCCAGGAAACTTTTTCGATAACTAGCTCAGCCTCACACCACAGTTCCCATATGGTCTAGCGGTTAGGATTCCTGGTTTTCACCCAGGCGGCCTGGGTTCGACTCCTGGTATGGGAATGAGCTTTTTTCTAAACTTGCACCAATCCTGAAACCGCATTGCGGCGTTAAAGCACTTGGGTCGGAGATGCTGTCGGCGGGCGGCCACAAACGCCCAAGACCGCTTTTAGCTCTTCCTTCCTTCGGCACAACACCCCAGTTTGGCTTCATAGATCAAAACGTTGCCAAAGTTCCCATCTCTCCCTTCTAACTCCAAGGTGTCCAGGGAAGGGACTCAAAGACCTCCTGTATCCCCTCTGTCAGCTTGGCTCCCCTTACCGTTTCATCGTTAACGTTTGGGTCCGCAGTGGCGACGGACTGTGGCTTTCGGGGCAAGAGGGATAGAAAAAGCTTGCGACAATTTTGCCCCGTGTCAGGATTGAACTCACGACCTTCAGATTACGAGACTGACACGCTACCTACTGCGCTAACGAGGCGACCGGAGGTGAACCTGTCAGCAGAACCCAGGGCATTGACTCCACCCCCGCTGAAAGATAGTTTATGGTCACCTGAATCAAACAGTGCATCCCCCTTGTGACTGGGTGCCTCCCTTGCCGAGATATGGCTGTTTTTGTCAAGATGGAAATGAGCTCTTTGGAGGAATGAGCTCCCTGGTCGCTCCAGGGAGCTCTTTTGCATATCGACAAAAACAGCCATATCTGGGCAACGGAGGCACCTCTTCAGCAGGGAAAAACGCTGTTTGATTCAGGCGACCTTAACCTATCTGTCGGCGGGGCTGGGTTGATATGCCGGGATCTGGTGACAGGCTCGCTCTGAGCGTGACGTAAAAGTAGAGTACTCAAAGCCAGAAAACTTTTTCGATTACTAGCTCAGCCCCACCCCATGGTTCCCATATGGTCTAGCGGTTAGGATTCCTGGTTCTCACCCAGGCGGCCCGGGTTCGACTCCCGGTATGGGAATGAGCCTTTTTCTAGACTTACACCAATCCAGAAACCGCGTTGCAGCGTTAAAGTCTTTGGGTCGGACCTGCTGTCGGCGGGCGGCCGCAAACGCCAAAGACCGCTTTTAGCCCTTCCTTCCTTCGGCACAAGACCCCAGTATGGCTTCATAGCTCAAAACGTTCTCATCTCTCCCTTCCAACTCCAAGGTAGGGACTCAAAGACCCCCTGTATCCCCTCTGTCAGCTTGGCTCCCCTTAGTGTTTCATCGGTAACGTTTGGGTCCGCAGTGGCGAAGTACTGTGGTTATCGGGGCAAGAGGGAGAGAAAAATCTCGTGACAAAAGTGCCCCGTGTGAGGATCGAACTCACGACCTTCAGATTATGAGACTGACGCGCTACCTACTACGCTAACGAGGCAACCGGAAGCGAGTCTGTCAGCAGAACCCAGAGCATCGACTCGGCGCCGCTGAAAGATAGGTTAGGGTCAACTGAGGGTCACCTGAATCAAACGGCGTTTCCCCGTTGTGACTGGGTGCCTCTCTTGCCGAGATATGGCTGTTTTTCTCAATATGGAAATGAGCTCTTTGGCGGAATGAGGGCGTTGCCGCTCAACACTTTGGAGCAACAGCACCGCCCTGGTCGCTCCAGGGAGCTCTTTTGCGTATAAGACAAAAACAGCCATATCTGGGCAACGGAGGCACCCCTTCAGCAGGAGAAAACGCTGTTTGACTCAGGCGACCCTAACCTATCTGTCGGCGGGGCTGGGTTGATATGCCGGGTTATGGTGACAGGCTCCCTCTAAGCGTGATGTAAAAGTAGAGTACTCAAAGCCAGGAAACTTTTTCGATAACTAGCTCAGCCTCACACCACAGTTCCCATATGGTCTAGCGGTTAGGATTCCTGGTTTTCACCCAGGCGGCCTGGGTTCGACTCCCGGTATGGGAATGAGCTTTTTTCTAAACTTGCACCAATCCTGAAACCGCATTGCGGCGTTAAAGCACTTGGGTCGGAGATGCTGTCGGCAGGCGGCCACAAACGCCCAAGACCGCTTTTAGCTCTTCCTTCCTTCGACACAACACCCCAGTTTGGCTTCATAGATCAAAACGTTCCCAAAGTTCCCATCTCTCCCTTCTAACTCCAAGGTGTCCAGGGAAGGGACTCAAAGACCCCCTGTATCCCCTCTGTCAGCTTGGCTCCCCTTAGTGTTTCATCGGTAACGTTTGGGTCCGCAGTGGCGAAGGACTGTGGTTATCGGGGCAAGAGGGAGAGAAAAATCTCGTGACAAAAGTGCCGCGTGTGAGGATCGAACTCACGACCTTCAGATTATGAGACTGACGCGCTACCTACTGCGCTAACGAGGCAACCGGAAGCGAGACTGTCAGCAGAACCCAGAGCATCGACTCGGCGCCGCTGAAAGATAGGTTAGGGTCAACTGAGGGTCACCTGAATCAAACGGCGTTTCCCCGTTGTGACTGGGTGCCTCTCTTGCCGAGATATGGCTGTTTTTCTCAATATGGAAATGAGCTCTTTGGCGGAATGAGGGCGTTGCCGCTCAACACTTTGGAGCAACGGCACCGCCCTGGTCGCTCCAGGGAGCTCTTTTGCGTATAAGACAAAAACAGCCATATCTGGGCAACGGAGGCACCCCTTCAGCAGGAGAAAACGCTGTTTGACTCAGGCGACCCTAACCTATCTGTCGGCGGGGCTGGGTTGATATGCCGGGTTCTGGTGACAGGCTCCCTCTAAGCGTGACGTAAAAGTAGAGTACTCAAAGCCAGGAAACTTTTTCGATAACTAGCTCAGCCTCACACCACAGTTCCCATATGGTCTAGCGGTTAGGATTCATGGTTTTCACCCAGGCGGCCCGGGTTCGACTCCCGGTATGGGAATGAGCTTTTTTCTAAACTTGCACCAATCCTGAAACCGCATTGCGGCGTTAAAGCATTTGGGTCGGAGATGCTGTCGGCGGGCGGCCACAAACGCCCAAGACCGCTTTTAGCTCTTCCTTCGGCACAACACCCCAGTTTGGCTTCATAGATCAAAACGTTGCCAAAGTTCCCATCTCTCCCTTCTAACTCCAAGGTGTCCAGGGAAGGGACTCAAAGACCTCCTGTATCCCCTCTGTCAGCTTGGCTCCCCTTACCGTTTCATCGTTAACGTTTGGGTCCGCAGTGGCGACGGACTGTGGCTTTCGGGGCAAGAGGGATAGAAAAAGCTTGCGACAATTTTGCCCCGTGTCAGGATTGAACTCACGACCTTCAGATTACGAGACTGACACGCTACCTACTGCGCTAACGAGGCGACCGGAGGTGGACCTGTCAGCAGAACCCAGGGCATTGACTCCACCCCCGCTGAAAGATAGTTTATGGTCACCTGAATCAAACAGTGCATCCCCCTTGTGACTGGGTGCCTCCCTTGCCGAGATATGGCTGTTTTTGTCAAGATGGAAATGAGCTCTTTGGAGGAATGAGCTCCCTGGTCGCTCCAGGGAGCTCTTTTGCGTATCGACAAAAACAGCCATATCTGGGCAACGGAGGCACCTCTTCAGCAGGGAAAAACGCTGTTTGATTCAGGCGACCTTAACCTATCTGTCGGCGGGGCTGGGTTGATATGCCGGGATCTGGTGACAGGCTCGCTCTGAGCGTGACGTAAAAGTAGAGTACTCAAAGCCAGAAAACTTTTTCGATTACTAGCTCAGCCCCACCCCATGGTTCCCATATGGTCTAGCGGTTAGGATTCCTGGTTCTCACCCAGGCGGCCCGGGTTCGCCTCCCGGTATGGGAATGAGCCTTTTTCTAGACTTACACCAATCCAGAAACCGCGTTGCAGCGTTAAAGTCTTTGGGTCGGACCTGCTGTCGGCGGGCGGCCGCAAACGCCAAAGACCGCTTTTAGCCCTTCCTTCCTTCGGCACAAGACCCCAGTATGGCTTCATAGCTCAAAACGTTCTCATCTCTCCCTTCCAACTCCAAGGTGTCCAGGGAAGGGACTCAAAGACCCCCTGTATCCCCTCTGTCAGCTTGGCTCCCCTTAGTGTTTCATCGGTAACGTTTGGGTCCGCAGTGGCGAAGGACTGTGGTTATCGGGGCAAGAGGGAGAGAAAAATCTCGTGACAAAAGTGCCGCGTGTGAGGATCGAACTCACGACCTTCAGATTATGAGACTGACGCGCTACCTACTGCGCTAACGAGGCAACCGGAAGCGAGACTGTCAGCAGAACCCAGAGCATCGACTCGGCGCCGCTGAAAGATAGGTTAGGGTCAACTGAGGGTCACCTGAATCAAACGGCGTTTCCCCGTTGTGACTGGGTGCCTCTCTTGCCGAGATATGGCTGTTTTTCTCAATATGGAAATGAGCTCTTTGGCGGAATGAGGGCGTTGCCGCTCAACACTTTGGAGCAACGGCACCGCCCTGGTCGCTCCAGGGAGCTCTTTTGCGTATAAGACAAAAACAGCCATATCTGGGCAACGGAGGCACCCCTTCAGCAGGAGAAAACGCTGTTTGACTCAGGCGACCCTAACCTATCTGTCGGCGGGGCTGGGTTGATATGCCGGGTTCTGGTGACAGGCTCCCTCTAAGCGTGACGTAAAAGTAGAGTACTCAAAGCCAGGAAACTTTTTCGATAACTAGCTCAGCCTCACACCACAGTTCCCATATGGTCTAGCGGTTAGGATTCCTGGTTTTCACCCAGGCGGCCCGGGTTCGACTCCCGGTATGGGAATGAGCTTTTTTCTAAACTTGCACCAATCCTGAAACCGCATTGCGGCATTAAAGCATTTGGGTCGGAGATGCTGTCGGCGGGCGGCCACAAACGCCCAAGACCGCTTTTAGCTCTTCCTTCCTTCGGCACAACACCCCAGTTTGGCTTCATAGATCAAAACGTTCCCAAAGTTCCCATCTCTCCCTTCTAACTCCAAGGTGTCCAGGGAAGGGACTCAAAGACCTCCTGTATCCCCTCTGTCAGCTTGGCTCCCCTTACCGTTTCATCGTTAACGTTTGGGTCCGCAGTGGCGACGGACTGTGGCTTTCGGGGCAAGAGGGATAGAAAAAGCTTGCGACAATTTTGCCCCGTGTCAGGATTGAATTCACGACCTTCAGATTACGAGACTGACACGCTACCTACTGCGCTAACGAGGCGACCGGAGGTGAACCTGCCAGCAGAACCCAGGGCATTGACTCCACCCCCGCTGAAAGATAGTTTATGGTCACCTGAATCAAACAGTGCATCCCCCTTGTGACTGGGTGCCTCCCTTGCCGAGATATGGCTGTTTTTGTCAAGATGGAAATGAGCTCTTTGGAGGAATGAGCTCCCTGGTCGCTCCAGGGAGCTCTTTTGCGTATCGACAAAAACAGCCATATCTGGGCAACGGAGGCACCTCTTCAGCAGGGAAAAACGCTGTTTGATTCAGGCGACCTTAACCTATCTGTCGGCGGGGCTGGGTTGATATGCCGGGATCTGGTGACAGGCTCGCTCTGAGCGTGACGTAAAAGTAGAGTACTCAAAGCCAGAAAACTTTTTCGATTACTAGCTCAGCCCCACCCCATGGTTCCCATATGATCTAGCGGTTAGGATTCCTGGTTCTCACCCAGGCGGCCCGGGTTCGACTCCCGGTATGGGAATGAGCCTTTTTCTAGACTTACACCAATCCAGAAACCGCGTTGCAGCGTTAAAGTCTTTGGGTCGGACCTGCTGTCGGCGGGCGGCCGCAAACGCCAAAGACCGCTTTTAGCCCTTCCTTCCTTCGGCACAAGACCCCAGTATGGCTTCATAGCTCAAAACGTTCTCATCTTTCCCTTCCAACTCCAAGGTGTCCAGGGAAGGGACTCAAAGACCCCCTGTATCCCCTCTGTCAGCTTGGCTCCCCTTAGTGTTTCATCGGTAACGTTTGGGTCCGCAGTGGCGAAGGACTGTGGTTATCGGGGCAAGAGGGAGAGAAAAATCTCGTGACAAAAGTGCCCCGTGTGAGGATCGAACTCACGACCTTCAGATTATGAGACTGACGCGCTACCTACTGCGCTAACGAGGCAACCGGAAGCGAGTCTGTCAGCAGAACCCAGAGCATCGACTCGGCGCCGCTGAAAGATAGGTTAGGGTCAACTGAGGGTCACCTGAATCAAACGGCGTTTCCCCGTTGTGACTGGGTGCCTCTCTTGCCGAGATATGGCTGTTTTTCTCAATATGGAAATGAGCTCTTTGGCGGAATGAGGGCGTTGCCGCTCAACACTTTGGAGCAACAGCACCGCCCTGGTCGCTCCAGGGAGCTCTTTTGCGTATAAGACAAAAACAGCCATATCTGGGCAATGGAGGCACCCCTTCAGCAGGAGAAAACGCTGTTTGACTCAGGCGACCCTAACCTATCTGTCGGCGGGGCTGGGTTGATATGCCGGGTTATGGTGACAGGCTCCCTCTAAGCGTGACGTAAAAGTAGAGTACTCAAAGCCAGGAAACTTTTTCGATAACTAGCTCAGCCTCACACCACAGTTCCCATATGGTCTAGCGGTTAGGATTCCTGGTTTTCACCCAGGCGGCCTGGGTTCGACTCCCGGTATGGGAATGAGCTTTTTTCTAAACTTGCACCAATCCTGAAACCGCATTGCGGCGTTAAAGCACTTGGGTCGGAGATGCTGTCGGCGGGCGGCCACAAACGCCCAAGACCGCTTTTAGCTCTTCCTTCCTTCGGCACAACACCCCAGTTTGGCTTCATAGATCAAAACGTTCCCAAAGTTCCCATCTCTCCCTTCTAACTCCAAGGTGTCCAGGGAAGGGACTCAAAGACCTCCTGTATCCCCTCTGTCAGCTTGGCTCCCCTTACCGTTTCATCGTTAACGTTTGGGTCCGCAGTGGCGACGGACTGTGGCTTTCGGGGCAAGAGGGATAGAAAAAGCTTGCGACAATTTTGCCCCGTGTGAGAATTGAACTCACGACCTTCAGATTACGAGTCTGACACGCTACCTAACGAGGCGACCGGAGGTGAACCTGTCAGCAGAACCCAGGGCATTGACTCCACCACCGCTGAAAGATAGGTTATGGTCACCTGAATCAAACAGTGCATCCCCCTTGTGACTGGGTGCCTCCCTTGCCGAGATATGGCTGTTTTTGTCAAGATGGAAATGAGCTCTTTGGAGGAATGAGCTCCCTGGTCGCTCCAGGGAGCTCTTTTGCGTATCGACAAAAACAGCCATATCTGGGCAACGGAGGCACCTCTTCAGCAGGGAAAAACGCTGTTTGATTCAGGCGACCTTAACCTATCTGTCGGCGGGGCTGGGTTGATATGCCGGGATCTGGTGACAGGCTCGCTCTGAGCGTGACGTAAAAGTAGAGTACTCAAAGCCAGAAAACTTTTTCGATTACTAGCTCAGCCCCACCCCATGGTTCCCATATGGTCTAGCGGTTAGGATTCCTGGTTCTCACCCAGGCGGCCCGGGTTCGACTCCCGGTATGGGAATGAGCCTTTTTCTAGACTTACACCAATCCAGAAACCGCGTTGCAGCGTTAAAGTCTTTGGGTCGGACCTGCTGTCGGCGGGCGGCCGCAAACGCCAAAGACCGCTTTTAGCCCTTCCTTCCTTCGGCACAAGACCCCAGTATGGCTTCATAGCTCAAAACGTTCTCATCTCTCCCTTCCAACTCCAAGGTGTCCAGGGAAGGGACTCAAAGACCCCCTGTATCCCCTCTGTCAGCTTGGCTCCCCTTAGTGTTTCATCGGTAACGTTTGGGTCCGCAGTGGCGAAGGACTGTGGTTATCGGGGCAAGAGGGAGAGAAAAATCTCGTGACAAAAGTGCCGCGTGTGAGGATCGAACTCACGACCTTCAGATTATGAGACTGACGCGCTACCTACTGCGCTAACGAGGCAACCGGAAGCGAGACTGTCAGCAGAACCCAGAGCATCGACTCGGCGCCGCTGAAAGATAGGTTAGGGTCAACTG